>NC_132891.1:29836041-30166041 GCF_030463535.1 Salminus brasiliensis | reverse complement strand
AAAAAATATAAAAAAAATTTTCTGTAGGGTCCTAGGGGGAATCTTACTGGAGATGCCATAGCACTAATCCGGAATATGGTCTGATATCCATAGCGATTCGATATTGAAATCAGGAATATCGTGAGATGCCCATAATAATAATTCGATACTGAAATCTGGAGCATTGACTGATACCAATAATTGCCCAATCATAATGACCATATCGGCTAATGACCATAGCGATTCGATATTAAAATCTGAAGTATTAACCGATAGCCATAACGATCCGGCATTAAAATCCGGAATATCAGCCGATACCCATAACTATCTGATCTGCAGTCAAATCTGGAGTATTAAGTGATCTATATAACAACTCTGATATAAAACGATCCAATCTTTTATCTCTAAAACTCGTTCCTAGAGGCAGAATGATACCACCTTTTCTTTCCATTACCGATATTGAAATATGGAATATCGTCAGATACCCATATCGATCCGATATCGGAATGTGGAGTATGAGCTAATATACTCAACGAACCGATATTAAAAATATCAGATGATATCACTACCCATTTCAGTTATTGCTTACAAAAGTGAGCTATATTTGAAGCACATAACATTAACCTTCAAAAGTAGGCTATCATACTCAAGCTACGCAAACACTCCACTACCCCACAGGAAGAACGCCTGCTAATATCATCACAGTGTGAGTGTGTGCTGTTTCCGGATAGACAGCACAGGATCAGATCAGCACCGATATTCAATCCCAGCTGATCTACTGTGGGCCGTGATACTGATTTCCATCTGTACCCATTATGCCTATCTTTAATTGCGTATAGTGACCCAAAGCACCCCTGTTCGAGGGACGTGTAGCATCAGTTCCATCTTGATGGTCTTATCCTTGGTCTTGAACTACGTTCATATGTTTGTACTTAGATTGAATTCATTAATCTTTGCCACCAGTCAGGGTGGAAATTGAGACCATCCATCATTTCTTCAGTGGTTTGACATTCCTAAGTGCCCGTCACTAATGCATGCAGGAGGGGAAAAACAACAATGTTTTCTGTGCGTAGCAACGGAGATGATTGCATTCAAAGTGGGGTTGAATTACTTTTCAGTGCTGCACCACAGGCCAGTCCACTGCTCGACTAATCTAATCTAAAGGGTTGCATGGTGTCTGATCAGCTCCTGTGGCAGACCTAATAAAAGGTGTCCGTTACCCGCAGTTTTTCTGCGTTTGCCTTATGTTCGGTAAGCAGTCGGCTTCCAACGTGCAGATAGGTGCTGCTTTTGTGCATTTTATTTAGGAGGACGTTCTCAACTCTCACAATTTGTCCCACCGTTTAGGCTAGTTCTCACTCACTGATGCAGCACACGGCAGCTCAACACACTTGCAGGAGAACACTAACCATCAAATCTGCTATAGCAGCTAACAGACGCCTGGATTGGCTACTATCTTGCTGAGGGATCAAAGAGAGGAAGGGCCTCCCCTACCCAGCCACAGAGAGTGAGACCAAATATGTGCTCTCTGACCAACAGCCGAAGCCATATCTGTGGCATTACCTGAGGTTGTGGGACTACTGCTAGGGGGCTCACGACACATCAGGACCTCCTCCACCATCTCAATCACTTGGTCCAAGATGGTCTTAACTCTTAATAAAGACGTCCATTTCTAACAATGTAACGGCCACTGCACACATTCTTCTATGCATCCTTTACATTGGCATGATTATTAAGCAATGCATTCACTAGATTCCCTTGACAAGAACAAACACGGCAACGGTGGAGGAGGTCATGATGCACTTACTGCAAAAAAGACGGAAGCGGCAGCAGTGTACATGGCTAAAAAATGGTGTAAAAAAATTCCACCATAAGTTTCTGTTCTGCCAGAGGTTCTTCTTTGGCGTGTCCGTATTGCCACCGCTGGCCTTGACCACGCTTTTTTAGTTCCTTGTTCCAACTAGACCTGGGGTTTAACAGGTGCCTTGAGTCCAGTGTGTTTGAGCAGGGAAATAACCAAACTGTGCTGGACACCCCGGGGGCCGGAATTCCGAATTCAGGATGCTGATAGGAGTTTCACAAAAGGAAATGCAAGTGTGACTGGAGCTTATGCTGAGGAATAGAAATAATTGGCTTGCAAATAGGCTCTGCAAATAGCAGCTGAGAGACATGCCTTTAGGACATTAAGGGATCAGGTGTGTATTGTGTGAGTGTGCACACATGTGTTTGTGGGCCTGCCTTGGAGCATGCATGCAAGTGTGAGCAAGCGAGCGAGCGGGTGAGAGAGAGTGAGAGAGCATGCGAGAAAGAGGGAGGGATGGAGGTCAAACAAGCATCATAATTTGTGAGCGCTTATGAGACTGTGTGAGCGTGTGGAGATTGCTGCTGCATCATCATTCCTACGCAGCATGTGTTGCTTCAGTGAACACCGCAAGGCTGCATTACATAGAGTCACCTTAGGTGAGTGACTTAACACACTCGCACACACAGCACACATAAACACACATGCACAATCACACACATACCTTGCCCAGAGCTATTTTTAAAGTGCCGTCTGTAGTGATCTTTGATAGCAAACCCAGATGGTGCCTACATTCCTACCTTTCCCCTTTCCCCACACTCACCCCCCCCCCCCCCTCTTCTGGTGATGCACTGCTTGTGTCCGTAGCTGCACCACAGCTGGAGTCCGTACTCGTGTGCTCTAAGTGCACTTTGTGGTTTTGATTTAGAGCTGCTGGAGTGACTGAACTGAAGCTGGTTGTCGTCTTAATTAAGTAGCTTTCTAATGAGCAGGTTAGGTACTGCGCTATCTTCATATAGCATGCTTTGTACAGTAGTGCTGAGTAATGCATCATGTGTTACTGGGTCCCGGCATTGGTGTCAGACTTTGACTTTGATTGGTAAATCCGGCCCAACTGTAATTTCAGAGCTGAGATCTGAATTACATTTCCAAGCTTCATCGTTTCTCAGATACCTCAAATCTGGTACCAACACAAGCTCGTCCAAGCTTCTTGAAACTGTCTTAGGATCTAAAAACAAGTAATCAATGCCTACAAGGCAGTCTTGGGAATTTGGGAAGACTAGATACCCAAATGTTTGCATCTTGTGGTTTCCACAGTAAATGTTATTGGAATGTAATTAAGAAATGGCAGTTCAGGGGAACTGTGGAAGTTCAGATGACATCTGGAAGATCAAGAAAACTCTCAGAAAGGACTGCTTATATGCCGGTAAGAAAGGCAAATCAACCCCCTCCTAAAGGCCTATACACGCCAAGCCCATCAAGCTTTAAAAACGGGCACACAGACCAATCAGAGCCCTGTTGTCATGGTTGCAGACCAAACAAATGAGCATCAAGACGGCGACAGAACAGCGTATCTTATTTGCAGGACGAGCAGCACCATGCTGACTGTAACATGCGGAGCATAGCTGAAAGGCTGGGGTACTATACAGCGACTTTATGTGGCCGTTGATTTGTTTTTTTGTTTTTTAGTCCAGGTGTATCCTATCCAGGTGTATGCCCTTCTTAATTGAGCACTCAGCTGTGCAATTTAAAATGTAAAAGTCACTTTTCTGCACATGTTTTAGCTAAATAGTAGAGCCTCAGATCTCTTTATTGATTCTCATTGTTTCCCTTGGATACAAACATTCAGGAGGCAAAGAGCAGTGCTTTCCTGCAGTCATGGCAGGAATAGAGCCATTCTGGTAAGCATGATGTCTAATGCAGGTGCCTCGCTTATACAGTTGTTTCATTCTTGCACTGCAGTGTCACAATATTTCAATGCATTGTTCCACCCCTAGTCATCGGTCAGTACCGGGTACCGCTCCCAGCATTCTCCGTGACCGCTGCAAAGCAGCCCTGCCGCAAGGTACAGTATTATCGCAGCGTGTACTGTTTCCCCTCAGATGGTTTAAAGCCGGCAGGCTTACAGTTTCGAGGTGAGTCCAAGTCTAATTGATTCAATTACACTCTTAAATCCCTGGTTTGCTGTGCTGCGCTAGCTAATGACTCCGCGAAACGTGGAGAGGTGTTGACTCATGAAAGCAGTTGCCTTTCCGCTCGCGCTCTGTGAAAATGTTATCTCGCTCTCTGACCCAAAGGGCTCGGCTCCCTTATCAGAGCGGCAGCCGGGCTTACAGAAACGTGACCTCCTCCAATATTTCGGTGGCCCTCGCTCAGATCAGTTAAATCCAGGTCCTTTAAATGTTTTCAGCTTCTACTAGGTCTTTAATGTGGACGTAGCAGTTACCAGCATACTGACATGCGGTTTAGACATAGGGATGTCCCATTGATTTGCAGTGAATGTTTGAACAAGTCCAGCTTGTTCCCTGCCTTCAAGTCCACACTGACCGTGTGTGTGTGTGTGTGTGTTTGTGTGTGTGTGTGTGCACGCCTTTCCTTCCTGTTGCTCAGTGCTCATGTTTAATTCAGGCCGCCTCAATCATTGATGAGTCTTCTGTGCGTCTTAGAAGAGGCTAGCTCAAAGAATTGGTTGGGGGGCGGGTTTGGGGGGGTACTAGGAAACCTTGAAGCTTTAAACTTGAGCTGCCATACACCACTCTGCACCCCTCCCAGCAAGTGTGAAACTGCACAGTTCACCTTGTAATAGTGGTCTGCCTTCCTGCAGGTTTCAACTCCAACTCTAATCTAACACACCCCTTTCATCCAATCAAGGACTTCTGAAGCCAGTAATTAGTTGGGTCAGCTTGGAGTGGATTAGGGTTGGACCCAAAGTCTGTGGGAAGGTAGCTCTCCAGGTGCAGTGTTGGAGACCACTGCTGTATATGATGTACTGTATACAACCCAGTGAGAACCCCAGCACAGAATAGCAGAAGCAGGTTAGCTGTAAGCCATTTGCATATTATCCATTAGCATGATGAAAAGCTGGGACTGTTGCTTTTGAGGCTAATGAGTAGGGCCAGACGATAAGGCCAGAATACCTGTAGTGTGATTAGCATACTAGCCTACATATTTTCAGCTGTCACTTTTGATTTATATTGATATTGAGAGATATGTTGATTATGTCTGAATAATGGTGTAATAATAATGATGGGTTTGCTTAAAGGGGCTCTAGAATATACAGTAGAATTGTCTTTCTTTCTAAGAATTATAAATGTCCGCATACAGGAACATTTTGTTCAGCTTTGTTTAATATAATTTTTTAAGTTATTAAAAAAAAAGCTATTCTAAAATAAATGAAGGGCAGACATTCAAAGCTTGTAAAAGACTTTCAGTATATTTTATCTAAAGCAAATGTTAATCAGCTTTCGTGGTGTTGTAGACAATGGCTGAGGCTATTACCCTTTCCTAAACACAGCCCTAATTCAAGCTAACATACTTACCAGACTTACCAGAAAAACTGTGTCATTTTTCACCATGCAACCAATAAAAGGAGAGTTAAACTGAACCGGAGTGAATTATATTTGTGTAAAAAAGCTAAATACGCTAATGTTGCTAAGGTTTACACTCCGATGTTTGAGCTCTGTACCCTAATATTTTGAACTTGACGCGCTCCGGCCTCCAGTTAACTGTGCTGAAGCCCAGTGAAGATTTCTGAGGAATGCTGAAGACTTTCGAGCGCTCTGTTAAACCGAAATTCTGGAGAGCAAACTGGGATCCAAGCTAGGCTAAAAGCCAATGCTACTACTTGTAATGCTTTTACCATCTCGTCTCTTCAACGTCCGCTTCCTTGAAAACAAACTAGACTGCCTTAGGTAAACCAAACTCGTGGGAAACCCACATCAGAAGGGGACGCACCGGTAGGGGCTAGGCTAAAAGCTACCCCAGCTACAATCTCATTGCGCTAAGAGGACACGACACGACAGTGTTAAAACAGTTTGAGGTAAAATAACAGGGTTGTAAATAGGATTGTGAACTTTTTTCGTCCAAACCGAAGTCAACGGTTACTTTTTTATTGTTTTATACATAAAAGAACACCTTAAAGTGCTCAATAAATGTGTTTTTTCACCTTTTAGGTCAAACAATGAAACCGGCTTAGCTGAGCAGTAAAATACCATGTACAGCCTTTCAGAGCCTTTCAGTATTTCAGCAGAGAAAGAAATACTTTAAGCCTTTAATAAAATAAAAAATACTTCATACTTAAAACACTGTGGCAAAAATGCCTGTCAGGTTTATATATATATATATATATATATATTTTTTTTTTTTTTTTTTTTTTTTTTACTGTAAAACAGAGCAACAGTAAAATGCAAAATATGCACCATCAGGGTTTCTAAGGACGTCAGCAAATTCAGTTTAATGCTCTTTTTTTTTTTTTTTTTTTTTTTTTTTTAAATGCTGAAATTTCAGACCTAGTTCATCTGGGACTGTGATTGATTAACAAGCTCACAACAGAAGACAATGTGATTGCTTTCAAGGGTTCAAAGTATATTGCAACCTTCTGCCATAACAGTATTACCAAAGCTAATATCAATGACAATTAACAAATGATATTTCTAGCAGTCATACAGAGGGGTTTGATGAATGAGCTCTATCTGCAGAGGTTCAGGCTGGATAACCTTGTGGGTGGGCAGGCAGGCTGGCAGGCAGGCAGGCAGGTGGATTTAGTTCTGCTTTGAAATTCCTTTGTAGGATGAACTGAAACAGTTGCACTGCAGTCACGTCGCTTTCTCGCAAATGGATATGCCAGTATTGTTAGTCTTCAGCTGCGCGACTGCTGATGCGATGCTCCCGCATGGAATTGAATATTTCATCCTAGGACATAATTACACCATGAACATCCAATTCCTGCAAGACTCTGAAAACGCATCCGAAAAATGACTCCCAGGCTAATCAAGGTGTTAATTAGCATAGACGCGTGGACAGCCGTTTCTCTTTTAGCTCTTTTATAGCTCTTTTTTTTTCATGGCTAATTGACATGTTGTTGTTGTTTTTTCTTTTGTGCAAAATCCCAGTGTTGGAGCAGTATCCCACTTCAAAGAGGAAGCTAATGATGGTTTCCTCACTGACATGAGACGTATTAAAAATTAACGTATTCCTTCAGATCAGTACAGATGAACAGTTTCAGCATCTGAATTTCATGACCACAAATTGAAAAACTTCATTTAGAATGTGACGCCCTGGGCTAACAAGTGTCTTACCAGCTTGCTGAGCTGCTCCACAGGTTTTCCTGCTGTGTGGCATGCCTTTGGGGGTGGGGGGTGGAGGGTGAAGGGGGGGGGGGGATCCCGGATGATGTTGAATCTCCAGTACTTGTTAGGGGGCAGATGTTTGCAGCCCAGTGACCTCAAAGACATGTATACAATGACTAAGACCATGGAATTGAATGGAATTGAGAATTGGAGAAGGGCCGTCTATGGCAACTTGTTGTGTTTCGAGTGGTTTGCTGTGTTCGATGTTGTTGAATGATGAGTGTGTTCTTGCGGACAGAGCTCGCAGGGAAGTTTGTTAGGATTCTGCTTTAAAAATGGCTTTATACTTTAAACCTTCTCTGAAATTTCGTTATTTCCAACCATAACCAACCGTAACCATTCCGTTCTGCCACAGCTTCCCAGCTTCAGTAAACCTGTGTATAACGTCACATGGGTGTGTATAACATAACCTGATGGGTCTCCAACTAATGATTTGACTTGTCAACTTAAGAAGACAGTCCTAGTTTTATTTGAAACAAGAACACACAGTGTCATTGATGTGAAGCATCAGTAGCTATAACTAATAATACTAATAGCACCCCCTTGTGGGGAGAATGCTGATGGAGTCGTCTATTCATTGTGGAGAATCTCCAGCCTGCTAAATGTTCGGGACGGGACTATTGTGTACTTTCAGTTTTCCTGCAAACTATTCCTAGGGTCACTCCCCCCTCCCAACTACATACCTTGTATCCTGTCCTTCCTCTCCACTTCTTTCTTACCCCTCCATGTTTCATCTCGCTAATTTCTACCCGTACAGTTTGGCGAGTTATTAAGGAGATGAATGGGTGTAATCTGGCATGCGGTTTATGGGGTGTGAGACATAAGCAGGATGCTGGCAGTGGCGATTGGGAATTAAATCACTTCTTCTGTTCTTGTCGAAGCGGTTCTCCTGCAGGGAGGCGTCCTGTAAGAGCTTTGGTATGAGAATTCTAGTCGTGGGCCTTAAGTACCCTGTGGCTTTGTGGCCTACTGGGACCGGATGCTGGTTTCTGTCATGTTACAGGCGTGCATGTCCTGTCTCAGGGGCACGTCTCGTCCAGCGACTCATTCCTGCGCTTGTTTCGCCTCGCTTACTCCTGCAGCACCGCTGCTTCCAGGCATTGTGGTCACTGGTGAACAGAGGAAGGGTGGTAGGCGAAATGAGTGGGTCATTACTCAGTGGGAAGCAGGTTGAGTTACAATGGCGGTTATGTCACGCTTCTGTGCAGTGTGGGTTCAGGCTTATGTGTTTTGAAAGAGATATGGTGTTGTTGCACTGTCACCATGGTGACATCTTGTGTCAGCCTTATCACAGTGGGACCGGCAGCAGCACCATAGTCTCCAGCTGAAGGATGGAGATCCTCAAATATCTTCAATTCATTAGCCTACCCACTCGGATATCCTCTCCGCAGAATTTGTTAACACCTCTCGGGTCCAGACGAAACAGTAAACCAACGGCCTGCTTAAAGGAACCAAGGTCTGTGGGTGTTCGCACCTACTGGCCACTATATAAGAAACACCGGGGGAAGCTTCCAGAAGATAAATGAATGAATGAATGAGTGGTTCCAAACTTTTGAAGACTAGTGTAGCATGAACAGGTGTACAGTTCATTAGTCAATACAATAGTCAGTTTCTGGTCAGCGCTAGTAAGGCCTCCGACACTCAAGGGTAAGGAAGGACTTACCACATGTCTCCTCCGATACGTACAAAGCTAGCCTCAAGCTATCCAACTGCAGTCGACACTCGCCGAGAAAAGAGCTAGGTCTCCAGCTAACACCTGACACCTGTGCTGGCCAACATAGCTTAAGAATGATTAAGAGAAAGAGCGCCATCTACCCACCCTAAGAAAACACTGGGCAGTTATGCTCTTTTGGGCTCTGGCTGCTGATGGCAAAGTGTCATTGCTTGCGATTCGAACTCTGGGACTACATACTCCATATTCAAAAACTAGAAAGTAATTGGTAGGCAGTTGGGACGCACCCATACTCGGATCAGTTGGTTTATTGAACAATTATCTTTAAATAATTCATAAACCTTTTGGGCCGACTTGTAAAGAGCTCAGACTCTTTACGTTTCTTGGTGATATTCAAAGGTTTACGAAAAGCGCAGCATTTACATCAGCCTGGCAGATCCCTGTAGTCCACTTTAATGTGGTCGGCTTTTAAAGCTAGCTGTTTATGAGCAGTCTGCCGTCAGCAGCTGCACTGTAGAACTTTTTGTGCGTTTATATACATATACTGTATATTCTGTGCTGAAATAAAGCTGTAAAAGCACACCATTGGCTGTGGGTCTCCCAGTGAATTCGTTTTAGCTGTAGACTGCTGTAGCTTGTGTTTTGGAGCTCCTGACGTAAACCTCATTTGGTCTTTTTAAGTAGGCCGAGTTCGACGCTCAGAACTTGGACGATATTGGAGAATAAAGCAAGTCGGCGGTGGTGTTTCCCTTGTAAACAGCTCCAGTGAGTTTTAAAGGAATGCGGCAGAAGCAGAAGTGTGGATGTCTTTTTCACTACAAGGACCCACCCTTTGCATCAGTTCCACTGTAATTAAAGCTATGCTGCTCATGTACCTGAATTGCCGCTGCCTGCAAAGGCAAAATACAGCCGAACTTCTTCTTTTTCACATGCTCTCCTGTTTTGGGTAAGGCCCTGGGCTCTGTCAGGCCAGCTCAGCCGTGCATGATGAAGTTTGTGGAGCTGTCAATCCGGATGGAACTACTGGGGAGAGTGGGGCTGGCTTAGTGAGGCAGGGAGGTTGGTGCGGAGGGGGGGGTGGGTGGGGTTGGGTGGAAACATGTTACACGTTGCCTGTGTGTATTAAGTCCTCACGCATGTGCGGCTCTTTTCGTTCAGTGACATTCATCATGTTGACGTTCATATGTTGTCCTTCAGCAATCTCTGTCAACAGTGTGAGGTAGTAGAAGGGGGCGACTTTACACTATACACCTCAAGCAACTGCATGCAGTGCAAAGCATGCTGCGGTTGGCCTAGCGTGTTCAGGTGAAGGGCAAATGTCCTGTTGCTAAATGGTGATCTTATTTAAAGGGGGAGGGGCATTTTAGATAATTATCCACTGTTACCCCTGAACAATAGGTTTATTTAGCATCTTTCTCTGGAAAATATATGCTGAAAATGTCAGAAATGTTACTTTTCCAGATAGGGAGCCTATGTGGGACCGCTGGCTTGATCAGGTCGGCACCCCACTGATTGTTTGCGACTGCTGACCCACCCTTGGACCACCTTCTCAAACAGATTTTAAATGCACAGAGACTTTTATTAGAGAAAGTAAGACAAATATTACATCTGAGAGGCAGAGAAATGAATGATTAGGTCTGTGATAACATGATCTAGATTTAACTCATTTATTAAGGGTAAGAAAAGTAAGTCATTAAGGAAAACTAAGTAAAGTGGACTGTTGGTGCAAAACAATAAGCAACGCTAAATGCAAAATGCCAGTGGACCGCCAGCTACTACTTATAAAACACTGTATGAGTTCATCACTCATTAGAAGTAGGCCTTCAGTGTAAAGGGCTCCACAGGCCTCCTCTGCTTCACTACACCCAGCTTTTCATTGTGTACAGACATGTCGTCTGTTCTTGGCATCAAAGCGCAGGCGGAAGGAAGTGATGCAGAATGTCGATCACGTGGAACTGTAATGCATTGTATCTCAGGTATGGTAATTAGGTAGGCCTACGTAATTACTCTTGCATAGCAAAACAAATAGTATAGCAAATCTCAAGCTGCTCTTGAGCTCGACGGTTTAACTGATGGTGATGTTGCATTCTCCAGGTACTGCCTGACCTGTGTGGTTGCAGAGCGAGTTGCTGATTTGAGTGCAAGTGACAGAGCTCGCCCTAAATGCAGGGAGTTGTAGATGATGAGTGGTGATGATTCCCTTCGCTGTGTTTGCTGAGAGTGGCAGTATGGGAATTTATCTGAGACGCACCTGCCAGGATACCAACAGTCTCTCTCTCTGTATCTCTCTCTCTCTGTATCTCTCTCTCTCTGTATCTCTCTCTCTCTCTGTATCTCTCTCTCTCTCTGTATCTCTCTCTCTCTCTGTATCTCTCTCTCTGTATCTCTGTCTCTCTCTCTGTATCTCTGTATCTCTCTCTCTCTCTCTCTCTCTGTATCTCTGTATCTCTCTCTCTCTCTCTCTCTCTCTCTCTCTCTCTCTCTCTCTGTATCTCTGTATCTCTCTCTGTATCTCTGTATCTCTCTCTCTCTCTCTCTCTCTCTCTCTCTCTCTCTCTCTCTCTCTCTCTCTCTCTCTGTATCTCTGTATCTCTCTCTCTCTGTATCTCTCTCTGTATCTCTGTATCTCTCTCTCTCTCTCTCTCTCTCTCTCTCTCTCTCTCTCTCTCTCTGTATCTCTGTATCTCTCTCTCTCTGTATCTCTCTCTCTGTATCTCTCTCAGTCTCACTCTCTCTCTCTGTATCTCTCTCTCTCTGTATCTCTCTCTCTCTCTCTGTATCTCTCTCTCTCTCTCTGTATCTCTCTCTCTCTCTCTGTATCTCTCTCTCTCTCTCTCTCTCTCTGTATCTCTCTCTCTGTATCTCTCTCTCTCTCTCTGTATCTCTCTCTCTCTGTATCTCTCTCTCTCTCTCTCTCTCTCTGTATCTCTCTCTCTCTCTCTCTGTATCTCTCTCTCTCTCTGTATCTCTCTCTCTCTCTCTGTATCTCTCTCTCTCTCTCTCTCTGTATCTCTCTCTCTCTCTCTCTCTCTCTCTCTCTCTCTCTCTCTCTCTGTATCTCTCTCTCTCTCTTACTTTCTCTCTCTGTCTCTCTCTCTCTCTCTCTCTTACTTTCTCTCTCTCTCTCTCTCTCTGTATCTCTCTCTCTCTCTCTCTCTCTCTCTCTGTATCTCTCTCTCTCTCTGTATCTCTCTCTCTCTCTCTCTCTCTCTCTGTATCTCTCTCTCTCTCTTACTTTCTCTCTCTCACTCACGTTCTCTCCCTATCTCTCTCTCTCTCTCTCACTTTCTCTCCCTGTATCTCTCTCTCTCACTCACTTTCCCTGTATCTCTCTCTCTCTCTCTCTCTCTCTCACTCACTCACGTTCTCTCCCTGTATCTCTCTCTCTCTCTCTCTCTCTCACTTTCTCTCCCTGTATCTCTCTCTCTCACTCACTTTCTCTCCCTGTATCTCTCTCTCTCTCCCTGTATCTCTCTCTCTCTCACTCACTCACTTTCTCTCCCTGTATCTCTCTCACTCACTTTGTCTTTCTCTTGCATGCTCTCTCCCTCTCCCTCACTCTCTCGGGCACACTTTCGTGAACACTCTCTCCTACACTCTCGCTTTCGTTCTTGCACTCTCTCGCGTTCTTTTGCTCCTGTGCTCTCTCTCCCTTTCTCACGTACTCCTTCTCTGTCACTCTCTCGCACATTCTCTCTCGCGCGTGCTCTCTCTCTCTCTCTCTCTTCCCGTCTCTCTGCATTCCCCACCCCCGTCCGTCTTTGCACTTCATTTCTGAGTCGTGTCACGGTGGTCCGGTCGCTGGTCTGTGGGGAGTGTAGAGCGGACTCAGACAGGAGCAGCTGCTCAGAATATTAAACTACCTCTCAGCCTTCTTTCAGCCAATCATCCTCCACTACTCGCACACACATATGCACACACACACAAACACACACACACACACACACACTATTCTACTCTCTGTCTTCCTATCTTCAACTCTCCGTCTCTGTCCCTCTCTCTCTGTCCGTCTCTCTCTCACACTCTCTCAGTAGGAGTCAAGAGTTGTGCTCTTGCTGAGCCAACACTTGTCACTCATCATGAGGCGGCATAAACATTGAGATCACACTGCTGCTCGCATGCCAATGTGCCCTCGATGACAAGTGATGATGCACAAATGGAGAAAGGGCCTGCAGGAGCTCGGTGCAGTGGAAATCCCAGATCCACAGTGACACGGTTCACCCCCCTGCAGACGCTCATCCCTTCACTTCTGTCAGCAGCACCTCTCTCCAGCTTCACCTTTCCAGCAGTCTTTTAGTTACTGCATGCGTTTCCCGGTCTGGAGCACTGCGCTGCTAAAAAGCCATTTATTTAAAGACCCCTATCATGGAAAATCAATTCTCTTTTCTATTTCCTTTTCCAATTTCCTTTCTTTTTTCTGAAATCACATTCTGTCAATGGTTCATAACATGCTGTTAACTCCCCAGTCCTTATATGGACACTAAGCTGCAAGAACAGCATCGTCATTGTAGCCATGTTTACATGCCATGTTAGTCCTAAAGGCCCAGTAATGAAAAAAGCCTGTCTAATTCGAAGGAATTAAGCAATGTAGAAAAATAATCATGAAAAATGAATTAAAGGTGCCCCTAGAACGGAACCCCTATTGGATTCCCAAGTTTCCGAGTTGGGGTTACTTCAACCTTTTAGCATGGTGGAGAAGACCGAATCAGTATTGGATAATAATGTAATGTGATGTGCATGTAATGTGCATTTAACTTGCTATAAAACACTGCAGTTTAGCGTTCTATCCATAGAAAATACTGATATGTGATATGTTCGTAATTGTGACTTCACAAGTGGGAAATAGGATCTTCTGACTAGCATGTGAACGCAGCATAAGCCTCATGGGTACTGTAAACCTGGTCTGTAAAAGCTGAGCTTATGTATGTGGGAAAGGTAAATCAGTGTGTTTCATTCTGAGCCAAAATAACAGGGTGGTAAGTACCTTTTTTTGCCCAACCCAACAAACACAATACGTGCATTCTATGGCACATGTTTATGGCACCCACATAAGCATTATAAATGGATTTCAGTGGGATAAAAATATCAAAGTGATAAAATATTGTATATATAATAAAGTGATCAAATATTTAAGTGAGTTCTAAACCAGTTTAGATTCATCAGTTATTTCCGGTATACAGGTCTGCAATGTTCTCAGTGTTTACAGAATTCCATAGTGTTTTGTCTGTTAATGATCTGTATTTCGCCAAACCTGAAACTCCCTTAGTCCTGTTCAAACTGACCTGAAGGCAATGTAATAACAAAGCTGGCTAACAGACAGCTTAAACACCTGCTAATTGACCTGGTTGTTGAGTACCCTGCCCGTTACACAGTACTGCCCTTGTACCTCCTGGCTATAAAGCTTCAATCAGGGTTGCCTGATGTATTTTGGAGAAATTACACAGCTGCTTTATGCTTTTTCGTACGAATCGGCCAGTCAGAGACCTTTCAAATGACCTTACAGGACCTCCCCCTGTCAGCTGCCTCCAGTGATGAATCCAGAATGGCTTTAGGAAGAAGCTCTTGTTTTTGCTGTACTTCAGAGTGAACGTCCGCATACTTCACTGTTACTGTCTCGAGAGATGGCTGCCGCCTTTCAAAGGATTTTCTGTTTTGAGAACGAGCCTGCCAGTGTTCCTGTCTGCGGAGCTTAATTGGCCAGCAGTGACGAAAGCTTTATTCCTGGTGTTTACGGCCCAATAGATAAGATAAGATGAGATCAGACCGTTCAGCCACCCAAAATAAATAAAGCAGAAAGCAGGTCATTACGTAGCGAAAGCCCATCAGGAAGCTTCTTGCTGAAATTCAAACTGAATTCACCTTCCCTTGCTGCCCACAAACAATAACACACTCTCAGTCCCACATGTACACACACTTATCTGCTAGAGCTGTTGCTTCCAGAAGGGTTGGGCTTGGTATTTACCACCTGATAAGCAGTCATTTGTATGGGATAGCGGTAGGCAGCACAGACGGAAAGGGGAGGATGTTGCAGCCGTCTTCGCTGGAGCTGGACCTTATGGCCGACTGAAGAGAGAATTTCAGCATGTATATTCTGTTTGAAGTGGGTTGGATTACAGAGAGCTGTGAAAGGCAGGGGGAGAAAAGAAGGTGATGCAATATGATGGCTAGAGAACAGTTGATTTTGACGGTGCTACCCGGATTTCTCGTGACATCCTATTTGAGCACGATAGGTTTCTGCAGGCTGGATGGCAAAAAATCACATGACATTCGTATGGCTTTCTTCACATAGCAGCACAAACCAGATTAGAAATCGGCTTTGTTCAGACAGGCAGCTCAAATCCGATTTCTTTGTATATCCTATTTGAGCAGAACCAGTTTCTACAGTTTGGACGGCAAACGTTCACATGGTTCTTCCAATCAGATTCAAACCACATTTGTGTGGCATTGTTCACACAGCAGGGCGAATCAGATTTGAAACCGGGTTTATTCAGACAGCCAGATCAAATCTGTATTCTCTGTATTTGAGCAGGACCGGTTTTCTGCAGTCTAAACAGCAAAATCCAATCATACTCAAGCTAGGTTTATATGTGCTTTCAAATCTAATTCAAATTTGACAACTGATTTGAGAAAATTAGTTTAAAGGATGTATAATCCACTTAAAATCTGTCTTAAGAATCAAATAGGATTCATCTTTCAATGTGAACGGTCCCTTATAAACTAATTCTAATATTCACTCCCCAGCCACTTAATCAGATTTACCGATGTTTGGGTCACTGCAGGTTTGAGAGGGGTCCACCATCCAAAAATCCACCATCCAGCAACATTGCGGTCCGAAAATTCTCAAAATCAGTGTAGGTAGTGGGTGTTTCTAATAAAGTGATGCCAGCGATCTGTGTATGTAGAGTACACAGAAATGGCTTTGAGTGTTTGTCTCTCTGCTTCAAAGGGATTCTTTTGTCAACAACTGCATGCTGTGCTCCAATAAATAGAGACTAAATGCTGATTTCAGTGTAAAAAAAAAAAAAAAAAAAAAAAGAGCACGAGAGTACTGAGCTGGCCCTCTTCCAGTCCACCCACTTTCAGGCTTTCTCTCAGTAGAAGTGATGCTTGTGTTTCTCCGAGCTTCTGAGCTTCAGCTTCTGTGGCACGGCACGCACTGTGACGAAAGCACGAGGGCTGACGTCTCTGAATCGGAACGTGTCCAAATAACCCACTCTTTTGCCCTTCTCGAGAGAAAAAAGTGAGCGAGCGAGCAAGTAAGTAAGTGAGTGAGTGCGCATGTGCATGCATAAGAATAAGAAATTAGAACAGGAATATGGATTGTTCTCCTCCTCTAGTGACCTTTTGAGATGAGATGTAATCACGACAGTGGGATTTAGGCAGACCTGAGGGACACTCTCTCTCTCTCTCTCTTGTGCTCGTTTTCTCACTCTCGCGCACGCTCTCTGTAATTATTCACATGTCCACAGATGTTCAGTGCTGGTGTTTAGTGCTGGATCACAGGTAATTGGCTTTGGTTTGTGTCTGATGATAAAACAGAACATCATTTCTGTTTAATAAAGGTAAAAGAAAGGACTATGTAAAAAGAATCGAGAACGCATTCAAATGGATGGCGTTTAATATACACTCCCTGAGCACTTATACTGAGTAGGTCCTCCCTTTGCTGTCAAAACAGCCTCAGTTCTTCATAGCATGGATTCCACAAGGTGTTGTAAACATTCCTTTGAGATCCTGGTCCATGTTGATGTGATTGTGTCACCAAGTTCCTGCAGGTTTTCTCAGACGCACCACTACAGCCCAAGGGCATTCTATTGTATTCTTAGACCTTTTGACTGGGAATGCCACTGAAGAACACTGAACTTGCTGTCATTTTGATGAAACCAGTTCGAGACCACCGTTGCTTTGTGATAGGGTACGGTCAGCAACAGTACTCTGCAGTACTCTACTCAAACTCGACTGTGACATTCAATTGACAATTGATTGGTATTATCAGTGTGCCAAGAAAACATATCCCACTCCGTTAGACCACCTTCACCAGCCTTGAAGTTCATGGGTCCATGAGTTCATGATGTTGGCACCAAATTCTAACCCTACCATCTGTGTGCCTCCGCAGAAGCCAAGGGTCATTTGGCTACGTTTTTCCAGTCTTCAGCCGTCTCCTTTTCTTGAACCTGTGCCCACTGCTGCCTCAGCTTTCTGTTCCTGGCTGACCGAAGTGTAGCCCGACGTGGTCTTCTGCTTGTTGTAGACCACCCACCTCAAGGTTGGACGTCTTATTCATTCAGATAAGACGAAGATCCAACCAGTCAGGCCATTCTCTGTTGAGCTCTCCCAACAAGGACTCCGTTTACACCTGTGTCACCTCACTTCATGCGTCTTGAGAATCAAAATTGTGTCTGGATAAAGCCGAGCCACGCATTTGAGCCACGTTATAGCAGTGTGAACACATCCATCTCTCCAAACCCCCCAGTACAACCCAAACACTGATCATGAAGTGCCCTACAGCAATCAAATGTCAGTCTGACTAACCTACAAACATATTTACTGCTTACTGGATGTCTTCTCTAGAGACTGTCTGGCATCAACAATCATGCCTATACTGAGGTCACCCTGATGAGAACATTACCTGAAGCTGCTGGCCTGTATCTGCATGAGTTGCTGCCACACAATTGGCTGATTAGATGAGTGCATGAAAGAGTCAATGTGCAGGTCTCTGTCCAACTGTACAGTTTTCTTTCCATCTTGCTCTTGCATCTTGCTTTGCCTATCCTCTATTATTTTAGGCAGTAGTTCAGTGCTAAGTTCTTCTCTCACTTGGACGCACACTCGCAAAGTTATATTTATATTAGAGCAGGCACGGGCGTGCACACGACTCTTACGGCGCACATCTTATTTTATGGAATATTTTATTACATATTTAATTTTTTCACCTCCACGCTCGGGTAGTGTGAAAACTCGCACTCTTGGCAGATCTCTAAATCAATTAAAGCTTTTTATTACCAGCAATGAAGAAAGATGTTCAGTCACAGAAGTGAATTACTGAAGCCATACGCACAGCTCTGCTGTGATCCTGCACACCAGCGCTTCTCACAGCAAGGGGTCAATTCTGAACGTGTAGACTGGCTGAGATGTATGTTATGATTCATGACAACAGTGTAAATACAATACTGCCAAGGCAAATGTCAGGCTGCCTGTACGTAATAGGAGTGTATTATGCCATAATAATAGTATAGTGCAGGTGTGGGTGTAATGCAGGAGCAGTGGTGGCTAAAAGCCTGGCTTAGAGCTGTTGATAATAGGGTTGTGGGGCAATGGCTGCCCACCGCTCCGGGCATGTATGCTCATAGTCACTGTGTGTGTTTAACTAGTGTGTATGTGTGTGGTTTACTGCACAGGTGGATTTAAAGTGGATGTAAAGCTTTATTTAGGTCTAGAATCCATAATTTTGTGACGTACGTAGTACACTACATAGTGAGTAGTTTAAAATTTGGGGTTTTATATAATATTAAATATAGAAATCGTTATATAAAATATATAACTAAAAATGTATTTTAAGAATAATCTAAAATCAGTGTTTTCTTTTTGACAGCATAGGTTCTGTGTATCCTCCCATAGAAATCAGATTTGTTGGGTCTCTTTCTGATGGTAGAGTGCTATACTTTGATTTCAGCTGTGGTGAGAGCTATCTGTAGGTCCTGTGTTTAAATTTTAGGATAGTTGGAGACTTCTTTACGCATCTTGAGGTCTGCTCTTGGGCTGAACAAGCTAGGACCGTCTGACCGGGCCATGTTGCCAGTTGTTTCCCTTGTAAATGATTTAGCAGACAGCCGAACGACTGGTTCCTCATAGTTTAGAGATCTTTTCAAATCACTATCCCAGACTCCTCTGTATCTACAGCCTTCTTTCTGAAGCCTCAGAAGGTTTCAATCTGGTAATGGTTAGTGTATGTGTGTGTGTGTGTGTGTGTGTGTGTGTGTGTGTGTGTGTGTGTGTGTGTGTGTGTGTGATCCGTGTTTAGAACAATTTTAAAACCCAGAGAGAAATGTTGGGTGCATTGTAGCAGAAGGCTGCTTCACCTGTCTTACCAACACACACAGCCTTGCCCCAGCAGCCTGTTCTCCTCCCCCTCAAGGGGACTGTGCTCTGTCTGAAACCCCAGAGCATGTGTGTGCTGTTGTGCTTGTTGCATAGTAACTAGGCAGGCACAGGTGGAAAGGCACCGCCCCTTGCGGTGTGTACACACCACACGCGACCTGATCATCCCTGGCCTTTTGATGTGGGTGACTTGCTGTACAACCCTTTTGTTGTTGCTGGATTTGTCTTCTCTGAGGTTACATATTGAATAGCCTGAAGCATTGTGTACAATTGACCTGCATTCTTGTGTAGCAAGTACCGTGGGGTTACGCAACTTTTACAGACTTTTAATCTAATAAAATGATTGCAGACAACTCAGTTTTGTAAACATGACAGTTTGTAGAGTGTATCTTATATCGTGACCTAATTTGTATGGCTCAGTTCACTCATTATATTGTACGGCCTACATGGAGCTCAATTACAGACAGTCCAAAATTGCTGTTATCAACCAGATTCCAATACCTACTGATGCTGGATTTGACCCCTTGGACTCTAGGTTTATTATTTAGTTATGATTCCAATTGCAGAAACTGTTGTGAATTATTTTGTAACCATTTAGGTTAACATTTCTTGTGGAGTCCCACTGGGTTCTATTTTAGGGCCTGTGAAATTGCTGAAGTAACAGTTCAGCAAAAAACTCAGCCAAGACAAGGTCTCTAAAGTTTGTTGCTTTAGATCGGAACAGGAGACGGGACTGATAACCTTGCTAACAGACACTGGACTTGGGCTTTCATCCATCTCATCTCTGTAAATACACAGTCCAGAAGCATCCGGATCAGTGTTGTGCAGAACATGATATGACTTGCTTTATAAAAGCCAGAAATACCTGGATAGTTGAATGTTCTGCGTTTATGTAAAATGAGATTGGTGACCGTGCAAGCCCAGTATTTGTTAGCAATGTTAGCCTAGCATCCCCTGCTGTAAACTAAAGAAACACATGCAGGATATGTCTCAAATGTTAATATCAATATCAAATTGATATTGGGGCAGTGGTGGATCAGCGGTTAGAGCGCCGGCTATTGATAACAGGGTTGTGGGTTCGATTCCCAGGTTCGGCAAGCTACCACTGTTGGGCACTTGAGCAAGGCCCTTTACCGTCTCTGCTCCCTGGGTGCAGGAGTTGGCTGCCCACTGCTCTGGGTGTGTGTGTGTGTGTGTGTGTGTGTGTGTGTGTGTGTGTTCACTACCACAGATGGGTTAAATGCAAAGGACACATTTCGCTGTACAGTGACATACTTTTTTTCTTTTTTTTTTACCTTTAAATGTGTTTTAGCCTAAATACCCTTGAGTTGAGCTTGTCCAACTTATACGTAATAGTAGCAAGTAGATTGCACTTGTGGGAGAAGCATGGATGGTCTAGGAAGTGCAGTGTCTCCAGCCAGCAAAGTAAACATTTCTCAAATACTGCCTATGTGGTATTTAACTCCATTTTTAACTTTGGCTCCGGCTCTCCATGATCGGGCCAGCGTGTATGATTTATCTGCAAACTATCTTAAATCAAAAATGGATGGCCTGCAGACAATCTCCGGCTTTAGATGGCCGACACTGATTTATATTTTCGGCCTTGCCGGTGGACAACTGAACCGTTCTGCTTTATCTCTCATAGCAGTTCAGCATCCAGCCACGTTCTGCAAACGAGCAGCTCTCCGGATCCTTATCAGAATGCATGAAGCTCCGCATCCCTGCAAAGGCCGTTGGTCGGGATTTGTTAACAGCTTATCGATCCAGCTGGTCGCGTTTGGTTAATTGAGCATTCAAAGTGCAGCCATGAGGCGAGGCTGGAGGGGAGCGTGTGGAGGACGTTTAGGACACTTGCCTATTGTTGTGGACTCTGTGGAGGTCTCTCTATATTGTTCTTTCTGAATGAATATTAAATAGATATATAGATATAATCTTTTCCCTCTTCCCTCCTACTAGGAAGGTCTGCTCAGGCATGAAAACGAAACTCGAATCTGACCCTTACGTGTGAGTTTCAGAGCTGACCCACTTCTTGTCCATGTTGTGTCTTGTTCGCTCTCTCTGTATCATGGGTTTGAGGTTCAAACTGACCAGTACTCTAGAGACAGAGAGAACCAATAAGAGAGTGCATGGACGGGGAGGTTCAGCAGTAGTAGTAGTAGGAAGGAGAGATCAACAGATGAAAACAAACCAGATCCTGAGCCCGATGTACATAAGAAATCAGCCCCCTTCAGGCCTGGGTCAGGAAGAAGAGTACTATGATGATGTGCCTAATGCACTTGTACCACCTTGGCATCTATTGGTATGTCAGTACTATTACTACTGAGAATGTCCACCATCTAAAAGGTATCTCGGCAGTGGTTCCTATTGTGGTTTCTTTGCATTGGTGGATAAATTGGACCAAGTCATGGGCCTAGAAACCTATAAAAGGACCTCTAGATGGTACGTGTACCTAACAACATGTCTAAGGAGTGTAGCTACAAGGTAGATGTACCTCCCAACTAGGGCTGGGCGATATGGTAAAAATACTAGATCACAATATGTAAGGACTTGTTTTCGCAATACATGTTATTTATCACTATACATGTAATCACAGACTAAATACATCAGTAACGACGAATTCTTATAAACTACTATTCAGAGACTCTCCCATACTGAATAGTGAGTGAATAGTGAGTCTAATTACACTGTTGGAAATGGAACCTGCAGCTGATCAGTGTTTATTAAGCATTGACCGTATCCTAAATATGCCTAGAAAATGATGATAACATCATGATGAATTTATCACGATATGATAAAATATTGTCATATTGCCCAGCTCTACTCCCAACTCCTCAATAAACCATGTAGTATAACCGTGACCCAGCTGGCTTTCTGTTCTACATGTTGGAGTGATTACGGCAAGCGACTGTACGTTCCAGATATACTAGGTTTAAAAGCCCTGGAGTATTCCATGAAGCACACTGGTCCCAGTAGATGAAGGGCTGAGCTGTGTTTTTCAGTACTGGTCGTTAACATTGGTGCCACTGCTGAAGTGGCATGTTTCCAAAAAGTACCCAGTGTACTCTCTGTTGTTCTGGACAGTTGACTGTGTCTCTCTTCAGTTCATCATGCCTATTAGCAGTTTCCAGCCGTGTGTGTGTGTGTGTGTGTGTGTGTGTGTTTGTTCCATTTCTACACATGATTTTCCTCCATGCTCTAATAAACATCTCTCTTTTGACGGCCCGCTGATTGCTCCAATTTTTATTAATCTTTCATCTTTTTTTGATGTCTCCTTAAATGTGTTTCTTTAGTCATTCCAAATCCGTCCCTTGTTTGATCAGGCTTGTACAGCTCTTTGAACTGCATTTGAAATGCTCAAAAAGTGAACAGTTGCTCAAAAGCTCTTAATCTGATTTAATTACTATTGGCAATATTTATTTTCTCTGTAATATAAAGGTTAAAGGAAAGACCTACAAAGCTCCAACAACATGCAGTGGACGTGTAGGGTGCCTGGAAACATACAGTTAAAAGATCTTTCATAATGGTAACCGTTACAAGCAAGCAATTTTGAAAAAATGACCAAGTTGAGGGCGAGTCATGAATGACCCATTGATCTCTTGTTGTGTGTTTTTGTGAGCAGAGAATTAAAGATAGCTGTGGAATGCAGGGAATGTCCGTTTGTACACAGTGTTCGGCCGAGAGGTCGCGCTGACAATGGTATATTGTTAACTGCTGTTTGTGCTGGCAGTCTCTTGCAACTTGCTCCAGTGCTTTGTTTGGGGATTATATGGAATTTAATTGCCTTCCATGGGAAGAGTGATGATCGGCCCATGTTGCCTTAAGCTTCAGAAATCTGTACTGTTGCTGAAATGTGATTCCAGAGATTATTTTCTTGGGTTGTATCTTATATTTGTGGTCACATTTGACAAGACTCGCCCCGGCTGTGTTCAGACCGTCTGAGTAGAATCAGCCTGCCGGTTCTCTGTACCCGCTTGTTCCACCGTTCTCTGAAAAGGGTAATCAAATATGACCTAATCCACCTGATTCAACCCTAGGAAACCCTAGATCTCCGTACCCACACCTCAGTAACCAAAACCCATAGCTTTGAGAATGATTAAAGCCTTGAGGGGTATAGGAAAGAAACTGAGCATACAAGTCTTGGTCAGTAAACTATAAATGAGGCCAAATACTGGACAATTTACCCCGTCCCTGTTGTGTTAATTGCAGTATCATTCATGAAGATTAGAGCACCATTCTGCTGCTTCTGAGAGAATTCCCCTCTCTCAGTGAGGGTTGGTGTGACACAACATCAAGGGAATGTGGTCCAACAACCAGCGAAGCCTCAGGACCTAGGAATGCGACTCTGCAATGATGTCCTGTGATTTCGAGCTTGTTTGTCAGTTTACCTAAATATGATAAAATCTCTGGCCACGTATCAGTTTCTGTGAAAGCCTGCCTCTCGCAGAGGCAGTGCAAACCGCTCCAAATGCCTGACCGGCTCCGCCACCCCTCTGTGAACCTTGAGGTGAATTCCAAGACTGGGGGGGGGAGGAAAATCTAGCATAGGCCGATGGAAGCACCTCATCTTTCTTAGAAGTGAATACCTCTGAATAAACTGGGACTCTGCAAAGGTTTCTCAGACTCAGGCTGCGAATATCAGGGGAGAACGGCCCCTGCCAAGACTGCAAATGAGCTCCTCTGGGCTGGCAGAGCAGTCTAACTCTCTCACTGATCCAGCACTTATGCTGACAGGGTTTACATCTTGGCAAAGCGTGCCATGCATGATTGATCAAGTCGCGATCCTTCTCGACAGCCTTTGGCCCCCCCATCCCTCAGAGAGGTGACCCTCAAATTCCACACTGGACCCATGACCAGACACTTTATACCAATACCAAGGCAGAATATGAAGGTCATGGGCCAGTGGACGTGTCTGTTCAGTGACGGATGACACAAGTTGAATGTGTTCCTTAAAGGAATAGTTTGTCCAAACAGCGTTTGGTCAGCAAAGTGAGGTTTGGGGTCTGAGGTTTGCTGAAACTTCACTGGAAGGCCAGTGTAGCTAACCTTTTTACTGTAAATTACAGTATTATATTTACATATACACTTTTAGAAGACCTGCTGTACATTTCAGGCTGTACAATCATGTTTACGGTATGTTATGGTTTGGTAAAGATCGGTGTAGACCAGTCACGCAGCCTTTGAGGACGAGAAACCATATATACTGTGAAACATGGGTGTGAAAATGTCATGGTTTTTTTTTGGGCTGTTTTTCTGCAGTAGGGCCTGGAGTGCTCTCCAACATACAATACAATGCTGAAATATCACACAACTGAAAGAGTTCTGCATGGAGGAGCAGGAAAAACGTTCCCGGGAGATCATCATAGGAAGTGCCTAACTGAAGTTAAGGGGTGGGGATACCAGCTCTTAGGGCATAGGGTGTCCTTTTCCATGGGTAAATAAATGAAGTGGACCTGTACAACTCCTGTAAAATTCACCGTTTGACCAAGGGTCTTCAAGGGTACATTTCTTTTCACCTTAGGGGACCAGAATCTACCTTGGCAGTACTCCTTTTTTTCCTACAGTTGGGAGCTTTTTTAGAGTCTTCTGTGCTGGCAGTACATTCACGATGTACAGAAATCAATTTGTTGGGTAATTGTGGCTTTGTGTGCTGAGGAATACGAGGACTTGCCTAGTCACCACAGCATTGGCATGTTGGTGTCAATTAGGACATCCGACATGCTCACCATACTTATTGCTCTGTTGTTATTTTACTAGTGCATTGTAGAAGCTTTTTGCATGCATGAGCTTTGGCCCACAGCCAGTTCAACCTCAGGCTACAGGCAAGCATTTTTGTCACTTCTTTCAAGCTACATGAGTCCTCCTCCCGAGCGAATCCCAACAGAGGAGCAGGTGACTGGTGGCTCAGCTGACCGGCCCTCCAGTCAGTGTGACTTTAGGCCTCCAGCTGCGTTCACATCAATCTGCATGCTTCTTTTTGTTTATGTGTTTGGGAATGTGTCTGGGTTTCAGAGAGCTCCAGCTGCCTCTGCTTCGTTGGCAAACACCCCAAGGCCTGTGTCTCCACGGGTAAGCCTGTTCATGTGGCAGGAGCCGACCCTGCCTGCCCTCGCTGACCTGCCACCTCCATCACGATGCCACTGCCCAATTTATGGCTGTCTCAAGTGGACAGGGCCACATCTGGCAGTATGAATCACAGGATTTTCTGTCCAGGAATAGACTCTTGGATCACTAAGGTGTGTACTCGGCGCATGGCCTACAGGTACCTACGATGCATATAATCTGTGCATATCTGGGTCACACTATATTTGAATAGGTCCCTGTAGCAGTGGGTCTGGAGTGTCCCTGCTGTACACAGTTTTGTTTTCCCTGTTGGATCAGGTGTGGTCAACAATTGCATACGTTTCTATCTGGTGATAATCAGCAGTGTTTGGGTTAGATTATTAGACTTTGGGTTGGGATAAAGGCATGTTTTATTAAAATTAAACATCCAGGCCGAGAATTGGATTGAAGGTCCAGATTGAAGACCTGGGCAGGGGTGGGGCAACAGGGCCCAAAATCCAGCACATTTTACTGATTCCACTGCTTCAGCAGATCTACCGAACCTGCCCATTAACCGTTGAGTTCAGAATGACGTGTGCTTGAGCAGGAAAGTGGTAACTTTCCTTTACAGCCTTCAACACTGAGGCCAAGCAACTACACCACAGTATAGAATGATTTGCGGGGGACCGTTCCCTCTAATGGGGCAAGTGGCCCCAAACCATGGTAGCCTCCACAGCTTAACCGAGCCACCAGACCCCCGCAGTGTTGAAGTCGAGCATTCAGGTCTCTACCGATCTCTTCACGCACTCTCTGTAGACCAGTGCCTCTGTGTTTTTACACCGCCGAACTCTTAAATGGTCATTCGTCTTTTCAATCAGGGCTTTTTATTGGCCTCCGTCTGTACATGCCTGACATTGTGGCGATGTTATGCAACAGTGTGAAAAATTGCTACCTTTTACACATTTCCATGGAGATTTTCTACCTTAACAGTTTCTGCCAGTCCAAGTAATAGGACATTTGTCCGCTGTTTAACCGAGTGGCACTTACCATGGCATTATCTTGCCAAGATCATAACAGCAGTCGATAGAGTCGGAATACATTTCCTCGTACAGCGTGTAGATTAGGCAAATGGAACTGCCCCCTTTTGCCCTGCTGTACCTGTGCCCAGCCCTGTCGGCCTGTATCAGTGTGCGTCAGGCCTGGTATGTTCTTCCAGATTTATAGAGCCTTTTTTTATTTATTTATTTATTTTTTTTATCGTGCGGCTCCAGCCAACGCTGTGATAAGCAAATATGTGGCCAGCTTTATTGTCTCAGCTCGGCAGCACTGGACGTGGTTTTTCAACCCCCTTGCTCACTCGCTCTAGTGCGGCTTCCGATTGGCTCCCAGTTCACTGTGGTAATCAGTTATGATAATCTGTTTTCACACTCATTTAAGAAATTTGCTGTGTCTCCAGACAACAGTGACTGCTTTGTGTTTTAATTGGAGCTCCTGGTACAGTTCACTTCTGTGCTGCCGTGATCATTTTTCTTCTGCACGTTGCAGGGCTGCAGTCAAGCCCTTCTAGCCCAGGTTGTTTATTATGTGGCGTGTTATTCAGTAACTACTAGGAATTATTCAGCAGCTGCTATCAAATTAACAGGAAAGTGTGTACGTGCAAGACCATGTATAGGCCCGTAGGTTTTGGAGATTTAATTGCACAGCAGTTCAGCTCGTGATTATGGCTTTTGGCTTTTGCATGTACTTCCATGGTTAGCAGAAGGAAATGCTTTCACTGGGGTGGTACCTTTCAAGGTTTTTTTGCATTTATAGATTTTGGTTGACCCTCTTTTCCAGAGTGACCTACTTTTGAACTATGTTACACAGGTAAGTAGGTAAGTGTAGTGTCAGGAGTTTTGCCCAAGGACTCTTTTTGGTGTAGTTTGCCCAGCTGGAGAATCAAGCCCTAGTCTGCAACGGAGTGACTGAAGGCACTGTTATCCACTACGCTACACCACATATGCACCTTTTCTTCTGGGAATGTGAATGGAGTGTTCATGTTGAAGGACCTGCATTACTGGACCGTGAGTAGGCCTAGGCTATAGGATGATGTAAGATCGCTACAGCAACGATCAGCCAGTGGGCTAGAGAGGACCCCTTAACACAAGTATGAATATGCGTACGTAGCATTATGCAGTTCTTGCGATGGATGGTGCTCTCTCCCCTCATCACTCTTAAGTGACGTTGGCCGGGATAGGCGTAAATGTATCGTCTGTCTGACAATTTTGAAAAGAGTGGTGGTGGCTGGCTTTACATGTATCGGAGGAGGCGTGTTAAGTGCTTACCCTCCTAGTGTCGGGAGCATTGCTAGTAACAGGTGGGTTAATTGGCAGTACCAAATTGAGAGGAAACAATGATGATTCTCAACCATGCTTTGAGATCATGCTGAGAGAATGCTTCGGCCAGCCTGAGATATTTCTGCTGTTTACACTTAGCAGCTGTTCAAACAGGCTAGAGATCCCCCAGAGCGCTTTCTGATTATTTACAGAGATGGTTTATTATTATTATTATTATTATTATTATTATTATACATTAGAATACATTAGCCCTCCAAGTAGTCGAAGAAGCAAGTGTTGTTGGTCTTCTCAAATAAGGTCAGAGTGGTGCTGGTACTGCCTGACCCTCTGGCCTCATCTTCCCTCCCCATCTCTCTGTCTGGCTACTGTCGCGGCCTGCTCCGGACACTTCTATTATTGGGAGGCCCTCTTATTCACTCATCATCTCCTGCTCCATGATGTGAGGTGACAGGGTGCGTAAGCGGCCCAGCCTCTCTCTTCATTGTGCTGTTGACGTGGGAAGCGCCGGACATGGAAGAAACTGATAAACCAAACTATTGTTTTTGCCTAGTCGGTGGAGCAGAGAACAGGGGAGGAGGGGGTGGGGTGAATGTAGTGTGGAGTGGCTAGCTGAAGCAATGCTAATGTTATTGCTATGAAGCTGAATATCACACCTGTATTTAGTGATCTGTTTAATGCTTTCAGAGGCTTCCCAGTTGTTGTATGGTGTGTATGTCACCATATATTTCTTTATAACATTAGTATTTGTTAAGTTGTGAATTTGGAGATGGTTTTGCTGCGCGTTTCTTTTGGTATCCCAGGTTTTTGCAGTAGGGCTGCTAGGTGGGTGCTATGGTATCCCAGGTGGTTTATATGGTTCAGCGATACACAATCACTGTGAACACAATCTGTGAGGTCCATGGACTTACAGTAGGGGTTCCTGCAAAAGGTGGAGATTACCTGATGTACAGGTAAATGTGTGATGTATGCTACCTTAAGGGCATCAGATTGCTTTCAAGGAACAAGGAAACCACTTGGAACAACCTTGTGATAATATTGGCTCAGAGAAAATGATCTCATCCTTCTGGGCTATACATTCTGGACCCCTAGGGGTCCCTAAATCCCACCCTAAGGACCATGTAGCGTCATACGTCACTGATCATGATCTCCAAAGAAGCCACCAAGTAGTAAAGTGTCACTAAACCATTGCTGGGTCCTGTGGTAACATCGCTACAGGATGAGGCAAAGGGGAGAAACGTGAGCAGGGTCCCCTTTGGGGTCAGCTAGGCCACATTGTGTAGCAGGACAGGCGATCGTGTGATCATTAGCATGTGTTCTTTCAGCCTTTTTCGTAGGGGAAGATCATGTATGCCTTGGGGGTCAGCTCTTCCTGCTCAGTCTGAGAGGGGTAAAGTGACTGTGATTGAAAACAAGCTTTGCGAGTTGCCGGGTTTCGGGGAGTTACTGTGCCTATTGTGTTTCCATGCCAAGCCGGTCTTTCCAGAACCTGTCTCACTCTCCGGCTTTTGTTTTCTTCGGAGTGCTGTCTTTCTAGCTGCTTCTCAAAAGCTCTTTGTCTTCCTTTAATGTGTTGTATGTTATTCTAGCTGCTTATTAAAATAATACTTTTATTTATTCAGAAATAAGTGAAAGTAAAGAATGGGTTACGGTTGATGCGTACAGTGTATCTATGGTATCTATTATTTATATACGCTGTACTTCCAAATGTTTGTGGGCACCCCTTCTAACTTGCACCCATTGCTGACACAGATGTGCAAATGCAAGCACACATACACATATAATAATATAAACATAGTGCCAGGAGTCCAGTCCAGCCACAGTCCAGCATTGAACTGTGGAGTAGTGGAACTGTGTTCTCTGGAATTGGGGAGTTCTGGTCCCTGAATACAATCAAATCCTCACAGCAATGCTCTAAGATCTAGTAGAAAGCCTCCCTACCTTAACAGCAGAGACAGTTACTCCAACAAAACCAGGCTAAACTCTAATACCCTTGATTTAGGAAGAAACAATGAATGAGCAGGTGTCCCAATACTTTTGTCCATGTAGTGTATTACTGAAAATAGTAATTCCAAATGTTTGAATGGTAAGTTATCTACATGCTTGAGACAGCTAATTATTTGATTGGAATCTGTGTGGTGGTTTCAGCCTCTTTGGAATCATAGAGACCACACTGCTTCCTCCTCCAGAGCTTTTTCCAGCGCACCAAACTTCTACCATGGCTGATTGTACTCCTGGATAAATTATAATTTATAATAATAATTAGCATCATCATCATCATTATCATTATTAGCATTGTCATTATTATCATTATCATCATTATTAATAAGTAATTCAATGGAAAACCGTGCAAACATTTATTTAAAACCTTTATTACGTATTATAAACCCCCCCCCCCCCCGGTGTGGTATTAGTATGTGACTTTGGCTAGAGTTTTAAATGCTCAGATTTGGTCCAGCAAGCCTATTTACAACCCTGTTGTTTTGAATGAAACACAGATTTTCAGATTTGTGTGGAGTGCTTACGTAAAAAAAAAAAAGCTCTGCTATTATTGGCTGGTTTACGGCCCTGCATAGCATAGCATAGCATTTTATAATGCTTTTTGTAATTATTCCTGAGTCTTAAATGGTAACGTTGCTGTCCTTTTCTGCGTCCCCTCATAGGATGATGATGATGATGATGATGGTAAACCTCATTGATGAAGCTGTTAATAGTTAATAGTAGTTAATAAAATGACTACAAGTCCATTATTAAATAAATGATAATCCAGAATGGCTTGTTTTAAAGGCTTCAGTCACATCCTGGTACAGATGTAATGTATAGTATATTGTTTACCGCCTATTATTACGTTGTTATTTATATTATAGTGTACAGTTTGTTTATACATCATTTATAATAACATCTTGTTATATAAAACATCCAGCCCATTACAGTATAATGTTTATACATCCACGCTCAAGCTACTCTCTATAAAAACACCCTACTGTTATCACATGCAGTAGACACTCAGTCGCTGACTTTATAACAGGGGTTACTTTACTTCGCTTTGTGTTTTGCGAAAACAAGCAGTTCTGTGCTACTCCTGTGACCGAATTCAACTGAATACTTTCGGGTTCATTCATTCGAATATTCTGCCGTACATTCCCACTGTTGAATATGTGTCCTCTCTGTAGTTATGACAGTTATTAATATGTGATTCCAAACATTTGAACAGTTGTGTATTTTCTTGTTCAGTGAGCTGGGCTGATACGAGCTGCAATTAAGGCCACTGTTACAAAGACTTTGACCACTCCTGATGACTCAGTTCTATAGGTTTACAAAGCTGCCCATAAATCTTTGCACTGTCACATTTGTAAACAGTTACTTCCTTTCGATAAGAATTCCTGGTGTGTTTCAGTCCTGGGATTGAGTTTCTCCTCATTCTTGGAGTTGTTTTGCAGTCGTTGTTGGCGTTGGCCTGAATTGCCAGGCTGCCTTATTGTTTCCAGTGTCATGGCTGTTTTGTTTAGAGCCGGGCAGCCCGATCATTTGCAGCAGCCCACAACATGGTGCCATTTTGCACCCTGCCCTGCCGTCTCAAGTCGGGCCAATGAAAGAAAATAACTCCTGAGAGAACGGATCTCCTTGTGCGTTGTTCAGGGGTGTTGTTTTGGGTCTTGGAGAAACACAAGGAACTAGCTTGTCTCATTTTTCAGGGCCTATGGAGGAGCATACACCTTGTTGTTTCCAGAGGGAACGTGTTCATGGATAGCTTCCGAATCTATATTTACCTTTTCTAAATGCAGTACGAAAACGTGCCCGCTTGCATACCTTTCAGAGCACAAGCTCCTTTTCCTTGGAAGTTGTTTGCAGGATCGAACATGACAAACATTCCTATCGCAGAGGTTGGCAGGTTGTTTCTTCTGCTCTTGGCTGAAAGACATCATGTTAGTTTGCGTTTTTGAGCAGTGTCGCCACTGTTATTTGCTAACGGGGTGGTTCCGCGTCCCATGTCGTCCCTGGTGTGTCTGAATGCACATGTGATGGTAGAAGTTTGGCTTTTCTTCTTTTTTTCCCCCTTTGTACCTCGGTACAAATCCATGCCTCGAGACCACTGTTAAAGTAATGGTTCTTTTGGATGTAATGAGCTAAAATTGCTTTCAGTGGGAGGCATTAGTTGCCTCTAACGATTTTACGGCCCGTGTGTAGGAAACAGTGTTGAACGGAATTAATGGGAATAAAAGGGATTAAGATGAGGAGATGGAAATAAATTGGCATTGTTTAACAGGAGCAGCTTGCGTGGCTTTTGATTTAAGCCCTGCGGAATACAGGGCGACATCAGAGGTGTTTGCACGAGTCTGATTGCTGGCTTGTGCGCTTTCAATCAGCGGGACGCTTTTTGCCTTAACCTGATGCATGCTGCTGAGATTCTTATTAGAGTGTGGACCCTGCTGGACCTTAACATGTGCATATGAGTGAGTGTGGCTGACAGGAAGTGATGGACGGTCAGGTGTAGTTAATTGTTTAGATCTCCGCTGTGCCCCCAGATTTGCATTGTAATTGCACTGCATCTGCCATCAGGATACCACACGCACCCCTCACTATTGAGCCATGCTTGGGGACGTTTGAAGCCACCATTTGTTACACAAGCTATATAGGGAACGGGAGAATAGGCATGTCTGTCTGTCTTTTTCTCAGTGTTCTTCAGTGTCTTGTCTGGTCGCATTATGTAGTATAAACGTTCCCCAGGTCGCCCCTAGTTTCCTGTAGAGTGTATTGTCCCAGTTCGTCTACAAGCATCCCTCTGTTTTATATTGCATTTTAATGCCTCATTGTTGTCCATGCAAAGTCTCTGAGTACAGGCTGGATTTAATGCCTCGTTTGCTTTGTACCGGAGTGGTTCCTTCTCCAGTAATGACTTACACAGGCGAGGCACAAGGAATCTGGCAGCACGCACACATACAATCTCCTCAGCTGGAGCACAACAGGTGGGCGGCAGACAGTGGCACTCAGGAAGTGAATGTGTATTTCTGTGCAGGCCATTATAAACAAAGGGCTCTGGAAATTCAGGGAATTTTTCCCGCCTGGGCTTTATGTGGTGCAAGCATTATTCACAGGTCATTCTTATCCAGCCTGATTCCAAGGCCGTTTCTCCACGCATGCCTGAGCGTGGCTAGCTGCCCACTTCTCGCAGGACATGGCCCGCTCATCAAGGGGGAGTTTCCTCAGCTGTGGACGGCCGTTTGCCTGAGTCGACTGTGCCTAAAATGTAATTCTTCCAGTTTGCTCTTCAGTGGAGCATGCATCTGTAGATAAGGAAGGAAAGATCACATTCCGGCATTAGAAGATGTGCACCCATCTTCTCCGCCTCCCTCCACACATTTGTATGCGCTAGAAGGACGTGTTGCAACCAGCCTATTGATCCCTGGCTGTACTGTTGTGCTTGATCCCCTAACTGAGCTGCTCAGTGGTGGTCCATTCTTGGTCAAGATCACCATAAAGCTGTGCCTTGCTGGATTCCCTGGTGGAATTATTACAATTCCAATGATCATCACAAGTTACCTTCCCGAAGCGCTATTACTTGACCTTTTGTCTATATATATGTGGAATGTCCCTGGATTCCCTGGATCTGGTTCGTCCCTGACACGACGCCATCCAGTGAAGCCGGAATGAGGGAAGCTTGTAAAATCAGGCTGTAATTAAAACCAGCTGTGAGGGTCCACAGACTTGAGCTTCTTGTGAAGTGTTGATTTTGGCTGTGGAGATAATGATGATCAGGATTGCAATTGTCTATGCTGGGTGCTACCGTGTCATGCTGGGGAACATGGCTCCAGTTCTTCTTCTGCTTTTCCTTCTCCCTCATCTTTGTCTTCTCCTCCACATTGATTTCCATTTTTCTTCTTCTGTTACTTCTCTTTTCTTCTGCTTCTGCAGGTGTGTGTGTGTGTGTGTGTGTGTGTGTGTGTGTGTGTGTGTGTGTGTGTGTGTGTGTGCTGCATGCCGACGGCATGTCATGCTGGTGAACAAACAGCTTCTGCTTCAGATTTTTCTTGTAATTTTTTTACTTCTCCTACTTTTCTTTGCTTCTTCTTCTACTTTTTTGTTGTCTTTTGCTCCCGTCTGCTACTTCTTTCTTCTGCTTCTTCTGCTTCTTCTGCTTCTTCTACTTCTTTCTGCTTCTTCTGCTTCTGCTTTGTTCTCTTCTTCTTCTTCTGCTTCTTCTTCTACTTCTTTCTTCTTTTTCTGCTTCTGCTTTGTTCTCTTCTTCTTCTTCTGCTTCTTCTTCTACTTCTTTCTTCTTTTTCTGCTTCTGCTTTGTTCTCTTCTTCTTCTGCTGCTTCTTCTTCCTCTTCTACTTCTTTCTTTTTCTGCTTCTGCTTTGTTCTCTTCTTCTTCTGCTGCTTCTTCTTCTTCTTCTTCTACTTCTTTCTTTTTGTTCTTCTTCCTCCGCTTCTGCTTCGTCATCTTTCTCTTCTTTTTCTTCATTTTCTTCTTCTTGAGCTTTTTCTTCTTCTGCTTCGTCTACTTCTTCCGCTTCTGCTTCTGCTTCTTCTGTTTCTTCTGCTTTGTTGTTCTTATTCTGCTTCCTCTTTTGTTTATGCTTAGTCTTCTTCCTCTTCTTTTTCTTCATCTTCTGCTTCCGCTTCTTCTACTTCTTTCTTCTTCTTCTTCTTCTTCTGCTTCCTCATCTTTCTCTTCTTTTTCTTCATTTTCTTCTTTTTGAACTTTTTCTTCTTCTGCTTCGTCTACTTCTTCTGCTTCTTCTTCCGCCTCGTCGTCTTCATCTCCTTCTTCTTACGCATCTTCTTTTGTTTCTTCTGCTTCTTCTACTCTTGTTTTTCTTCATTTTCTTCTTTATTTTTTTCTTCTTTTACTTTTTACTTCTACTTCTTCCTTTGCATCTCATACTTCTGCACCTTCTACTCTTTTTCTTCATCATCTACTTGCTTTTCATCTGCTTTCTTGTTCTTCTTTTTCAGTTGTACATGCTGCATGCTGCTGCAGGACGCTGGTGAACATACTACTGCTTCTGCTTCTTCTGCCTTATCTTCTACTTCTACATACTACTGCTTCTACTAGTAGTTTTCCTTCTTCTTCTTTCTTGTTATTCTCCTTTTGCTGTTTTTCTCCTCATATGGCCACATAGACAACTGGTAAGAAAAAACAAAACAAAAAACTGGTCGTAAGAATAATAGGGGTCTTGTATGTGCTGGTGCCGGGCTGTGACAGGGGCTATGAGAGAATGCCAGTGTAATTAGTGCAAGGCGTCACTGCGCCCATCGCCTCTGCTCCGCTCTGGGACTGTTTGCTTTGCAGTGTCACAACCTATGACTTCCCCTCAGAGACCAGCGCAAGGCACACAGACGCAGTGGCCCCTACCTGTCACATCTGCACTCCACACTTCACTTCAGCAGGCCGGAGGGAGAGCATGGCCGCCTGCCTGCTCTCTCTATTTTTACCAGGTTTTCAAAACATGAACCCTGCGTGTGCACTAGGACCGCTGGGTGGAATGGATTGGCTCTGCACCCTGCATCATTTGCAAGGGGTTTTGACTAAACAGAAAAGCCGTCTGTGTTGCCGCAGTCCAGGGTCACATGGCTTGGGGGGGGGGGGGATCACGTGCTTGGCAGTCTCCTGACGGGAGCCACAGCTTTACTCTTGCAGGGATCTCCTGTGCCATTAGTGCTCTGATTGATTTAGAAAATTGTAGTGTAAATAGATTTACAGGAGCACTTTAGTATATTGCGCTGAACCGCACTATAGTGTAATTTTCTTGATGGAGAAAAGCAAAGGCGTGTTTTGTTTTAACGGGCTGAATTTAAGCCTCAACCAGCTGTGATAAATGGTCTTTTGGAGATAGTGGCCTTTGGGGATCAATATCACAGGTTTCAACGTTTCTTTATGATGGGTCTTGGTATGTGGCGGGAGAGGGGACTTTTTGAAACAGCCTCCCTGTTTGAAAGCTCCGAGCCTGGTATTGATTTTGGTGAAGGGGTGTTTTTTTGCGTGAACAGCCGAAGATCATGGCTGTTCTCAGGGATTCCTGTGGCATCCGTTTTCATCCTTGGGAATACGGTCATGCGTAGGTTATTCATGATATGATATTTATGACCACCTTCTCGGGTTCTTTTTTTTTTTAGCATAGCTCTTTGCTTCTAGCCTGTTGGTCCAAGAGCCAGCCAGTATAGGTCTGTAGACTAACCTTGACCTGAGACAGCACGCCAAATCGGTCACCAGCTATCCGTGTAATCCTGGATAAAAATATCCATGCATTCCATCCATGTACAAACAAATGGCTCCGAGAGTCTAAGCCACCACTCGGTCTTCCAGGTTATGTGCTGTAACTGGAAAATGGCGTTAAATGAGTCGCTAATTGGGCTGTGTATTGACCAGAACCTAGTGATACGAAAGGTATCGCAGAACAGCGGTTACAGTATATATTACGATTCAGTATAGTGTGATATATTGCGATGCTGTAGGCAAAACGGAATATTGAATTTTAAAAAATTTGTAATAGTATGAAAACACACCATTATATCCACAAAATCTGAGTAGAAGGGAAGTTGGCTTGCTGGGAGCTGAAGGCCCAGTGCAACACTGCCATCTAGTGGCTGGGATGTAAACAAAAACACAAAGTAAACCACTGTCTGCCACCAATCTTTGTATGTAAACTATCAATGTTGGGGGTTTGAGTGGCTCAATGATCTAATGAGCTAGTACTGTGGCCTGGGAGATACGAGTTCCGAGAATCCTGACCCATGCCTCTTTACTATCGGCAGCTGGAGTCCAAAAGAGCACAGTTGGCCATGCTCTCTCTGGGTGGGTAGATGGCGCTCGTTCTCCCCCCATCACTCTTAAGTGATGTTGGGCAGGTCAGGCATTTGTTGTGGTGGTGCTGAGGATTCTTTCCTCCGAGCAGATCAGAGACGGTGGCTCTGTATGTATGAATGTATGTATGTATGTGTGTGTGTGTGTGTGTGTGTCTCCGTCTCCGATACATACCTTTTTGATCATTAATACAGGGTTGCAATACCTGTTTAAAAAGAAAACCCTGACATCACAAGAAGCTTTGAATGATCTCCGTATCCCCGGCCTCAACCAAGGGATATTAAGTGATTATCAACATCATCTGTCTTACTCATGCTTTAGACGTGGGGTGGGTTCGGGAGATTCTCGGTGGACAATTGGACAATGAATCATTTCATTTGCCGTTTCTAAGCGTTTGCATTTGTCTCTACTGTCAGAAGAACACGTCACTGCTGCTGAACGTAACTAATGCCTGCTCTTGGCTTCTGTAGGCATTTAGCCTGATTCATGTCATGTGCTACACAGAGCATAAATACATTTCCTTTCTCATACGGCTGGACAGTCTTTGAAAACAGTGGTGCCTCTTGAATGTCGAGTATTAGCGTCTGACATATTGATCAGCATGCTGTCTGAGGGAAAACGGCTCACGCAATTCCACATGCACCGTTTTCAGAATCCCATCTTGGTTCACTTCCCATGACCTCACGCACGTGGGGCAGGAGTGGGGAGGAGGTCTGTGCGTCGATCTCTGGAGGCAATCGTTATACCTAAATCTGCTTTATTTCTAGCTGCAGATTTTAGCTCTAGCAGCCTTCATCATGGCAGCCTGTGGCTGCTGGGAGAAGGTCTTGCTTAGAAGAGGGATGTGCAGAGTGCTGTGATAAGAGAGGCTGAGAAGAGGCCAGGTCAGCTCTGGAGAGATTGGGCTCAGCCTCATCAGTCACCCAGGGCTCTGGGCCAGACAGCCGCCAACAGCAGCCTTTGCTTCATCAAGAACTCAGGCGTGTGGACAAGAACCCTTCTCCATGCCAGCACAGTAATTAATATGAGACAGTAATGAGGACTGCCTCCAAAGCTGATAAGCTGTTGAGGGGCTGATGGAAGATTTGGAGAGGGGGACCGCTGTCTCTGTGAGATGCTTGCTGGGATCAGAGGTGGCACAGGCCAAGGTGCAGGAGTGACACAGGTGCACGGTTACCAGAGCAACTCTGTCCCATCGAGCCTCATTGTGTTCAGCAGTTGTTAGAGCAGTAATAGTTTGGCAAAGAAACAAATGTATGCAATTTAGCTTTCACAGCCAAGGTACTGTAGTCTACCAGTCTCGCTTGGTCTTATACAGGATCTATGAGACTAATGTAGCTGATAAATAATGAATGCATATGTTCTACCAGTGAATCCTTTCTGCATTTCCAGTTCACACTTTTTAATTGGTTTCTATTAAAACCAATTACTGTGGTGTCTTGGTACATCTCCTTGTTTGCGGCGTCTCGGTACATCGCCTTGTTTGCGGCGTCTCGGTACATCGCCTTGTTTGCGGCGTCTCGGTACATCGCCTTGTTTGCGGCGTCTCGGTACATCGCCTTGTTTGCGGCGTCTCTGTACATCGCCTTGTTTGCGGCGTCTCTGTACATCGCCTTGTTTGCGGCGTCTCGGTACATCGCCTTGTTTGCGGCGTCTCGGTACATCGCCTTGATTGCGGCGTCTCGGTACATCGCCTTGTTTGCGGCGTCTCTGTACATCGCCTTGTTTGCGGCGTCTCGGTACATCGCCTTGTTTGCGGCGTCTCGGTACATCGCCTTGTTTGCGGCGTCTCGGTACTTCGCCTTGTTTCGGCGTCTCGGTACATCTCCTTGTTTGCGGCGTCTCGGTACATCTCCTTGTTTGCGGCGTCTCGGTACATCTCCTTGTTTGCGGCGTCTCGGTACATCGCCTTGTTCGCGGCGTCTCGGTACATCGCCTTGTTCGCGGCGTCTCGGTACATCTCCTTGTTTGCGGCGTCTCTGTACATCGCCTTGTTTGCGGCGTCTCGGTACATCGCCTTGATTGCGGCGTCTCGGTACATCGCCTTGTTTGCGGCGTCTCGGTACATCGCCTTGATTGCGGCGTCTCGGTACATCGCCTTGATTGCGGCGTCTCGGTACATCGCCTTGATTGCGGCGTCTCGGTACATCGCCTTGTTTGCGGCGTCTCTGTACATCGCCTTGTTTGCGGCGTCTCTGTACATCGCCTTGTTTGCGGCGTCTCGGTACATCGCCTTGTTTGCGGCGTCTCGGTACATCGCCTTGATTGCGGCGTCTCGGTACATCGCCTTGTTTGCGGCGTCTCGGTACATCTCCTTGTTTGCGGCGTCTCGGTACATCTCCTTGTTTGCGGCGTCTCGGTACTTCGCCTTGTTTGCGGCGTCTCGGTACATCTCCTTGTTTGCGGCGTCTCGGTACATCTCCTTGTTTGCGGCGTCTCGGTACTTCGCCTTGTTTCGGTGTCTCGGTACATCTCCTTGTTTGCGGCGTCTCGGTACATCTCCTTGTTTGCGGCGTCTCGGTACATCGCCTTGTTTGCGGCGTCTCGGTACATCGCCTTGTTTGCGGCGTCTCGGTACATCGCCTTGTTTGCGGCGTCTCGGTACATCTCCTTGTTTGCGGCGTCTCGGTACATCGCCTTGTTTGCGGCGTCTCGGTACATCGCCTTGTTCGCGGCGTCTCGGTACATCGCCTTGTTCGCGGCGTCTCGGTACATCGCCTTGATTGCGGCGTCTCGGTACATCGCCTTGATTGCGGCGTCTCGGTACATCGCCTTGATTGCGGCGTCTCGGTACATCGCCTTGATTGCGGCGTCTCGGTACATCGCCTTGATTGCGGCGTCTCGGTACATCGCCTTGTTTCGGTGTCTCGGTACATCGCCTTGTTTCGGTGTCTCGGTACATCGCCTTTTTTGTGGCGTCTCGGTACATCTCCTTGTTTCGGTGTCTCGGTACATCGCCTTGTTTCGGTGTCTCGGTACATCGCCTTTTTTGTGGCGTCTCGGTACATCTCCTTGTTTCGGTGTCTCGGTACATCTCCTTGTTTCGGTGTCTCGGTACATCTCCTTGTTTTCGGTGTCTCGGTACATCTCCTTGTTTTCGGTGTCTCGGTACATCTTCTTGTTTCGGTGTCTCGGTACATCTTCTTGTTTCGGTGTCTCTGTATGTTTTTTGGACTTGTTTGCTTTGTTGCGTTATATCGCAATATATTGATTCATAATCCTATATTGCGAAGTGTTTTGTATCCACACATTCTTGTCAATACACAGCCCTACTTTATAACGGATTACACAAGGCTAATTGTTGGGGAATTAGCATTTGTTACTATAGAACTAAGGAGGCTATTTTCTCAGCTGGATGCAGATCAGAGCTCTTCCTCAATGTTGAAGAGCTTCTGCTTGAGTGTTTGCTCTGACTGTGCAGACCGGAGGCTACTGCTGTGGTTTGAGCCCGTGGTCTGTGGACCTCTGTGATGCTCAGTGGTTTAAGGTGGGAGCACAGCAGGAGGACGCCCAGAGGCTGCTGGATTGCCTAGGCGTGTGCTTCTCCCAGTACGTGTGATCCACTCCATCGTGGGATCTCTCTGTTTAATAGCCCGGAGCACTTCATCCATCTGCCGCTGCTGACCGTACAGTATCGAGTCCAGCACAGTAAGGAATGGGCCTGCTCAGCTCACTCTGCTGTAACCTTGAGTGGTTCCCATGGCTTTAGATCTCTAAGCTGACGCTTCCATCATTGTGCTTATTGATCTCGGACAAGCGCCACAAAGACGGTGGATCGGCGTCAGAGGCTTTTGCTGTTTTGAAGAGGCAGGGTTTAGACGAGACCGTGGTGTAATTGGGAAAACGGATGGAGTGAGAAATGATTCATTTCTTGGGGGGGTTTTGTTTTTTCCCCCCTTTCTTTTTTCCACTAAAAGGGAGCGCTCCTCTGAGTTGTCTGTTAATTGCATTCTGGGTGATGAAGCTTATCGTCTAAGAAATGCACAATGCCTGATAACAAGGAATTGGGTATGACTGGGGGAAGCAGAGCTTAATCTAGAAGACTCTCGTGCCTGTGGGCTCTGTGGTTTCCCACTGACTCTTAATAAATGGAGTCAAAGTGCTCTCATTTCTCTACCCAGTAATATAATAGACAAGAAGACTTCTTCAGATGTACCAAAGCTGTAAATACTCAGTTTAACTGAAGTGCTTAAATACACCCCAGTCTATTAGAGGAAGATATGGCTTAAGGGTAACATTGTGATACCAGAAGGTGTCTAAGGCCTAGTCAGACTGGACTGGCTATTGCAATCAATTGGTCAATCAACCTAACTCGATTTTTTTTGGAGGTTTGGAAGCCCGCTGTTTGAACGACACAGTGATAAAGTATTTAAATGCATTCCAACTGTGTGACCACTGTGTTAATATTTTGTATACTAACTTTCCAAATCTGCACTGTTAAGCTTAGTATATAGCCCAGGTCTTCGAATCCGGACCTTGCATCCAGTTTCCAGTCCCGATAGGTGTTCCATTACAAAGTCCAGGATTCAAGGTCCAGATTTGAAGATCCCCCTGGTATATAGTGTAAATACCTTATAGTATTAGTTCCTGGTACGCAATTGTGACACAGCCTCCTTTTTTGTGCTGTTGTTTTTAGGTCTGTTTTGGCTGTTACACTTGCTCTTGAGGAGGTTGATATCAAACTTATACAAGCATTTTAAAATCATGAAAGAGAGCAAAGCATTTGAAAACGTCTCGATACCTGTTGACAGAACCATTATGTGTGAAGTCGTCTTATACAGCAGGTGTCATGATATTTAGTAGTTATGGCACAAATGTTTAGACGTTCTTAGGATGCCCTAGGATTATAATGCACCACGAGAACATATGGTTATATTGCCCATCTCTTTCCCCACCCTCACACCTGTTTGCTTTCTATTGTCCAAAGACTGGTTTGTGAAGACCCAGGACACACCCTCTGATCTGTTAATGTAAGGGGCTTTGGAGAGTGGGGTTAGTTGGAGGCTGGCTTGATTCCCCCATCATTATTCTGCACCTGATCTGCTGATGTTTTTCTCTTTTTTTTGGATTTGACAGAGGGACGAGGGGGCAGGGAAGCAGGGGGTTTTGGGGTTGTGGGGGACGTGAAGGGTGGACAGCTGGCTAAGCATCCGTTAAGGATGTTTTGAGGGAGTAGCTAATGAGCTGTAAGACTTTTGAGCGCTAGACTCTTGTGCCGGTGGGCCCTGTGAGTTTTACTAACTGTTAATAAGTGAAGTCAAAGTGCTCAGCTTCCACTCACCTAATAGAGAAGTGCAGTTATTAGCCTTTTTAGTCACAGTTTAAACATCGGCCCCTCTAAAAATGAAGGTGCTACAAAGAGTTATTTTAGAACAACCATCTGTGATTCCATGAAGAACCAGATTTGTCAAAAAATATGCAAAGAACCTTTTAAGGAACTCGAGATAAAGGTTCTTTACCAATTGAAAGGCCCTGCATACTGCATACTACTTCCCCTGCATATTATTTCCCCTCTCGCTCATCCCTTTATTACTGGTTTCCCAGACTTGTAAGTGGGGTCAGATTGGAAAGATGCAGAGCTCCATCATTACTCAGCCGGCTTTTTGAGATTTGAGTTTGTTTTGACGAAAGGCTGAGGGTGGTCAGATGGCTGAGCATTCGTTAAGGGAGCTTTGAGAGTGTGGTCCCTCTGCAGGGGGCTTATGAGCTAGGGCTAAGGCGTGCACACGCAGCTTGCTACTCATTAGCTTTAGGGCCTATTGTTGGACTCATTGGATTAGCGTTTGCCCTTATCTGGACTGTGCAGGCTAGCCGTTTTAGATCACTAGTTCATTTACCCTTTAGTTTTCCCTTTACTCTAATCAGCGTCAAACAGACAAACATGTTTGGTGTCTGAAGCGTCGCTAGTTTTGCACTAATGAGGCTAATGTAGCACACCGCTTAGCACAGTTCACACTGCATACCCAGACCATCAACGCAATCTAGGGATGCTAGTTTTGGCCAGAAATCGTTTAGTTTAGTTCCAGAGAAAAAGGCCAAAATATGGTGAAAATTCTTTTTAATGATGACAAAAATGCAAATTTACAAACTAGAGAGCTAAAAAATGATGGTTAGTTTTTCTCTGTTGACGAGGAGGTTGGATTACCTACGCAGATTATGTACCTTACATACTGTTATGAATGTTTAAATGTATTCAAAATTTGTATGTATTCTATATATTTTTTTTCATGTTCAGTTTTGTCCTGTTGAAAGTATATGTTATCAATAATAATTAGGGCTGCATGATATTTGGGGGGGAAAAAACAATGCATTTCTTTTATACATATAAATATTTAAAAAATATTTTTTGCAGTCCTAATAAAATGTTTTTTTTGTTTTTTTTGTTTTGTTTTTTGTTTTTTTGGAGGGGGGGCTGGTTTCGGCTTCAATTTTCAGTCTAGTCTGTTTTCAGAAAGTTTTTTTTTATTATTTCAATGCATCACTACCTCAACCCACACTGTGCTTAAGGAAAGATCATCAGAAGTAGACTTGCTTATAATGTTTCTGACACTGAACATTACTGACAACTTAGCAAAAACTCAGACACCAAACATGTCTCGGCTGATGGACCACATGTGAGAACAGTGTAAATCTGATTTTCTTTGCCAAATTGTTCCTTCAAGGATAAACACAGCAATGCGTATGAGACTTTTTATAAGAATAGTCTGGGAAGCTTTTGGTTCAAAGCTGTCAGATTTGTGTGGGATTAGGCCAATTTTCAGCAAAATTCCTGTAATCCAACAGAAACCTTTTTTTTTTTAACCATGGAAAAAGGCTGAGAAGCTGCTGTCTTTCAGAACGTTGCCTTTTGGTGGTATGAATATTTCGGAAAGGTTTTTGCAACTTTTATCAAAAATTGCTCGAGCTGATTTTGTCGAACACCACGAGGCAGTTGGTGCGGCAGTTGTGTAATCACCCCTACTGCCATCTGTTGAAACCGAGCTCATAATCGGTGCTTTTGGCCTGTTGCGTGGCGAGGGCTCAGTGTAAGAGGTTTAACTTTAGCCTGACTCTTGGGGGGCCCTACTTCAGGTTCAGACAATGCCAGTTTTCGGAGTGTGATTATAAGGGGAGGAATAAGTTAGAAAATAAGATGTGATTTCATGTAGTTGAGGAGTTTTGAATGCTGAAATTTCTTTATGTAATTTTATAAAAGTACAACAATAAGGACAAAAGCTGTGATCTAGCCACAAGCTAATATGCTCCAAGCCCCAAAGTAACACATCAACCACATGGAAATTGTGATGCACTGCAATACAGATGAAAACATTTGATACGTAACCATGCACTGTTGTTGCGTCTGTGCATGATGACAGGAGTTTATTTATTGATGTAGTTCAAGCAAACCACAGCCTGACACCAAGATTCTTACACATGAACATGGCTGAAACATACTGGCTGAGGTTATATCCTACATGAAAAACACAGTTATTATAGCTAGAACTGCAGTTGTTGTAGAAATGCCCCTGGTCTGCTTGCATGCCCACTGATTGCTGTCCAGTTTGATGTTTCTGTGTTCGTCAGTATTGATCTTGATAGCTGAAATGACCGACTCGGAGCCACTGATTAGAACCTTTGTCACACACCTAGATTTGGTCATTGTGTCTCATAAAGCAGCCTTGGTCTCATCATCTTCATCAGCCCCCGGGAATGAGACTGAATGAGTTAGCACACTAATCTCTGTGGCCCGCTCAACCGATCGATACTCTAATCACCATTTTTGTCTGACCAGCCCCCCCCCCTCCCCCCATCATCCATTACCCTATCTTTAGTTTCCAGTAGCGTTTCCAGAAGGAGATTCCTTCAGTACTCCTATGACAGTCTCCTGCAAACTCTCACAGCAGCTTAGGACAGCACATCGATTTTTCTCTCTTTTTGCCACAAGGAAAGCATCAGGCCTCTGATCGATGGTACATGAATACAGACATGATTATATATCGTTCCTCCTATAATTGTGTCAGCCTTATTGCATTCGCTAATGTGTCTTCTGATGACAGTGTCAGTCCTTTATTCTCTTCAAACTGTTTCAATTACAATTACAAGTACAATTTCTCAACAGTTGCTACATGGCTACAACTTCATTGTAGTTCAGGAAACATCTTGGAACATAAGGAAACAAGCAGAATCATTTCAAGAGTAGAGATAATGTTGTGTATATACGGTATAATCACAGACATAATGGTGTATATACTGTATTTTATGAGATAATGTTGTATATACGGTACATTAATAGACATAATGTTGTGTATAAGATATATTAATAGAGATAATGGTTTATACTGTGTTTATACAGTATATTAAGAGAGATCATGTTGTTTGTGTGTATATATGTATATATTTATAGAGATAGTGATGTATATACGATATATTAATAGAGATAATGTTGTATATATGGTACAGTAATAGAGATAATGGTGTATATACAGTATTTTAAGAGATAATGGTGTATATACAGTATATTAAAAGAGATCATGTTGTTTGTGTGTATATGGTATATTAATAGAGATAATGGTGTATATACAGTATTTTAAGAGATAATGTGTATATGTGATATATTATTAGAGATAATGTTGTATAAATGGTATATTAATAGAGATAATGTTGTAAATACAGTATCTTAATAGTGATAATGGTGTATATACAGGATATTAATAGAGATAATGGTGTATATTGCTGCTGTCCAGTTTTGTTTGTTTCCAATTTTAGTTTTCTCCATCCTTTAAACCCTGTAGCTACTCTGTACCCTGTGTAAATATTCGTTAATCGTTAGTCCCATTGTCAAAAAAATCTACGCCCTAGAGAGTCTTTTTAAAAACTCCCCAAAAACTCCCCAGTCACCTAAAACCCTGTGTTCCTGTAAGCACGAGGCTAAAACGCAAAGAAAAGGCGCTGTTTTTCAAGAAATGTCCTGATATGTGTGGACGGGGCTTTGGTCAGAACTTTCCTGCCAAAGCCATAGGGCAGTATTATCATCATCCAGGACAGAGATATATGTGAAGGCATCATCTGTACCCAGCACATCTCCTATCTCCTGTCAGTGGCTGCGTGGGAAATCATCCATGCTGCGTGAACATCAGAGTTAGTCTGGCAGGCCGGGCCCTATGGCCACAGGGCAGGAGTGTGGTTCAGGGTGCAGGTAATTGGGCTTTTCTCTTCGGCCTACCCTCTGTTCTGCTCAGCCTCTGTGCTGTCTCCCAGCATTTACTCCCTCCCCCTATCAGCTGCCACCCTCTGACATGTCCAAAATTACACTGTTTACCTGCTTCTGAAGCGCCCTTCTCTTTCAGCCCTTCCTTCTGCTCTCCACTCCGAGGTGAGGGTGTGCGAATGTGTGTAAGTGATGTGGGCGTTCGCATCCTATCTTCTCTCGCTCGAATCTGCTGTGGCTCTTTGCTTTCAAAGCGTGGCGGTGGGTAAACAGCGGAGGAGGAGTTAATTGTCTCATTGTCTCTGGACGACCCTCATTAATTTGAGAACTGATTGGGGTTGCGTAGATTGAGGCGGTTTGTGTGTCTGTGTGAGGTGAGGAGTGTGTGTGTGTGTGTGTGTGTGTGTGTGTGTGTGTGTGTCTATGCTTTGGTGTGTGTTTAGGTGCTTAGGATCAGTAGGTTAAGCTCGATTATTCAGTTTAGAGGCTGATTGATGCACACATGTGTATGTAAATGAGCTGGGCTGTGTGAATATATATGTATGTATGTATGTATATATGTGTATATATATATATATATATGGCCTGGCTCATGGGACCTCACAATGGGACCTATGACTCGAGCACGGTTTCTGCAATCTGCTTGAATCCTACTATACTGTCAAAAGGGCATCCTTGGCTTTCCAGTGACGCCAACAGTATAACCAGATAATCAGTGTTCTTCACTTCTCGTCAGTGGTGTTCATTGGTGTTCCCTGATCAGTGTGTATTGTGGATGTTGTCAGCACTGCACCCTCCACATTTAATTAAAAATAGCATAATTGGACCTTTTTAACCCTACACATACGTACATGCACTTTATGCACATCTTGCAGGTGTGTTTGTGAGAGATTTATAAGGCTTTATTTGTAGCTGGTTACGGTTGTCTGTGGAAGTTATTGCTCTTCAATTAGCAGATTTGGCTCGGTCACTCCGCACTCACTGGGGCCGTTACCCTCCACGTCTAAAGGGAAAGTAAGCGAATTCAGACCTATTCCGTTTTAAGGCTTGCCAAATGAACACCAAACTAGGCTGATGTGATTGGCTGGAAATGGCTCGCTGCTGTGCTGACTTGACTGTAGACGGCTTGCTAGGAGCAGGCTTACATTCACCCTGCCTGTAAGAAAGTCTTTGATTATGCCTTGTAATCACACCGGTAGTTACTAACGTACTCCTGGATAAAAACTAACTCATTTGGAAACAAAAAAGTGCACCGTCTCGTTTGCCAGGAGTTCTACAACTTGTCAGCTCAAGCCCTAAGCCGCTATTGTCTTGCCTCGGGCCTTCAAGCTTGTAAGTGGGAGCGTTTCTCATTGTTCTTGAAGCCTTTTTCCTTCCAGGTTTTGTTATTTAACTCTCTCAGGTTCCCACTCAGAAGAATAATCCTTTCTCAGGGGCCAGAGTCCTGCTTGCCACGCCATGTGAAATAGTGTCTGCTTTTTTTTTTTTTTAAGCATTTTTTTTTCTCGAAATGGGTGAAACCTGCCTGGCCCATCTGCTTTCAACTCCGTCTGTGAATGAAATGTTAATGAGCGCTGGGCTTTCGAGGTCAAGTTTGTTATCAGTTACAGGGCATGAGTCCGAGCCTCCGAGCAGCCTGTTCTCAAAAGCTCTTAAAACCGCCCAAAACCCTCAACCAATTACGCATCATCTACTGCTGCTAATTCTCTGTGTATCTTTGAACAGTGCGAGAAGTTTTGTATGAGAACTGTAGGAGAAATGTAGCCGAACTGATCTTTCAGTCTTTTCTAGAGACTAGAGATGGCACATGCTTTATAGATCTTAGTAGAAAGCCAATTATCCAGTCCCCGTTCACTCCCCCGTCACCATCAGTGTCCACAACACTAGGAGGTTGAAGACTAGCACGTCTCCTCCGACACATGTGAAACCAGCCGCAGCCTCTTTTTGAACTGCCACTAATGCAGCATCGTTAGGTGGCCGGCACGCTCTGAGGAAAGCCCAGCTCCCCAGCTTTGATGCGATAGCTAACAGATGCCTGTGCTGACCAACACCACACTAGGAGTGATGAGGCTAGCTCAGGCCAATTGTGCTCTCTCTGACTCTGGCTGCTGATGGCAAGCAGCCTGACCCGGGATTCGAACCTAGCTATCCTTGGATCATGGTGGCAGCCCACTCGGAGCCCCCTCCGTAGCTAAAAGTTGTTACAGTGAATACATCTTGCTGGTGTCTGAACAAAACCCTTGTATCTTCAAAATAGCAGCTTTACTGGAGAAGGAAATCCTTCAATGAAAATCCAAATGTGAAAGGATTTTATTCAGATCATTTCAGTTGGTCCTGATCTCTGTTGTGTTGGTTATTGGCACATGTTGATTTAATTGGAAAATTAAAACCTGCTTATTCAACTTGCATTTTGCTTTTGGCTTGGTAGTGAATACCAGTTTTATTCATGTGAACCAATGTATTTTTCTACTTCCCTATTAAGCTTAGTGTCAAAGCCACTACATGCTTACCGTGCCATTAATGGGTTACAGTCTTATCCTCGGGTCCATAATAGACTAATATTTCTCAGACAGTAACATCAAAATGAAGTCCCTTTGGGTCCAGGATCCACATAACCAGCCATTAACATAATGCAGTGTGTCTGAATGCCTGAATGCAGGTGGTCCCTCCAGCGCAGGTCTCTGGGATGTCATCTCTTCTCTCCACGATTCCTTAATTAATGGCCAGACAAGAGCTTTTGTTGTCACTTATCTCTCCACAGCACCGGGCGCTGCTGAGCAGTCCAGGCCCAGTGAGGCTGGTCATTACTCATCGTGTTCCTGAAAGGCAACAGAAGATATTCCGCCAAATGGCCTCCCGCCCTCCTCCATTTTCACCAGGGCAGCTCAGCCGTGTATGGGGTCATCTGGAATTAATAAAGCAGCTCCGAGCAGAAGTGCTGATTCAGGGTTTGTTTTAGCTGAGGTCACTGCAGGCAGCGGTATTTCACAAAGCAAGAGGGAATTTCACCAAGCAGGAATTCTAAGTAGGCTGGATAAATTGAGCCAAGGATTGCAGGGGGCTCTTGAGTGGTGCTGCTGTCTTATGCGTTGGCTTCATCATCGGGAGCTTGCAGGGTTCGATTCCCTTCTATTCAGTAATCCGTGGCTGGGAGTCTCAACGAGCATAATGTGGGTGTCTATTGGCCGATTGAACTGGACGTTAGGTAGCCTTCGTCCCAAGCTAACATGCTACCTGTGAACTTAGGCCCTAGATCTGAGCTAATGTGCTAACCATGCATTAATTAGACTCTTGTTCTAAGCTAACTCGCTAGCTAGCCTGAGCTAATGCAGGCTAACCACAAGCACAACTTCTTTCACTTGTTTCTGTTGAGTGTATTGCTGGATTCCAGCCTGATCTGGGCTGATATGACACTGTTAACCTGAGAAGTCTTTATAGGATAGTCCTGACTTTGGGTATTGATTGTCCCCCAGCCCAGGACAAGGATCTGATCCTGTGTCGGCACTCCGGGGTTCTTCCTACAGCCAGGAATTTTTAATTAATTAATTGATTTATTTATAATTTTTTCAGTGTTTCACATTCTGCATACTGCCGCTACAGATCTCTACTGAACACGGAAAGCCCACTTTCATTTCTTTTGTCCTTTTAACCTTGAAGGAGACATAGCCCATCCATACGCCTCCACAGATAAGTGCTCACGCACCATTAGCAGCTTATTTGCCAGCTCTTACTCTTTATTTTGTGCCTGTCCTGCTAAACATGCGAAGTGGGTCATGCAGCTACAGCAACACTGCATTGTTGTGGGTTGTAGGATGGCGATGTAGCGTAATCTGCGGCATGCATTGGGTTGATGGGTGAGATCAGCATGCGCAGATCAATGGTCATGCACAAGCATTGGATTTGGGCAGCACAATTGACGGCATAGTACAATTGCTGTTGCCTTACTTCCAGGTTGACGTGTCAGCTGGTTTGATAGGCAATAAATTAGCAACCGCTCACTATAGGGCTTCTGTAGGGCTTCTGTTGTGAGGTATGATTGGAGACAAGAAAAATTTACTGCATATAATGGGTTCACACAAGAAGAAGCACAATTAGAGCGCTGGGCAGAATCGCCAGCCGTACAGTGTTGTCCCTACTGAGCGCTTGTATGTTTCAGATGTTGTTGCCAACACCTTGCGAAAGGGCTTCAAAATCTAATTTCCCCAAGGCACGTCACAAGGGCCCGCATTAAAATTTACCTTGCGTCTAAGCATCGATCGGCGCCTGATTTATTCACTGGCTCTTCACTTTAAGTCACTTGTTTGCGTAAGTGCACATAAGGGAGAAAAATGGCTTTGCGCAGGCTGAGGCTCTGGGGCTGGTTATGGGAAAGCGATGCCGAGACCTTGGGCGTGAAAACATGAGTAATGATCTTGACGGCAGGTTGTGAAGGTCCACTCCCTCCCTAACCTCCTCCCTACGTCAAGCTCCTGGACGCCTCCTACTCTCTTATCCACCCTAGCCTATTTTCCCACCGCTCTTCACCTGCCTTTTTGGGGGGCACTTGACCCGTCAGTAGGAAAGTGGCTATGTGAATTGCCCACCGCCCCCTTGTTGCAGTAAAGCCCAGCAGTGCATTCTCAGCTGTCGGCCGTTCTGGTGGATTATCCACAATGCAGGGTGGTCCTTGGTGGGAAGAGTCCAGATGTGCACAGATAAGGTCATTTAATGGAGCTGGAAGAGACTGAGATGGAATGTGAACTGGCTGAATTGATCACTCTGATGGATTATGGCACAGTACAGCAAATAGGTTTCACAGAAAAAAAGCCATTTTCTGATTGGGTGCTCTGCTGGCAGGACAAAATTACACATTGTGGAGTTGTCTCTAGAGCAGTGGTTCTTGGGACCCACCGGCTCCCAGCACACCAGAACCAAGCCATTAAGAACAATGTATATATATGGTACAAGTGTACTGGGAGTTGGCTTAGCAAAGTGTGCACTGTCTGATGGGCCCAAAGGACTGACTTAAGAACCATACTTTTGGGCCATTGCTGCTTATGTCAAACATGAGATCCTGGTAGGATTCCTAAATAGGAAGCATTATTTTGTCTCCAAGACATGTGATCCAAAATACTGGTTGTCCTGTTGGATAGGGCGTTTCTTGCTGTATCATTTTGTAAGTAGGTCAGTTTTCATCGACTGATTTATTGCTGAGACGAAAAATAGACAGTTTAAATGACTCTGATTGGATAGGTCTGGTCTACCGTTTCCTCTTATAGTCTACGGGGCTGTGCTGGGTTTCATATCTAATTAGTTGAGGCTATGCCAGATCTGGGGATGTAAAGGTTTGGGCAGTACAGTCAAATGTAAAATGTGTGCCTGAAACGATTTCAGCCTAATAAACCAAATTCCACTAATAATTGTATGTTTCCAAGAATATATAGGCCAGTATAGTAATCAAAGTAGTGTTGTCATTCTGCAGTTAGCCTCATTCCCAAATGAGGAATTCTGGGTGCCCTCTTTCTGCATGACAGCAGTGAATGGGATTGCAGCTATCATTCCCTGTGGTAAACAAAAGTCTTTCAGACTCAATACTTTTTGTTCGTTGCCCATTTGTCTCGTGTGTCACTGGATTCCCTGAATTACAAGGTTGCTAATTAGTTGAAACAGGAATTTTCCTGCATGTGAGCAAACACTGTGCACTGAACTGATATCATAAGACTGGCCTCAAGAAAATACTCCCAGACAAACTGCAGAACTTAGTCAAATGAGGTTGGCTAAGGTTATTTGTCAGTTGCGAAGGACAGTTTGTGTAGCTTAATGTTAATGTTTTGAGCAGTGTCATTTGTGTTAGCTTGCTTATAGCATGTATATCAAGTCAAGGCCAGGTTTTTTTTTTTGGTCATTTGCATATGCATTGAAATGCTTGTAGTAAAGCTCAGGTAATTATACTGCTGTAAGAAATTTCAACTGGAATGCCCCAAAGTAAATGATTGTGAAACCAGTTGTGGTAAACCCTGAAGTCTTTAGCTCACTGTTTTTTTGAAAATGGTGTAAAATTATCTGAATGTTTAACTTGGATGTGACGTCCTTCCCACCACCCACATTCAACTCCCAAGGTAAATGGAAAGCAGCATTACACTACAGCCCTAAGAGCCCTAATAAAACTCAATAGAACTAGTTAATTTTAATGACCTTGAAGTTTCTGTCCTCCAGTTTGGACCCAAAGATCCTAAGATGAGCAAAACCATCTACAGAACTACAGAGCTTCAGCAAAACCTACTACGCCTGTCTTACATGGTCATGTCCTACCCTACCCGGACACTAAAAGGGCTTAGAAACACACCAGAGTAGAGCCTTTTAGGACACCAGTCTTTGCAGAGGAACGTTTATGGAGACTTATCGGAGTGTGTGAACGAGCAGGCGTTTCACAGGACACACTGATCCAGTGGGAGATCTGTTCTTTGCTTGGGGTAATTGGACAGCAGAGACAGTGTGTCAGTTCTTTTTGACGTCTTTGCGCTCGCGGTTATTTAGCCAACGGCAAGGCTGAAAGCAGTGTTGAAACGAAACATAACTGAAATTAATTTGGTGTTGTCAAGCGTGGCCCGTTTTCCTGGAAGTAATGCTCTTGTCATTCACGTCAGCTTAGGCAAGGTAAGTCGCCCTTGAGCAGGTTTCATTTCAGTCTCCTTTCATATTAGTCATGGACTCATTGTCCGACTGAATCGCGCCTTGATGACTTTGATGAGGTCCTTGTTGTGACTGTCCTCCAGCTGAGTCCTCTGGCTGACTGCATTTCTGTACCTAGTCCATGTGCTGCACCAGCGGTATGTGAGTGACTCAAATCTGCCGAGGCAAAAGCTGAGGCAAAAACAATGAGAGCTTTGTTCCCGGCTTCCAAGGCCTCACTTTGTTTGCTCGCCGCTTTTGTAATAGTTCCAGCATGGTGAGTCCAGGGTCTACGAGAGATCGAGTGGCCTGCCCCTGTAGATAAAGCATTGAAGTTTATCGATACATGGAACACAAGGTGGAGGACCGGTTCCCGGCCCTTGTCCTACTCTTGGCTTCAGAGTACCACTCAAGCCGCAGGATCGTGCTTTGCGATGAGCCAAAGGGATTCCCGTGGCTTGCTTTGTGCGTGACCTTGACCATGCATTTCCTCGGATGCTGCTTGCTTTTAGGCTTCTCTGGCTTGTGCCACCCACCTCGGCCTTCCACGTATTCCCTTCTTTGTCCTTTTCCTCGCAAAGGCAATCAGTCTCTCCCATATCCGACGTGGGAATAAAGTAAACAGAGTTCTTTTATGTGCCGATCTTAGCGGCTGAGCCGTAATCAGCGTGAAAGTATGCGTACCCGACATGAGGCGCGGGGCAATCTGGAAGATAATGGAATGTTGCTACTGAACAGCGGTCATAAATATGCAGCCTGCGCAACACAAGGGGAGCACGTGCCAGCAAAGGGGAGGGAAAAAAAAAGCCAACCCTTCTCCCTACCAGGAGTTGATTGATTCGAAACAAAATGCGTAGGGAGAACGGAGACGCTGCTTTGTGTCTTTTCTGCGAGGGCCATCTGATTTAGAATGCGAATCATCTGAAGCATATGTAGACTGCGACCAGCTAAACTAAGCACCCTATGGGCATGTAATGAAGGACGCAACTTGGGGACACGGGTGGGCTTTAACAGCTAGCATGAATAATGTAAGATGTTTTTCAGCTCTGTGTCAACACACAGTCCTCATTCTGTTTCAACAGAAATTTCCTGTCGGACAACGTTGTTCGACTGAACTGAACTGAAAGTCCTTTAGCGGACTTCAGAACTAATTATCAAGGCCTTTATTAATTGCGTCAGAGGTAGTAGTACCAGAAAGGGCTTCCAGGGTTAAGAGAATATGGCTCTGACTATTATGGCTCTATTTATTTGGATAGTGGGAAAAGAAAGGTCCACACAGCAGGTTTTTATATTCAGGTTTTACTTGCATCATTTGAGGTTCATACATTTTGCTAGTAAAATAAGAAACAAGATGGACTGCTAGGTGGCCCAACTGTCTAAGCGTTGGTGTTCAATCCCTGGCAATACCACATGCAACAGCCATCCGTGTTTAGGAATCCGGGTTGAGGACTGGTGGACAGCAGGTGGTGGATCTCCCTAACTAGGGTGCTGTTTTGGGACCTTCTGTCCGCCAAGGTTCACCTTGCTTAGACTCGAAGATAATTGGTTAGGGGTATGCTGATGTAAACATGACCCACTATTAGAACCACCCATTCCACATTGAGAGGAGAGCAATGCTGGTGAAACATAGCAAACATTCATTATACTTTGGAAAGATATACCATAAGACATACTTTGTACATTTACACCAGGGGTCCTGAAGAGCCAGATTAATTGAACTAAAAAGAATAAAACTGATGTAGGTTCCCAGGGGCTTTAAATACAGCTCATTGTTAATGTGTATACTCAGCACGTTCTAGCACTAAACGGCCTACAGTAACTAAGTCTGACTTACAGAGCAGCAATGCAGAAAAGAATCAGCACACAATAGGGAGCACACTGGAATGAAGGGGACTTTACTTATTCTCTATGAAGTTGCTATGCTACACTGTGACTTGTGCAATAATCAAATATGCAACTAATTACTCAGCAACTCATTTTGAACTACGGTTGAAGTCAACGTGGGTGCCAACTCCCCTTGGGAAACAAGTGGCCATGCTCATTACCAGGAGCTCGTATTCCTAACGACCACAGTAGGGTTGTCAAATTGCATCACGCTAATGTAAACTCGATATGTCGAACGCAACCATGTGAGATTGCCTCTTTTGAGAAGCCTTCCACTGTGCACTCTTTTAAAATGTGCTGTATTTTTAGCAGAAATTGAAAGGAGAGTGAAGGAAAAGCAAGATGTGCTGCCATGGAGGACGCCTAGATGCACAGACCCATCATCACAGGAAATGACTGCGCGGCAGCCGTGATATATGGGGAACATCAAGTGAGGAACCTGCTCATTCTCTGTTATTGGAACTGCCACTCTCCGTGCCTTCTAGCCTTTGGAGGGCACGCGGCATTGGGCACCAATGGCTTCCGTGCTGTGCTTATGTAACCCTCCTCTAGGCATAGACCTCCCCATGAAGACGCCTCCCAGCGTATTCGCAGTATCTGCAGGCTCGGGTGCTGGGGGTATCTCTTCTTCTTTTTCTTCTTCTTCTCTCTTTGCGAGTTGTGTTTTTTTTTTTTTTTCCAATGGTATCACTCTTCCATTAGGATCCTTTCAACTTGGACCCACCTCAGCAGACACCAGTTAATTAAGTGTATCGCTTCCCTGGCAGGCTCCGGGGCTCGCAAGGCTCTCCTTTTCCTGAGCCTTGATTTATGCTGAGCCTCAAGGACAATCTGTTTCCCTGCGCACTGCGGCACTGCTCTGCCAGCGTAGACCGACGGCAGCAGCTGCAGCTTCAGAGGAGCAGTGCCGAGCTGAAAGGGCCCGGAGAGGCCCCTTATTTTGGTCGTCTTATTTTTCCAGCCGTACTCTTATTCTGCCTGTTGTCTTCGCACTGCTTGAATGGGTTACATTCACAAAGTGTTCGTCCACGTTGCCTCAACTTGTTTTTCCTCGACTCGTTTGTACAAGAAAAGTGACACTGGTAGTGAGGAGTGAGTGTATAACCGCAGGGCAGGTCTTCAAGCTATCAGCTACCAGCACTATCCTGTAAGACTCAAACTTCAGGCAGTGTTCATGTTAGTGCTAAAAAACAAAGCTAGGCTATGCGATGCTCTGCTAGCTATGCTATGTGGCTTCGGTGTGAGTCATTACAGTGTCTCGTTATACACCAGCCAATCAGAACAGTGCTCATAAAATTGTGTAGTGGGTTCGAAATATCGCTCTTGGGTCGGGTTTGCCCGGCGCAGACCTCTAAGGCACATGCATCTCTAGCTAAATCTGCACCTACTTAATCAACGACTGGGACAAAGTGAGCGGAAAGCATGAGAAGGCGAAGGCTTAAGAGTCAGAGCAGCGCTGTTGGCTGCAAGGCCAATTCCATATGGTTCATTAAATCCCCCGTCTGTCCTTCCTGCTGACCGGTGGCACCTCTGCGGGGGAAACACGGCCCAAAAGGCCTCGTAAACGTAACCCTAAGGGGCCTCCGATACAAAGGGGTTATGGCCCGCCATTGTGCTGCAGCAGTGGCTTATCCTCGCCCCCTCGGTGTGTGATCTGGTCCTGCTGGCAGGAGAGGTCAGGGAATCACATTAGTCACCTCTGCTGCCTGACTTCCTGCACTCACTCCGTCCTCCCTCGCTCCCTCTCCCACAGGACCAGAATGCCTTCATACATAATCACACCCATGTCATCGTCGTCAGCTGTGGCTCTCGCGTGAGTCAGGGCCGAACAGCTTGGAATGCTGGTGTAAAAGGGGGAGTGCCAGGAATTGTTGGAAAGGGGGGGGGGGGGGGGGTGAAATCAGGTTCCCGGAAGGGCCAGTGAGGTTTTGGGTGATTCTGGGAATTGGGAATTGCCTCAGGTCATGGGTTCGCTGAAGATGGAAATTCACCATTGTGTATTACTGTGTGTATAGACTGTGTCTATTTATTAACTACATTACTGACATAACGATAACTTCCTAATAGTGTTTTCATTAGGATTATTAGCAGAATATCAAACCCAGGGTTCAAGGAGTTAATAAACATGGCTGCTGAAATAGCTTATGCTTCCATAAAGCATTGTGGTGATGGTGAAGCCTCCAAGCCCTTATTATATAGATTATACGTTTCATGTTTTTAAAATGTCTGCAGTGAATCAGTGTCTCTAATACCCCCCCCCCCATTCATTGCAAGCTACCAAGGCTTTAGATCTAGATGGAGAACCCCCCCCCCCCCTTTTGAAAAATAAAGGCCACAAAACCACATCCAAGACAGACACTCAGTAGCTGTTTTTATTTAATACGCCAGCACTGCATGACCGAGCTTCATCGCTGCTCAGTCAGCAAAGCAAAGATGCTTTAACGTCCAATCTGTGTTTACACTCCCTTAGCATTTTATTAGCAGCCGCCCTCGAGGGGCTGCGGAGGGGGCATCGCGGAGACGTGCCAAGTGAGCCGCAAACGCGGGACACTCTCTCTCTCTCTCTCTCTCTCTCTCTCTCAAGGACGTCCTGGCTGGGGAACGGCCCCCGCGGCGCATCCTGCGCTGCATGAGAGGAGAGGGTCTGCGCAGAGCCTTCAGGCATTCCATCGCCAGTTTTATTTTTAGCCAGCCCACAAGCAGTTAGGGGGCTTGTGAAAGCGAGCCGGCGCTTAATAGAACCGGGAGGATGAGCGGCACATTGCTGACTTGATGATCAGCAGATTAGCCGGGCCTGCGTCGGGTCCAGCAGTGGTTGTTGGAGGGCTTTCGAGGACAAAATCAATGATGACTATATTTATCAAATTCTGATATTTTCTTTTGAAGATATCAATACATGCAAGTTTGAGATACTTCGATAGAAATTTCTAGAAATCTTTAAAGGGAACTCTGCTTTAAAATAGTGTACATGACCAACGCTGTATGAACCAGATGGGGAATAAAAACTTCCATCCCAGCCAAGGAAAATTTATGGCCCAGTGATGGCCTGGACTGGCTGTTCCTTGACCCAGCGAGAACAGCTTTCGCCCCTTTTCCAACCCCGCCCTCCAACAAGTTAACCCGTTTCTATGCTGCACCCTTATTTTGAGGGGGAGGAACTGAGCCTTTCTTCATATTCTGACACGCCCGTCTTCTGATTACTCTGTCCCCAGGCGTAGGCACCGCTCGTTGAGATTCATCTCGGGAGCGATGAGCGGTGGGAGACAAACACGTTCAATAAGGCTTTGTCACTCACATTGTGTCCTGGGTGGAGAGGGAGCGTTGGCTGCCTCGTGAGAAATACACAGCCACAAAGATGGTTTTGCTCCAAGAGAGAATACCGCTGTTCAGAGGAACAGCCTGTGGCATGGCTTAGACCGAAGCCTGGATAATTATTTGGAGAAAGACGCTGCAGAACCTCAGGGAAATATGAGTCCGTTTGGAGGACGCTGCTTTCGTAGAAGCTTGCTTTTGTGGTGCAATTATGCAAGTTATGTTTGCTTGGTCTTCTGTTTTTTTTCAGGGGCTGAGAATGTTTGTTTTAGCGAGTGGGTGAGGAGAATCATGCTAAATGAGAGTTTGCAGAGAAATGAGAGTTCTGGAATATACAATAGCAGATCTGAAGATCCTTGGGCCCAGTGTTAAACTCTCCATTATGAAAGCTGCCGCCTGAATGCTTTTCTTCCTACAGAAAGAGTTTGGATCTCCTCATTGAAGACTCACAGTAGATATCATAAACACTGCTGTCTGTCTGTGTGCACGTGGCTAAGATGCTTTATAAGGAGCTGCTGGATTGTATGGTCTTTTATGGGCATTGGGCAAAGTGCTTGGTCAATTCAGTCAGTCAATTCAGCAAATTACTGTATTTTATATATATCATGTTTAGGCTCGTCACTATCAGTTGTAACGCTTTAATGCACAGACTGGTGGGGTAATAACACAAGTTTGTAATAATACTTGTGGCCCAACGGCGGCCCATAGGCTGTATGAGAGGGGAAAGAAATGGTAGCTAGATAATACGAAACCACAGCCCTCCTAAAGAGTCCCAGAAACCTGAGAAGTCTTTAAGAATGCATTATTAAATAATAACTAATGCTTTACAGTAACTATATATATGCAGTTATACATGAGAACAGTGCATTAACACTCACAATTACATTTACACACAATTAACACACAATTACATTTACTTTTAGTAAACAGTCATAACACACATTCACAAATGGTCATATTCAGTGGTAGTCAGTGTTATGGTCAATAATATAATCAGAAATGTATTTTGAATTTGTGCAAAGTACAATATATACTTATACTTATATGAATCCTTTTGGCCAGGTTATGCAGAAGTTCAGGCAGGCCTGGTCAAATGTTTTTTGACATTGATTTTCTGAGAATTTAAATTAAAATTAAGAATACATCCTTAAAAAACATTACTGTTTATTAGCTATTTGCTTAACTTACAAAAAAAATCATGTAATGTGTACAAAGGCAAATCAATGGAACTTGTTCTCTCAAAAATGTTTGCAATATTATTGTCATTTTAAGATAACTTTTTTTTTAGCATTGTATTCACAATAATGCAATTATTCCCTTTTAAAGAGCAATAAACTTTTCATTTTTTGGTAATTGGGCAACAACAAAATATTGGTGGTGTTCATTCTTATGTAAACAAACATGCTGGTCAATATCAAGGTCAACAAAAATGATTGAGGTCATGTTCATGTTTTGGACGATAAGCCGATAACGTAATTATCAGGACAGGCTCATTTTAGGAAAATGGCTTATTTTTATATGCCACATTTATTATTATTTTGTTTGTTTGTTTTGTGTGGAGGATTGAATTACTTATTTTTACTAATCAACATCTTGTGTTATTTGAAATTGGTCATTTTTGCTTATGACTGTATAGTAGAGCTGCTCTGTGATGGCAGCAATCACATTCGCTGTAATTTTGGTCTATAAAACATCATGAAAATGGGTAAGTGAGTTGAAAAGGCTGTTTCACTGTATAATGCACCCAATCAAACATCAGGAATTATCAGTTTATTTGTGAATTAGTAAATATATTTAAAGACACACGATGAAAATATTATGACATTATACTGAAAATATTATGGCATTATTAATTGATATACATTGAACGTATGTCGTTAATTTTGAAACATAATGTGTCGATACTGTAAAATAATCACCAGGATAACATGAAAACATTATAGGATGGGGCAAAATGACAAATAAATGAGCCTATCAGTGTCTGTCAGGCTTTGTTTCGTGCCCTCTCTGTGCGAGCGTACTGCCCTGCTCTTCCAGCCACGTTCTTCGAAAAAACAGGGACAGATTGACGGAGGCTGAGACAGTGTAATGGTGTGTATAATTTTGAGCTTTTCTGTAATTGAATAGCATCTTGACACTAATTAGTTCAAGATGCTGATAATGCCAACACCCCAAATCCCCTGGAATGCTTCCTAGCTAATTAGATGAATGAACTAATGCTCGACTGACTGAGGCTCCTGGGGTGCGCCGCTTAACTGGCTTGAATGTACCTGACACACGCCTGAACGGCTGCTTGAGCGGCCTGAGAATGACCGCAGTGGTGTCAGCGGCCTCTCTCTCTCTTTTTCCTTCTCTCAACAGTAGGCAGTGCAGTGCAGTAGGCAATGCAGTGCAGTTTGGTGTTGATAATTTAAGATAACAGCATTTTCTTCACATCTGACGATCTTAAACATGGAATAATAATAATAATAATAATAATAATAATACCTTAAAATAGCATCTTCAGGATCATGTTGATGCTCCTCTGACTGTAACAAACTGTTTGTGTTAAATCCTGTAAAATGACTCTACAGCGTCAGTTCACATGCTTCTTTCTCTTAAGATGCCGGTTCTGCATCTCACCACTTGTCAACAAATGCATGTGTATAGCTGACCATAGGAGGGGGTCAGTAAAAGTGGTGTAGAAGTGAATTACACTCCCCACCTGGGTGTTATTTTATGAGCAAACCAATATTTAAGCCTTAAGCTTGGAAATAAACTGTTTTTGACTGAAGCACTTTACATAAGAACTTCACTTATCACCCAACTCCCCCACCTCCACCCATCCATACCAGCATGCCATCAATAATATTTATATATTTAAATTTGAACTGTTTTTAACCCAAATGAAGCACCCTAACGTTGGTGTTTCTTGTCATTATGGTTCTCTATATTAGCAGCGAGACTAGCAGATAAAGCCTGTGCCAGTGAGAGTATTTGATAATGCGTATCGTTGTGCCATCTGACACCCATCAATATCACCCACCCTTTTGGACAGAAGGCAGAAGCAAATATCCATCATGGATATTGATGACGCCGTCCATTAGCAGCCGAAAGTTTGCCCTTCATCATCCACAAGGGCGTCTTGCTGCCAGTTTAATTAGGCCCTGCAGAAGTTCACAGAGCACCGCCCAGGCTTTTTTTGATTTTTTAACCTTGACTAGTCCAGAGTTAGTGCTGCTCATGTGCTCTTATACTGTTTAACCTAAAGGATGCTGGTCACACAGTCTGTCGCGCAAAGGGAATACATTTCCATTCACTTTCCATTCTGTATGCTGTGTATTTTGATGTCATCCAATAACATACAGCAAAAATGTCTAGCTGTAGCTCCCACACCACATATTTCCAACACTTCTGGGTGAATAAAGGCTCCCATGTGCTTGATATGAGCCACATGAAGCCAGCTAAACACCAACACATCCTTTCCTTTTAAAGTGCAGGTCATGCATCGTTGTTAGACAGCTGAACACACTTATGCCAGGGCCATGGATTGCTGGGGCTTCCAGTTTTTACCGAGACATGATGACATAAACTGCATTAGGTAGTGTCGTCTAAGCCAGGAGTAGTTATTCCCACTATTAGGTTGGTGGTCATAATATTCTGATATGATTCTAGTGCTGACTAGCTAGGAATCCAGGAACAGATAAGCAGAAAAGGATCAGAAGTGTGTGACGTTTGATGGCACGCTGCCTTTAACAGGTTTGAATCCATGTCCTGACATCATGGTATTTTTAACAACCTTGATGTAATTCTAGAAGTGTGTGATTAGGAATTCCTCAACAATTCTTGCTTGTAGAACCTTAGCCGTCCCCCAAAGTTCCCCATAACCCCCCAGTTATCGAATTAGGACATTTTTTTCTGGCCCCTCCCCCAGTCATTTAACCCAAGTCGAAGCACACGGCTACAAGCGGGTAGAAGTATGAATATCATGGGACACCTTGCTTTTGTAATCAGCTATGATGGCGGTAACCTCTAAGGTTCGAGGTCCGAACTGAGGAGGAACGAAGTGCGTCCACAATGGCCAATCACAACAAACGGTATCAAGGCCGACTTACGCTTCGGTTGTACCGGCCTTTCAGACGCCTCATACATGCCCGCACATGCTCCTTATGCTGGCTGAGCAACGGGTTTGTTGACTCTCCTGGCTGGCTATCAATCAGCGACAGTCAGGTTTCCAAACACTTCTCATTGGGGTCGGCTTTGCGCTGCTCTGCAAAAAGCAATTGTTCATCTGAACATAACATCATCTGCAGAATGCTGAGGCGTTTCTGCCCTGGTCCACTGCCAGGCCAGACAAATGGTATGTGAATAAGGGCCTTCATCCATCACGGGCTGAAGCAGAAGCAGAAGAGCAGCGCATGGTCAGCATTAATTAACAAGCCAAAGGCCCTAACGAAGCTGAGTGTTGTCCTCCTTTTTGTGTTGCGGGCAGGATGTCTATAGAAGGGAGATACGAGAGAATCACTGCAGACGGAAATAGCCATAAAACAAGCCACTCTGAGGATAGTAAAGGGCAAGATTTATGGAGCAGAAGTCGAAGGACAGTGTTATAAGGAGCTCTGCCTCTTGCCACAGTCTTTAATTGCCTTGGTCCTGGCCTTAGGTCAGCTGAAGCAGCACCCCACAGCTGCACATGTTTGCAGTAATCAGTATTACATCAGGGTGATCAGTCAGCAGTAGAACATTTACATTGATCAGATTGGTCTGGGGAAAATGCTAGGGATGTTCTGATCCAGTTTTTATGTCCTGCTTTGATCCATTTAGTGTTTTGACGCTGGTTGAATAGTTGAATCCGTACCCAGGACCCATTCTAGGCTGGTTTGGGGGAGGAGCTATTATGACAGATTTGTTTTGATCACAGTAGAGTATTTTTCCAAACTTAGGATCCTTACCCAATAAAGATGTCCCATAAAAGTAAAAATAGGAAGTAACGTCTCGCTTGAAGCGAACCCCAGAATACTGTTTTTAGATAACCCATCGTATTCTGGACCTCACATAGGCTTGAAATCCAACCACTTTCATACGGGGTAAATTATCATACAAAGGCTAACATGCAAGGGCCTGGAAAAGCCCTTATCGTTAAGTATTGACCAATACCGATCTGATTGGTCTTATTTTCATAGATAAGCATGTGGAACATGCTGGAAGAATTCGGTCCGGACATAATGCGGAGACGTGTTCTCACTTCAGGAAATGTTCCACATGGTTTAGGCAAGGGGAGGCGTCTGTGTAGAGAGTGCAAGAGGCATGGCATGACCCACTGTAAATTCTCTGGAAGATTACTTTTCACTCTATTCACACAGGGGCTCACACAGACTTCACCTGTACTTTGTACCAGGGGGCTGGCAGAATATTCTGGGTATGACTGATCCAGACATTTACGTTCACATATACAGCTCCTCCAAGAGAGGTCCGGAAAAGTTCTGGGTTACTGTGCATGTCTGAAAGGACTCTAGTGACTGGTCGGGGTGAAAAATGCTCAGATGTAGTTTTGCAAGCCTATTTACCACCCTGTTATTGGCCTGTTTCCCAGCTCTGTTTTGGTTATCACAAATATTAAGGGACACCATGCTTTTGTTATGAGCTATGATGGTGGTAACCTCTAAGGTTTGAGCTCCAAATTGAGGATGAAGAAAGTTTGTCCCCTCCTTATCCATAATTCCCAATCATAACAAAGGGTATCAAAGCTGACTGGAAGAGTTCTGGGTTACTGTGCATGTCTGAAAGGGCTTATGTGACTGGTCGGGGTGAAAAATGCTCAGATGCGGTTTTGCAAGCCTATTTACCACCCTGTTATTGGCCTGTTTTCCAGCTCTGTTTAGGTTATGCTGGGTTTTCTTTTGAAGGGGGACACAACAGTGTATGTGGTTCATAGTGTGTCCCTTCCATGTAGTGAACTCTCATTATTCCTCTATATCAGGTAAAGATGGTGTTCCATTTCATGGCCACTTTAATACTACAATACTTTTTCCTACTTTTTTCCTAACTATTTTTTAATGTACTTAGTACTGATTATGATCCAGTCTGATTGACTGTTCTGTTTTTTTTATTGGTTTGTTTTTTCCTTTTTTCTTTAAAAGCACATTTCACTGTGTTAATCAGTGTGGATGGCTCTGTAAACCAACAGCACAGCACGCTCTGTAACAACTTCTAGAGTTGACTTCTTGTCTCTAAAAGTATCAGTGTACTTCCAATAGTGCAAAAAAAGGAGAGGAACTCTGCTTTGCTGATGTGTTGAACAGTGTCTGGTATAAACAGGCCTGGATTGAGCTAATGCACTGCTAATGTATCATGTTCCGGGATACACACCACACAGTAAGCACACTCAAGTAGAACGAAATTAGCCTAATTAGAAGCTCACTTTACAGCCATTGAGCAGTAAACTGAATTTCAACCTTTGTTTTGTTTGTTTAACCCATCCGTGGCGGTGAACGCACACACCCACACACTCACAGTAGTGAGTTAGGGTAGTAAGAACACGAACCCGGAGTCATGGGCAGCCACCTCAGCACCCAGGGGCTAGCTAAGGGTTAGGTACTTTGCACAAGGGCATCTCGGCAATGAATGTAGAGGGGGGAGAAATCCCTGTACCTTCACTTCCCCTTTGCCCCCAGTTCCCGTCGGTCTAGGAGATCTAACTGGAACTTTCTCTAACCTTCGGGACACAGCTACTGCCTGTGTACCGCTACATAAACCAGGCCTTTTGCTTTAGTATCAATACATCGGCCTCAATGCACTTCTTCAAACAGTCAGGCTCTCCTGCAATGGTCTCGACTACACCACAGCTGAAAGGCTCTTTCCTGGCTGCATGTGGCTAAAATCCCAGCCTTGTTTACGCTACAGCCTTAGGCGAAGCTCCAAAGACTAGTTTGAAGGAGCTTAAAAGTTTGCTCGTAATGCCTCTGTTTTAAAGTGCTGATTTCAGACTTTGGCCTTATTGAGGTGATGGGTTGGCTGTCAGACAAGCCATTTTCTGCTGAGGTCACTGCGCTCTCTCGGAGCGTGCTTCTGGGCAGAACACTTATGGGCGAAGACAAAAAAAATGGCAATCCAAGATGAAATTGAAATGTAGTGGACAGTCCACTCTCCCGGGGGCTCGGACAGATGAGGAATATAACCGTCTGAGAGGCTTCAATTTGGCCGTGCTGGAAGGATTAGATTACTTACACATGTGAACTTGCGCTAATTGCTACACGCTCAGAGTGGTTGTAAACACATTTAATGAGGGTCTCAGGATGCCAGCAGCAGCAGCAATTGGCTTTAAAACGTGACTCTACGAATATTTTAATGGTCCTGTTCTGCAGTTGTCGCAAAGAGTGTCTACACTGAATGTCTGGGCTTTGTCAGTGCCACTGACCCACACTCTGAGAACTCCTGGAGCTTGGTTTTCACCAGCAAACTTTCAAAGAGCTTTACTTCTTTTTCCCCAAGCGGTGACAGTCAGGGCGAGACGATGCCAGGGCTATCTATCTGTGCCTGTTGCTAGAAAGCTGATTTGCGACTCTTTCCCCCACCCCTCCCCCGCTCAGGCCCCGTCCACATATTTCTCCACCGCTTCAGATGGCTGGGATTAGGCAAGGAATCCTCTGCCATAACACTGCGTGATGTAATCCCCAGGAGTTTGGGCAAGGCGAGCTTGCAGCCTGTGTTTACCTTCAGGAAGAGCTCTTTGTTTAAGCGTATTGGAGCCGAACCTGTGGCTGTTTGGCGATTATATGTTTGGTCGTTAAAAGAACGATTGATGCGTCATCAGCTGGGAATGAGACGCCGTCTGTGGAGCACCACGGTGTGTCTATGAAGTCTGTGTGTCTGAGCTGTGTGATTTTGTTTGGGAGTGAGATGAGGTGACAGTGAAGGGGGATTTCAGACATGCTTATGGATCTGGCTGATGGGAGAGGTGATTAGAAAAGGGGTCTCGGAGAGCAGGGCAGGTTTGTGGGCTGTGAAATGGGCCTCTTTACCCAGCCTCTGGTGCGGAACCAAGCGATGTGGGAAGAGACCGTAAGGGCTGTTAACTCCCTCCCGCGGCTGATGGCTCTGAGCTAAACGACGTATCTTTTTGCACAGGCACTGTGAAGGACATGTACATGTATGTGCTTGGGATGCACAATGATATTAACCTGTTGTTTGATAATGTATTTATTTAACTCCAGAAGAGTCTATTGCTATAAGTGACTCTGAACTACTGCAGTACAACATCTGGATTTTATTCATTTTACTGTATTTACAAGCCTCTACAAGTAATAAGTGTTAACCCCGGTCACACTGGGCTTTTGTCCGCAAATTTTTGCCTGCGAAATTCCATGCATTTCAAATGAGGTTCACGGCGACAGATGAAATTCGTGTACGCGGCTTCCAGGTGAATAAATTCTGCCTGCGAACTTTTGCAAGTTCAACTTGGGTGCACTTTGACATGCGAGTTTGCGTCCCCAACCAATAGTGCTACTGATCGGTGGTTGGTGTGGCGCAATGGATAACACCACTACCTGCCAGTGAGCTACCACACCATGTGGGAGACTGGGGTTCGATTCCCAGTCTGGGTGACTATGCAGCGCTACACCAATAAGAGTCCTTGGGCAAGACTCCTAACACTACATTGGCCAAACCTCTGCAATACGAGTAACCTTGTAAGTCGCTCTGGATAAGAGCGTCGGCTAAATGCCATAAATGTAAATGTAATGAATGATCTGGCTGCGTGACCGGTGATATTGTACAGCTCTTTTCGTGCAGAGATAGTCGGGAGGTGGGATTAGATGGTAATTATCTTTTCTTCTGGGGTTTTTAGTAGTTTTGATAGTGTTAGCTGGTTTGTGAATCTGCTGAAACCAAATGGAGGATAGTTTACGCTGCTGAATTCCGGCTCTGCTTGCAGTGAGGCAGCGCTAAATGCGAGAACCCAGTGTGGTCGGGGTCTTACACCTCTATATACATCCAAAATATTAGGTATTTCAAATTTTGGTGCATCTGTTTGCAAATCTAGCACAAGCTCTTATTCAGAGGGACTCCTTTTTAGTTGTAATTAGATGTGAATTAAAGACACTGTGATTGGTTAGATGGCTCATTTGCACATTACACACGCTCTTCTGTGATGTCTGTATTGAGATGGGAGAGGGTTACGATACCAGTTAACAGCATTAAGTAAAGACACATTTCCATAGCTGTAAGAACTTGCATATTTTGTTCAAGTTTTACATATACAGATATGATTAGCATGAACATTATTAACAAATGCTCTCAGAAATGCTCGGAAATTAACGCAGAGTATCAGCCATTACTGATCCAATCTTTGTGCTTCTATAGACAACACAGACATGTCTTTTAGGTGCAATTCAAGGCAAAGACACTGTGGAAGTGTATTTCTCCACGTGGACATAATAAAATAGGACATTTATGTCCAGCCATTTAGCAGAAAATACATAAATGCTCCTCACTGCTTCGGGCTGTGAATAATGTCCAATGATGGCACCTAGAAGATGCCAAAGGCCACTCTGCTAGAACACAGTGGTAAAAACAAAGGAGCAGGATGATTTCAGCCATGTCACTCCACTGCTGCGTTCTCTTCACTGGCTTCCTGTAGCTTCCCGCATCAGATTCAAAACCTTGACGCTGGCCTACAAAGCCCAGAAAGGACCAGCCCTTCCGTACTTGATGGCAATGGTCAAAAGCTCGACCCGCCATCCCTCAAAATCCACGGAAGACGAGCGTCCAGGCTTTTTTCTGTCCTGGCACCAAAGTGGTGGAACGAGCTTCCCCTGGGTGTCCGAACGGCAGAGTCCAACACTCGCTGTCTTCAAATGCAGACTGAAGACCCTCCTCTTCCGAGAATACTTGGGCGAATAGCAGAGTGATCTCCTCATTGACTTGTGTTTAGTAGAGTCTAAACTTAGAGGTATCTTTACATTATTAGTCTATTCAAACTAGCTGAGGTTTTTCTTGGGTAAATAGCAAAGCACTTTTGTAAGTCACTCTGGATAAGAGCGTCTGCTAAATGCCGTAAATGTAAATTATGAGGATCAGACTTAAAATAGATGATACTAGATCTTATGGTTAGTGTAGTTTGGATGTGTAGGCCAGCATCACCTAAACGTTCTGTACAATTAGTAAAAATGTTATCATGCATTGCTACAAGTCATGCAGTGTATGTTGACATAATGCTTGGATTCATTAGGGTTTTAGGTGCCAGTGAAGTAGCTGACTCAGAGCTGGGTGTGGAACGGATGAGTGTGCACTTTTTGCCGTTCCAAGGCCTTCAGAATGCTAGCACCTTGGTCCCGCTGCTGAGGGTGCATGCCATCCATCTAAAGTGCGATTACGAAAGAACTCTGCTCTGCCGTTCAGCTTCCTATGGCTGCTTGATTACTGGGTGCTCTGATGGCAGCTTGGTGGACAGCTCCTCAATACTGTAACTCTAAGGTAATGGTGGAACAGACAGCTTTCGAATGGAACCCCAGATGGACAGCAAGGGGCTACCGCAAAGTGAAGGCAATATTTCTGTGAAGGCTTTTTTTCCTTTTGTTTTTCCTAAGAAAAAACAAACACACCAGCGGTGTTTTTCTCTTTGAACAGCAGAGTGTGTGGAGTTGATACCTCATACATCAAAAAACCTGCTAATTTTATTTTCTTGGCAAGTGAAAAATGAATTAATCTAGTCTAAACATCTAATATTTCTCATTATAATGTAAGAATATTACAATTATTCAAGGTATTTTCTTTTTACTTGTATTCTATGTATATGTATATGGTATATGCCTTTTTTACTAGCAGGTATTGTTTCTTGTTTGAGACGTAATGAAAGAAATACTGTGCATAAGTAAAATGATCTGAGCATGATGGAATATCACTTTTATTAGACAAAATTTCAATTTCAGTATAAAATTAGTGTAAATATTAAATGTTTCTAATGTTTAGATATTTACTTGTTGTAAGTTGTATTATTAGGGGCACATCTTATTCAGTTGGCATATCAATTATTAGGCATTATTTCTGTAAAAAGTACAATTATCTGCAGTGTCTTTTTAAAGAGGCTTTACGATATAAAACGGTTATCTGCATTATTTCTAAAAAAAAAAGATGCATAAAATTTGTGTAATAATATTATATATTTTATAACAAAGAGAACAAATTATTATTTGTATAAACAATTAAAAAAATTCTCTGCATTTTTCTTACAGCTACATATATATATATATATATATATATATATATATATATATATATATATATATATGAAAAATAAATAAAATATCTATCATGTCTTCAACATGTAAAAATAACTTGCTTCCAACATATATTATAAGAGCATATTAACAATCTAATATTATATTTACTTAAACATCTAGAAATAAGTTGTCCTATTATTCTTGCAATAAATTCACATTGACAAATAGTCAATATATTAACCATATTTAGGACCTTTTTTTTTTTTTTTTAACAGGTTTAATTTTGTACAGTGTGTGTTTTACCTGTTTGTACAAAAACATGGAAAACAGAGCTTTTACAAATCTCAAAGCTTTAAAAAAAAAAAATCCTTTTCCAAAGGCTCTGTTTTCAGTGACCCAACACACTGCTTTTTGTGCAGACAGGAGGCCAAAACACCCCAAAAATACTATGCTTTCAAAAATATCTGTGAATGTAGGTTTGATTTACTGCAACTCCACTTTTCCTTAATGATAATGGAAGTGTTGCGGCAGCCAGAGCAGAGCGAGAGAGAGGAGCAAGTGGCAAGAGGAGGAAGGCTGGTACGTGGCTGTATGGGGAAATCTGAATTAGATTAGCGACAAATTGAGCGCTGTTTACCACATATTGCAGTAGGCGGCCTGTGCTCGTACATAACGAAGCATCGGCTACAAATCAAATCAACCAATGCCTGCATGCGTACGCAAACACACACACACACACACACACACACACACACACACACACACACACACACATACACATACACTTACGCACCCACATGCACATAAGCATGCCGGGCACACACCGTGCCTCATTAACACACCTCCACGAGCATTTTTGCTTCACTTTGTCTCGGCCCCTGTGCTGAGCCACTCGTGTTGTTTCTTCCCGCTGATTCATTTGGGTTTCATCCCGCAGTGCGGCACGGCCACCTGGGTGTGTGTGCGTGTATGTGTGTGATGAATGATAGCAGGCAGAGCAGGCAGATGAATGGGAGAGCAGCGCTGAGAGATGATTCCGTGGGCGAATTCCTACATGAGTTCCAGTGCTGTACGAGTCAGTAATGAATGAAGGACTTTCCACTGGAAGTCCTAGTGAAGAGAGAGAGACTACACTTCAGCTGGACACACCCTCAAAAACAGCTTCACTACATGTGTTCAGTACAACACTTTCACAAGCAGCTCGGTTCTCTTAACTTTCAGTAGTTACAATTTGGAGAATTTGACAGTCTCCAAGCATTATTTGTTATTTTTCCATAACGACTTCATGTGATCTAGAGCACCGGGCGAAGAAACACTCTGAACCTAAACCTGAATCAAAGTTATTTTGGTGTTTTTTCAGCCCACAGTGATGCAGAGCGCTTACCAGATTCCTCCATGTTTTCCAGCCAAACAGATAGATGGTGATAGGGGTCGAGTAGTACTGCGCCAGTGCACTTTAGTCCAAGACTGGGCTTCATCACTGTCTAGAAAAGTCAGCCATGTGTTAACGCTCCAGCAGTCCTGTCTGCGATCTGAATGGGCACCATGTCTTTGGTTTCTCCTTGGTTGTTTTAAGGGACAAGCGGTGTAACACTTTCTGCTAGGTAGGACATTAAGTATGAAAGCGTTGACAGCATTGCGACCTTTACCGAGTGCTGTGAAGGTGCTCAGACCATTAGCCCGCTAAAACAGCTGTACTAACATTAAATAAAGCATGGGATCATTGGTCTGATCATCGTAAGATTGCTGGTTTGATCCCTGCTGATGCCTGAGCTACTCATGACTAGGTGTCCCAGAGAGCACAACTGGCCTCGCTCACTCTAGGTGGGTAGTACTGCCCTCCCTCTCCCATATCACACAGTGCAATGCTAGCTAGCATTCTCCTCCATGCGTGTTGAGCTATCTAATGAAATACAGCAGTGGAGTTTCACGTGTCTCTGAGAAAGCACATGATTGGGAGGTCTAGGTAGTGACTGTGAATTGGAAATTCCTAAAAAAGGAATACAATTTTGGGATGACGTTCCACCCCAAAAAAGCCTGGGAATTAGAATTGTTGAATAATAAATAATGATGGATAATTCCAAGATAATTAACTGCAAATATCTAACCATGTCAAATTTTCAAAAATTCAAAGCTTCTGGCTCTAAGTGCCCCTTTAACACAGCCATGCTTCTCCTGGCGCTTCCAACACTTTCCAGCGGCAGTTTCTGAAATGATCATGGATCCTGTGTTTGCTCTTCAGGCCATGCAGGCAATAAAGTCAGTAGAATATGACTGTACCTGGCTGGCAGTGCACCTTGAAGCACAACTGCAGCCAGTTAGCTGTGTAATGCCCTTGATAAGAACACCTACCTTAGTGCATGTGTCTTTTGCCCTTGCTATAAATAGCAGCAGGGGCTTTGGTATTAATCCCTCTGTTAAAGGAGATTTTGGGACAGATCGCTGCTTTCTCTCTCTCTCTCTCTCTCTCTCTCTCTCTCTCTCGCTCTCTCTTTCAGCTCACGTTGACTGGCCACAGGCGTAGCTCAAAAACAACAGGAGGCTGTGTTCTCTGCGAAGACCCTTACGCTCCCGCTAGGATAATTAGCGCTTGCTCTGAGCAGCAACAGCGCGGCCAGCTGGGCTCTCACTCTGCATCCACTCTGCTGTGCAACTGGTTAAAATCACTTGTGGCTACCTGCCACATACCTGAGAAGCAAACTGATGATTTTTGAGGGGAAGTTGCTTTTAAGTCAGTATGTGCGGCATGTTACCGACATCCAAACAGAGGTTTGCAGAGGTGTAGAGCTCTCTGGTGTATCAAATGGGAAAACTACTGCTTTCCCAAGCTCCCGTAACCCTGTCACATTTTAATCCCATGCTCTATTTGATATGAGAATGGCTCTTTTAGTAGTGTGTTATTAGTCTGAGCTCTTGCTAACTGTTGCAGTGCTGTCTAGAGAACCAAGGATTCTACCTACATGTCAAAAAAACAGGATTCCAAAATTGAATGAAGACCTCCGTTGGGTTATTACGATACACACATTCATTATTAATGCCGTGCTTTGTCTGGGTCATGCCACTTTTGCCACTTTGCCATTGGCCATGCTCTCTCTGGGTTTATAGATGGTGCCCTCTCCCCTCATCACTCTTGTGTCTGGTGTCGTGAAGCCGAGACTGTTGCTTTCCTCCGAGCATGTCGGCTGCCCAGCGATGTGAAGCCAGCCTTTGCCTCTGTTTAAACATATAACGGCGGCGTCCTTACCTCCACCTAGTGTCAGGAGCATTGCTAGCTCTAGGGGAAGCTATAAACGGGTGGCAGTACCTAATTGGGAGAAAAATGGAAAAAAATCAACTACTTAAAAAAAGACTGGGAATATCTAGATTATATGACCATAAGTATTTAGACAGTTCTGTTACATGTAGGGCTGGGCGATAAGGTAAAAATACTATGCGACTTTTTTGCGAAACACGATATTAGTCAAAATACATGTAATCCCAGACTAAGATTCTTATAAAGACGCTATTCAGATACTCTCCCATACTGAATAGATTGTTTATTAAGCACTAACCGTATCCTCGATATGCTTAGAAAAGCATATTGTTATCACGATAACAAACTATCACAATATTGGCATATTGCCCAGCTCTAGTGATATGTAGAACTGTGCCTCTCTGTTTCCACGCAAAGATTTTCTCCAATCTCAGACTGAATTTTTTCCCGATAATAGATTAAGACTAAACAAGCTAGGCTGTTGCGGAGTATTAAAGTATTAAACTTTCTGATTGGAAATGTAATCAGATACAGATACATTTTTCTATTTAATAATTTAAAGAATTATTATTGGATAGAAATTGCATTCCGAATGGCCTCAATCGGAATACTCTATTCCGGTCGAGGTGTATATATGGACGTATTCTGTTCCGATTGCGCTATCACTCGGATTGGTATTGGATTATCAGACTGCATGTAAACATGGCTAAAAACTGAAAACTGAAATTTATGAATGTCTAAATGTAAACGTAGGTAGAAGTGAGCAAAATAACAGCATTTTTTCACATCCTGATACACAACAGGCTTTTCTGGGCATCTCGCGGATGTGGTCAGTGCTTAAAGACCACTGATCAACTGTACGTTTGATTACAAGGAGCCCAGAAGCAATTTGATAAATCTCTAACTCGCCATGGACAGCCGTGGGCGATCAGCTAATCACAGAGCATTGCGCAATTTAGTGCAGCTCCTCGCTTCCCTCGACCCGAGTGTGCTTTCGTCTTCCCATCAAACATCACCCTATCCCGGCAGGCCGAGATCCTCTTAGAAGGCGGGCAAGCGACACCAAGAGTAAATTAGACAGCAGAGGTCATTCCAAATGCCACATAAAGTGGCCTGAATCTTATTGCTCATTTTAATCGCGCTGTATAAAGAATTCCCTCCAGCGAAGCGAGACTGCGCTGGCACATTACCCTCCTCCAGAAGCAATTCACTTTTGTGCAGCCAGAGGAGAGAAAAACATCCCTCTTAAGGCAGCGGGCGCTCTCATTCAAGCCGACTTGCATTTTCCTCGCGTCTTCCATTCCCAGCATCAGGGTCGCTACTGAGGTGGAGATAACGTTAATGTTTAGAGAGTGGCTGAAGGGGGAAGGAGGGGGGGGGTGGCGCTGGTATCTACTCTACCACCTCCTCTCCCCATAATTCTCTTTGGCATTTTCAGAGATTAAACTTTGTTTGGCGACAGTTTGACATCAGTAATATAGAGGCAGCAAGGTGCACAGCGTGAGCTGCAGTACTGCTTGTGGGTGGTGCTTTAACATGCTGTTTTGTAGCCTGTTGAGCATGTATTGTATGTTTTTTTTTGTGCACAAAGAGCTGCAAGATGGAGGAGGAGGTCCTGCTTGGATAAAGCTTAAACTATTTTTGCAGCATTTTCTACTTTCCAGCCATTGAGGCCACGATCCAGTTGTGTCTTGCCTAAATACCATTTGTGACCTTCCGTTTCATCCCATCCGTGCAGCGAACACACACATACACACCAGTGAAACACACCAGTGAAACACACCAGTGAAACACACACAGTGGACAGTGAGCACGCATGCCCGGAGCGGTGGGCAGCCATTGCTGCGGCGCCCGGGGAGCAGAGAGGGTGAAGGGCTTTGCTCAAGGGCCCAACAGCGGCAGCCTGCCGAGCATAAAACATTACAGAGTATCATATTGTATCAAACTGAATCACAGCGGGATGTGTATACAGTGTGCCACCATACTGTGACTAGCTAGTTAGCTAGTTGTAGCTAGCGTGTTAGCTTAACATATTAAACAGAACACCGTCACTTTTCAGTCACTCCTAGGTTTTGCTAAACATATTAAATTAAATCTTTACCTCAGAATGAAAAACTTCAATGTCGAACTTGAAAATGTGTAGTTGTAATTAGTTCCCTAATTATAGGGAAATGATCATAGACGTTAGATAGTTGTAGCTAGCATGTTAGCTTAACATATTAAACAGAACACAGTCACTTTTCAGTCACTCCTAGGTTTTGCTAAACATATTAAATTAAATCTTTACCTCAGAATGAAAAACTTCAGTGTGTAGTTCTATCCCAAATTATAGGGAAAGGATCATGGAAGTTAACTAGCTGTAGCTAGCATGTTAGCTTAACCTACTAGACAGAACTCATTTTCAGCCATTCCTTCTTTTCGCTGTATTGAAAACGCTGTATTGTAATCAATAGCCCGGAGCTCTAACCGCTAAACCACCACTGCCCCATAAAAAAGGGCAGGGCTCGTCCGGGATTTGATCCCGGGACCTCTCGCACCCTAAGCGAGAATCATACCCCTAGACCAACGGGCCAGAAGTCCGATTCAGATTCAGTACAAACTAGTGGGGTCTTCCTTCCACATTGCTATGCTATGTTTCTATTTTCAGTTCATGAAAGAATTCAACGTTTATAAAAGTACAACATTGGAAACAAGTGTTTAATGTAGTGCTGTAGCCACAAGCTAATCTGTTGAGCTAATACACTATCTGCAACTGGCTAACTTGCTAATCACAATACAGCCATACATTACATTGCAAAATACTGCAAAGCACTTTTCAACAATACAGTATTTTCAACTGGTATAAAGTTCTCTGGGAATTCTCCGATTATTTAGAAATTTAATATGAGTACTTGGAAAAACTGTCGGACCCTCTGGGCATTCTGTTATAGAGGCATAACACTGAAGTTTTTTAATCTGACGACAAGATTCAATATGAAATTGATGAGTTCAGGCGTGTTTTTGATACAGCGAAAAGAAGGAATGGCTGAAAATGAGTTCTGTCTAGTAGGTTTAGCTAACATGCTAGCTACAGCTAGCTAACGTCCATGATCATTTCCCTATAATTTGGGATAGAACTACCCTTTTTAAAGTTAGACACTGAAGTTTTTCATTCTGAAGTGAAGATTTAATTGAATTTGACGTGCTTAGAATGGCATAAGCTCCATTTATCCTTTTATTATTTAGCACATGTTACAACAGGCTAAATTCAGTTGTAGCATTAGAGAATTCTTTTAGGCTGTCAGGGATGTAACGATTCACAAAAGTTGGAATTAGAGCCTTTATGATACAGTGGGGTCTCCATTCCATCTTTTTTTATTTTTCAATACAGCAAAACCTAGGAGTGACTGAAAAGTGACTGTGTTCTGTTTAATATGTTAAGCTAACATGCTAGCTACAACTAGCTAACTAGCTAGTCACAGTATGGTGGCACACTGTATACACATCCCGCTGTGATTCAGTTTGATACAATATGATACTCTGTAATGTGTTATGCTTGTAATGTTAAGCTATTTTCTGGGAATTCTCAACTTATTACGGAATTTTGTTGGTGAATTTGGAAAATCTTGGAATTCTGCTATAATTTTTTTTCCTCAGCATTTTGTGGATGACGTAAGTGCTGACCAACTGCATGTTTCATTACAAAGAGCCACATTTCTTGAAGCAAATGTTGTACAGAAATCACTGGGAATTCTCAGGTGATTTAAACGAATTTTGTTGGTTGAATTTGGAAAATTTGGGAATTCTACGATATTTAAATTCTACTATAATTAAAGTTAATTGAAAAAAAAAGTTTTCTGAGGTAAGTATCAGATTAATTTGACATGCTTAGAATGGCAGTGGGGTCTCTGTTCCATACATTTCTTTGATACAGCAAAAATAAGGAATGGCTGAAAATGCGTTCTGTCTAAGTTAAGCTAACATGCTAGCTACACCTAGCTAACTTGCTAGTCACGATACATCGTATACACATCCCACTGTGATTCAGTGAGATACAATATGATACTTTGTACTGTTTTATGCTTGTAATGTTAGGCTATTCTCTGGGAATTCTCAACGTATTATGGAATTTTGTTGGTGAATTTGGAAAATCTTGGAATTCTGCTATAATTTTTTTTCCTCAGCATTTTGTGGATGACGTAAGTGCTGACCAACTGCATGTTTCATTACAAAGAGCCACATTTCTTGAAGCAAATGTTGTACAGAAATCACTTTACTTAGTGTAGCATTGGATTTGGATGGCTACTGGTATTGGAGTTTTGGTACTAGAGTTTTGTCTACGTATCACAATGTGGTGATAAATATTGTGTTGGGGCAAAAATGTCTTTAAATATCATGATATAATCATATTGTCCACATCGAACTGACGTGTAGACATTCAGCTTTAATTCAAGGGGTTTCAGAAAAATCTTGCATTGTCTGTTTAGGAATTACAACAGTAATTCCCTCCATTTTCACAAGCTTATAAGTAAGTGGACAATTGATTGACTGACTAATTGACTGAACTGCTTTTGTGTCCTGTTTTCTTATTAATTCCTCATAAATTGAGAACAGAAATTGATCCATTGTGACACTGTACAGAGAAAAAATGACAAAAAAATACTTATGGGTAATACGTTTTATGGTATTTCTAAGATATGAGGCAGAGGACTATTAGAAATGCACCATAACATTTCAATATAGTTTTTCAAGCATTTGGACTGACTAAGGATTCCTCTAGACTAGGTGGACATTACAGCGCGAGTGCATTCTTTCGGCCTAGCTGAGATTTCTGTGGAAATACTGGGTGTTCTATTACAGTACTTCACCATTCTGTTCTCATCACACTTCTTTGATCTCTGCACACAATTGGGAATAATAGACATTTATGTGTGCCCAGGTCTTTCCACACCTTCAGGGCCTGAGTGATGAGATGTTTAACCTCGCTCGCCTTCAAACTTTTCTAATGCACAAAAATGACCTTGTGGCTCAATGATATGCAGGGGTGCTCGGTGCAGTCCATTCAGAGGAAATGATGCTTCTTTGAATGAACTCGGATGATTGATTGGCAAAGTCAAATATCTGTTGCATCATAAAACAGAAGGAGTCTGGCGAATAATATGGCTAATGCAATGTAAATGAACCAAACGTAATTGCTTTCAAACTGGAGAAAGGGCATCTCTCTAATGGACTTTTTTTTTTACTTCTTTTTTCTCTTTCATGTGGACTCATCCCTCCCGGATTTCTGCGCTCCTCATCACAGGTAATGGGACGTCTTTTCTTTTTTAACGTCTGTGTATGGCTTTTTACCAGAGATTAAAGGTTTTGTAATGGTTTTCTCACTGAATAGGAAGGGCATTTGGAGAATAGAAGGAATGGAAGTCATGGGCCCAGCCTTTTCCCTGGTTTGCTTTAAATGGTTCTTTGAGGGATGCCACAGGAGGAACCTGTTTGTAGAAGAGATATGACTTTGCAGAACCTGTGATAGCTTTTTTTTTTTTTTTACCAACTTTTTATGGTTCCTCCCAGTCATGCATATCTATTACCAACATGGTTCTTATGAAACCAGAAGTGGTTCTTCTGTGGCATCGCTCAGAAAACATTCAAAGCACCTTTATTGCCTAGAAAAGTCATTTTCGTTTACTGACTGGCTGAGTGAGTGACTGATGAACCTTGTTGAATTGCACATGCTCAAGAACTGCCTCATGTTTGCCTAGAAGAGACATTTCCTCATACAGACTGTCTGAGGACTACATTGTGCCACAAAGCTAACGAGTATATTGGGTAAGCTGGGGTTGGGTCTCCTTGCTTGGTACTTTCTAGTAAAAGAAAGTAGTGGGAAGACATACTGTAGCATTAATGTGTGTGTCAAAGTAAAGTAAAGGTGCATGTAATTTGTTACTGTACTATGTACAGTGAAATGTGTCCTCCACATTTTGAGCAGCCAACACCAGCACCCAGGGAGCTGAGAGGGTGAAGGGCCTTGCCCACAATGGATATCGGATATCGAACCCACAACCCTGTCATCAATAGCCCGGAGCTCTAACCGCTGATCCACCACTGCCCCTGTCTGTAGGGATTGCATGTCGACTCGGCGTCAATACCACTGCGACCTCCTGCTTCGCCCAGCACTGCTACCTCGCTGGCCGCTGGTGTTGGCATTGTCAGCATCACTACTCCCTATAGTAGCATCGCTTTAGAGGTGCAAGCATCACACACTCAGCATTGTTACCATGGCATTAGCAATGCACAGGCCTTGCCCAGCATCCCTACCGCTGTGTTGGCATTGCTGTCGCACCAGCCACTGGCCTAGCCCAGCAATGCTACCATGCAGTTAGTCACAAGCCATGTTCGTGAGGTCCTGGACCCTTCACATCTAAAAACTAGTAAATATATGGTCTGCATCTTAAGGTTTGAGTCCTTTACCAGGCTCACATGAAGTGGTACATGCCGCAGAACCTTTCTAACAATACAGAGCATTGTTGAAATACCATTGATGGATGCTGTCACGTATCTCAGTCTTGCATTAAGGACCTTGAACGAAGAAGGAATTCCAACAACCTTCATGACAAGCTTGCCACCTAATAAACGGAAACATGCACTTCAGCTTTTTGCTGTTGACTGGAATGGTGTTGTATGGAGATATGTTGGCAGTTGTTTATTCCAACAGTCATTATTAACCTGCCACTTCCAGCAAGTTCAGCAGGCAGAACCTCCAAGTAGGGATATCGTATTACAACAGCACACAGTCGCTTACTAATGTGTTGCCGGGAGCCCTTGTCAAACACCATGAGGCTGTTTACACCTTGCATGATCAGGTCATGTTCGGATTTCACTCAAGCCAACCACTCCAGCCACATTCAGAGGTGGTCAGAGACGCATATTGACCACAAGCGTTTAACACAAGGGTAAACAGAATGCATATTCTGTGTCCAGATACGGTTATGATTGTCTACCACTGGCAGTATTGCACAGTTCCCTTGTATTTTCGGATACATTGTGGGAATGTGTTGTTGAATCTGTTGTTCCCTTCACATGACAAGCTAGGGTTCAGTGTTTAGACTGAGCGAGCACACCACATAAAGGCTGGTTCATACCTACCTCGGAAACGCTTTAGGAACATAATCGTGGACGAAACGGCCGGGCGCGAGGGCACACAGCACTCAAAAATGTCTAACTTGGCAAGTCCACATGGTGATGTAAACACCTTCATCTTCCATTGGCTGAATTTGTGCTACGGCCTTTCGGGACAAATATGTCACCACCTTTTCTGTCAGTCAGCCAATTTTAGCAAAAGCTCCTCCTCTTTATTAATGTTTGACTGTGAGGGTTTACATTGGGGTCTCTTTCGCATAATTCTGTGCTAATACTTTAATATGATGGAACTTTGTAGATTTACCTTCACCCTGGTATCTATGCAATTCTACAGTTCCTTTACATACAAACACTGGAGTCTGTTTCCTTTGTTCCTTGTTTGTACCGTGCGGGAAAGAGCAGCTTCCAGCTTCCTGTTTGAATGACTTTGGTGTGAAAGTATGCAGCCTCCAGGGCCGGTGGCACAAGAGAGGTATGAACAATGAGCAATTCTGAACGTATTAACCAGCCTTTACACCACGTGTTTACCGACTTTCTGGTTTCTGTTGCTTCCAAACCCGCAGGGTGGGCGCTAGCCTGTGGTTCCTCTGACACATGTGAAACACCAGCACATATTTTCATAAAACTGCTTACGCGCCATTGGACTGTTAAACCCGCTTGGAGAAGAGGGCTAAGTGCTAATTCTGTTACGCCTGTGCTGGCTAGCATCTCGCGGTGTGATAGAGTGGCGAGGGAGGGCCATGCTAACTTGGATTCCATGGATGGTTGTGGCATTGCAGAGGATCGAATCTGGGGATCTTTCGAGCACAGTTTCAGTTTATTTTTATCTTTTTTTTTTTTTAATCGATTTAATTAAAATGGCAATTAATAGTTTTCAAAGAAAAAAAAAGGGTTGGATCAGTTCCAGCATTGGCCGCTACTCAAGGATTCGGTATCTGCATTGGTATTCAGAAATAAGTGGTGTTGCGACATCTGTAGTTAAGCTTGTAATGCAGTCCTAATTGAGCAGCCAGTCATGGCATCCTGTATGGCTCTGGAGTGCCGTCCTCTACGGCTGGCTGAGCAGGCTCTCCAGGGAGCAGCCCGGTGCTGTCCAGAGATTGGCCTGCACTCGTGTCAAGCAGCCAGATCCCTGCACGCACCTCTGCTGTGGTCATTCCCCTAGAGACCTCGTCAGAAGGCCTGCAACACACCCAGAGAGAGCAAGAGAGACAGGAAGCAAGAGAGAGAGAGAGAAAGAGAGAGAGCGTGTCTTGAGGATTGTGTGTGCCTTGAGTCATTTTAAACATGCTAATTAAAATTACTGCTTTAAATTACCACATTAAATTACAGTATATGTGTTTATACATGTAACTTTAATTTAATAAGAAATCCGGTCCCACGAGTTTGGGCTATTGATGTTACAGAGGCATGAAATGACATTAAAAAGTGGAAGGAATTTTTTAATTACTCTTGAATGGACATCTCAAAAAGAGAACAGGTAACTCTGAGAAGTCCATGATTTGTGAAATTTCTCTATAGACTATATGATTTGCCTGCATATTCAGTACACCTCTCGACTACAGAGATTCTTTGACTTTACTGAAGTTTGCCATTTGCCCCTGTTTGCACCAGCTTGTTAATGCTTACTTCACCTTGAGTTCAACTCAATTCAACTCTCTTACATGCACTTGCTTTCTCACTCATTCTCACTCACTCACTTACTCACTCGCTCATACTCTCCACCCCGTCCGGATCCGTACACCCTGTCAATGCCGTTGTTTTTCAGTTTCTGCTGACTGAAGGCTAATTTTTTTGGTGTCCACACTGCATTTTCACTGTAGCCTACAAAAACTACACCCTGTAAATTTTGACTTGTGGCTACTTTTTAAGCTTTGTCGTCACTAAGGTAAGCTTGGCTAAGCTTGCCAGTGTTGTCATATTTCACAGTTACGTTTGTGGTGTGAGCTTCTATTACTCCTTAGCTGCATTAACCTCACAGCTCTAATCTAAAGCTAAAGAAGCAAACTTTGTGCAGAAACATGAAATTACATAAAAAAGGAAGACCAAATTTAATTCATTGTTGGCTGTTGAATGGATGTTTTAAAGGGAAAACGAGTAACTCCATGAGTAAGTCTATGATTTGTGAAATTTCTCTGTAGAGTCCACAGAAATTAGTCTATGGGCATGTATTTTATTCCTCCCAGCTACAAATTTTAAAAATTTTATTTTGGTGTTTATCACTGTTTGTACCAGCTAACTAATGCTTACTTCACCTTGAGTTCAAAAATCTCTCACATACATTAGCTCTTTCTCTCTTTTTCTTGCTTTCCCTCACCACCTTAGTCTGTCCTTAAGTTTCCAGCTACTCAAACCCGGACAGTAAACCCTGCTGATGCCATTGTTTTTATTTTCTGCTGACTAAAGGCTACATTTTTGGTGCATTTTTAGAGTAGCCCAAAAAACGGCACCCCACAACCTGTCAACTTCTACTTCTAACTCTTTTTGCTTTTACAAAATTAGTGGGTGGAGCTACTCTAATGGAGCAGTATAATTCCATTGAGATAACTTGTGACGTAGGAAGCTGAGCCAAATCTGAATGGTGTGTTGAGTGCTCTGTTCATTCTCCTACGCAGCCTATAAAAAAACCTCACTTATTATTATACTTCGCTTTATAATAGCGTCTATTACGTGTGAGCTGCATTAGCTTCATAGCGCCAGTGCAAAAGTAAACAAGCAAACTTGGGCATGTCTTGACTGCCTGAAATTGAAATGAGAAATTAGAAATTAAATGTATGTGTAAATGTGATTTACATTTATGGCATTTAGCTGACGCTCTTATCCAGAGCGACTTACAAGGTTATGCGTATTACAGAGGTGGGTCAGTGTAGCGTTAGGAGTCTTGCCCAAGGACTCTTATTGGTGTAGCACTGCATAGTCAACCAGACTGGGAATCGAACCCCAGTCTACCACGTGGCTCACTAGCTCACTAGCAGGTAGTGATATTATCTGTTGCGCCACACCAACCGCATGATGTTTACCTCCGACATTTACATTCGTCTCCATTATCACAGCCAGCGAGCAGATGGAATCCGCACATACCTGTAATTGTAGCAGTTAGCGCTTCGATATGCACGGCAGGACATTGTGACGTGAGTTTCATGAGAATGTGAGTAATGCTCAGAGAATGCATTTGAGGAGCACTACTGTGTGGAGTGAAGGACAAAAAAACGGTGAGGGTGGGCCTACGAGCTCGATGGCGATGACACAAAGGCCTGGTCTTCAAGACAGCATTGTTAGTATTAATGGAGTACTTACTGAGGTACCAGTCAGCACTAGACTGGAGTAGTGGCACCTCGTGCACCCTTACGCACACACAAATGCAATCGGATTGATTTTCCTCACTCCTTTGATTGCTTTTCTCCCTCCGTCTTCATCCAATGGCGGGCTCTTATCGTTGTGCCAGATTCCTGAAAGGGCCTGAACTTTTCCAGCGAAAACAGTCCTAAGACGGCATTGAGATGCTAATCTGAGCACGAAGGCAGCTTTTCTCTGCTCCACAGTCCCGGCAGACGTTAGCAGTCTATCATTTCTCAATTACACAAGCAGACAACTGCTGCAGCTCTGGATCTCACACTTCCTCTCCCCCTTCCGTCCCCTAGCTGCTGCTGCCAGGCTTATCTGATGCAGGGTAAAATATTGATTAGTGTGCCCTGAACCTCATATATTTTTAAAGCATTTGTCATATTGAATATATACTACACACATAAAGTATATAAATAAGCAAGGCTGACCATTGCTGTGTGGGCTCCTGTCTTGGAGAACCAAATTTATATTACTGTATATTCCCTTGTCCGTACAGCACCTGTACAACCATGAAGCTGCCAAAACAACTAAGGATGTATCGATACGATACTAGATTTGGATATCGGTCCCGATACTAAAAAAAAAAATTTGATGGATTGGATATGGAATGATTAGGCCATGGAATGGGGACGATCCATTCACTGAACCCGATTCCCGCACTATTCTAGGCTACACATATCATAGCGCACGGCAAGACTGACCCTGTCTGAGCAGTGTTGGGGCCCTCAACCTGTCCTCAACTCTCAGTGAGTAATCCAGTTGGGAAAAACAGCTAAACCCACACGCATGGCCTTCAGCAGCCATCTCTGTTTACTCAAGAGCAGCACAGGGAGGAGGGGCGAGTGGGACATCTGTGGGACACACAAGCACACATGCAGGCAGGCAGACATGGCTGAACACTGTTTTGAGGCCCAGAAGTGTCCACCATATACAGATTACATGTATTTTCACTAAATATCAGTGAAATCCAGATTTATAAATCCCCCCATCGCCATTTCTAAAAGCCACAACTTTGCAGTTTCTGCCATTTTCAGTGATTGAGAGAGATGAGAGCCCAACTGCTTGGTTGGAGACGTGCGCCTGTAATGGAGGACAGCCGAGAACGGAGAGTGAGAGCGAACCCTGATGCCTTGAACCACATGTTTATGGCGATGCCTCACCATGTGCGAGAGACTCGCCGGAGTTAATGTGTTGGTAACAGTCTCAAAAAGTCCCAAAAACGCAGTTCAGCTCCACCATTTTTAAAAAAAATCAGTGTTTGAGCCTGGACTGTGTTTTTTAAATGACGCATAATACAGGACAGGCAAATAACACAGGTCATTTGCATAGATCAAGCTTTTAGAGCTCATATCCTATCATATTTCTCTTCATTTAATATGCTTCCCTGAGGTCTACCTACACTGCAGTAGGGAAAACTCAACATTATAAGGCAACGATCTCCACAACTGCATTGGTGGTCATTCTTAGAAAGATCTTTAGTTGTTTAGCCAACTTTCACGTGTTTGCTTGGACAAACTACTGATTTTGTTCAGGCTGAACTTCAGTAAACCGACGCTCCCCTTTGTGTTTTCCTGAGTTTTTTTTTATTTTTTTTTTATTTTTAAACCAAGCCGTCTGAATGCTGTCTATCAGGATGAAGTAGGTGGAGAAGGGGGCCAGTCATTTGAGCATTGGTACATACTGCTTGTTTTTATTTATTTATTTATTTATTTAATTAATGATTTATTATTAATTATTTAAAGAGCTTATTAATTCTAATGGTGGTTAGAAGTAAAAGTTGGGAAGCAAATCTAGGCCCAGCCGGTCTATGCAGGACAGAACAACGGCTTTGTGGATTTTTAATTATTTTTTTTAATTGAATTTTGTATCAAATGTGACAATATGTGCACCATTATGCCCCTGTTGCACATTTCTAAGGGCAGCAGGTGCATTCGTTCCAACCTGGTATGCAGGTCAGCCATGTTTTCTGCTAGCTTGTTGGTTCTGCAGGGTGAATCTGATTCAGTGTTTTTATTGGAGGAGAATATAATATTATCTGGGCTGTACCCGATGTTTTCCTAAATCTTAATATGCTGCTGCTTCCTCCCAGCTGCGAGATGCCAATCTTCCAGACTGCAGCGAGAAGCACGGAGTCCTTTTTAATTATTTCTTTTTCAATATGCTGTACTTTTTCTTTTTCTTTTTTCTTTGGAGACTTTGAGATGGTTCTTCTTTGTTGGCCTTTATTGTTCGTAGTCAGAGGTACTCTACAGGGAGCCGCGCTTACTACAAAGTGTTTCGAGTGGAAATGCAATTATTTCTTCTTTAGACAACCTCAAGTGAACGCTCTCATTTTTCTCGCCGCTGCTCACGCTCCATAAATCCTGGGTGCTGTTCATATCCTGCGTGGCTGCGAATGCTCGCGTCTGTGGCACTAAAGCGAGACAGATATGACTCCCATCAATCTCGCGCGCTGGTTCCACGGTACTTCCTCCAGAGCGTAAACAGCAGCGACTGATGTTCACGCTGTCTCTGTCCGCATAACACGGCCTGTCCATTTGTCTTCATCACCTCTCGCTCAGTTTACACACTCCAGCGTCCAGCTTCCTCGGCTCTTTGTCCATTGATCACATTGACCCAAAGCTGGAATGTTGACTTTTACACCCGTTTTCCTTCCTGTCTATGAATAGAGTTGGTCTCGGCTGGCTGCTGCAGGGTAGGCCGAGTTGAATGGCGGAGACGCAGGTGGGACTCTTGCATCCACATTTCAAATCCCATCGCCTCAAGCGGCAATGGCTCAGCCTGAGTTGCAGTCGTCAGATCAGGGGATGCTATGCGGAGAACGGCTTTAAAAGTCGACTGGTTTGGAGTCATGTTTCGGGCGAAAATCAAATATGCAGACTGTCTCCAGTATCCCAAACAGGATCAAGCAGCCGGGTCGTGTTTAGTGCCTGAAATGCGCTTCATTAGTTTTGCCCTAAGGCTAAAAAAAAAAAAAACCGATGAAGCTACCTATGTTCTATTAACTAGTGGGAAACTAGCTTTTCTGTCAGCCCTGGCATGTCAATAAAAACACTGATGAGTGAAAGTTAGCGACACATGAACGCTGCAGTCTGTAATGACTTCTGGTGGCTTCAGAAGTCATCAGAAAATGCGTTTCTCTTAGGATGGTCGCTGTTTCCACCCAAATCCACTAGAACTGACCTCAGCTTGTCTTTACAAGCTTCTAAACAGTAAGTAGAAACATCTGAGGAGGACTTCACTAGGTAGCATAACTACTCCTAGCTGATGTTACATACAGTAGAGGTTAGCTGCTCTAGCTGATGTTGACTAGATGTTAGCTAGTCTGGCAAATGTTGGCTAGATGTTAGCTAGTCTGGCAAATGTTGGCTAGATGTTAGCTAGTCTGGCAAATGTTGGCTAGATGGAAGCTATACTGGCAAATGTTGGCTAGATGTTAGCTAGTCTGGCAAATGTTGGCTAGATGGAAGCTAGTCTGGCAAATGTTGGCTAGATGGAAGCTAGTCTGGCAAATGTTGGCTAGATGGAAGCTAGTCTGGCAAATGTTGGCTAGATGTTAGCTGCTCTAGCTAATGTTGGCTAGATGTTAGCTAGTCTGGCAAATGTTGGCTAGATGTTAGCTAGTCTGGCAAATGTTGGCTAGATGTTAGCTAGTCTGGCAAATGTTGGCTAGATGGAAGCTAGTCTGGCAAATGTTGGCTAGATGTTTACTACTCTAGCTGATGTTGGCTAGATGTTTACTACTTTAGCTAATGTTGGCTAGATGTTTACTACTTTAGCTGATGTTGGCTAGATGTTTACTACTCTAGCTGATGTTGGCTAGATGTTTACTACTTTAGCTGATGTTGGCTAGATGTTTACTACTTTAGCTGATGTTGGCTAGATGTTTACTACTCTAGCTGATGTTGGCTAGATGTTTACTACTTTAGCTGATGTTGGCTAGATGTTTACTACTTTAGCTGATGTGGGCTAGATGTTTACTACTTTAGCTGATGTTGGCTAGCTGTGAACTGCTCTACTGCTATATTATTCCAGCTATTATTGGCTAAATATTAACTTTTCTAGCTGATGTTAACTTGATGTTATGTACTCAAGCTGAGGCTGCTCTAACTGAGGTTAGCTAGTTGTTCATTTCTCTAGCTGATGTTGCTGTTGTTGAGGCTATCTGTTAACTTTCCCTCCTTGTGGTTAATTGTTTAATACCTCTTCAGTTTACCTGGAAAACTATGGCAGTTGTAGGGCAGCATAAATGAGACATCCACTGGGTTGCCACAGCAATTTCAGGGGAAGTCTCAAGCGGCTGGTTATGCGCTTTAACCAGTCTGCTACTTACAGTTCTAAAACTGTTATCTTAGGCCTAACTACCTTTTAAGTAGGTTTTTGTACGTTGCTGATGCAGAAGGGTTTCAAAATCACTCAGACTGCATAACACCTCGCAGATACCTGTTCACCACAGCGTGAAAAACATCGACAGGTCTCCTTTGTTAGCATGACAGGGGGCCTTGACTCTCCTCTTTTCCCTCATTCTGATGGCTCGATGCAGAATGCTGACTGGTGGCGTGGATTTTTCTCTCTTTTTTTCTTTTTTTTTTTTTTTAATCTCGAAGGTCCTTGGGAGTGTAGAGCAGCAGTTATTAATAGAAGCAAGCAGAAGTATGGATCAGAGGTATGGATGGTTATTAGCGCAAGAGCTGCTGTTTGCTGTTTGTTTTATCATTCCCATTATATCTTGCATGTCAGCTCAGTCCCCCCAGGAACGCAGGAGGAAATAAAGGCGTTCGGTCGTCAAAGAGCATGAAGCAACAAAGTGGAGGTGTAATGAGGCCTGTTCACCAAAGAGAAGTGTTTTTTTTTTCTCTCTCTCTTTCTCCCCTTTTCTCCTTCAACTAGGTAGAGTGTTGCTTCAGCTGCCGGTAAGATATTTTTGGCAGTCTGCTCTCCTGTTTGCTGCGGTTTTAAACTCCTTTCTTCCCCTCACTTATTTAATTATTATGCTGTATCAAAAGCAAAACATGAAGTGTTGACAGTGTGAGAAGAAATAGTTTGGCAGACAATCTCACTTACGCAGCTTTCGCCTTATCCCAAACGCAGTCAGATCAGCCGAGACATGCTTGCTGTCTGAAGTTCGTTACTTTAGGTAGCTAACAAGTTGCAAAGCCACCAGCCAGCAATGACTTTAGCATTGCTCACAGCTGTACGCATGGGGGAAAGCACTGACCGAATTCAGGCTTCAGGCTGCTAGTGCGGATTTATATAGTTTTATATTTTAAATGATCAGTTTAGCAATTCAACACTGTTTTAGACAAGTGTACGATGATGTAGGATGCTGTTTTGCTAATTGCTCGTTCAGATTAACCTTGTATCTTGAGTGTAAAAACAGTGCTAACATCTTTTTAAGGGGGAATTCCTGGGGGACTCTGGTTAAGCTGTAAACAGTTGGGGTATTTTGTTTTTCTGTAGTTTAGAGGTGAAATGCTTTGTTCTAGAGCAAATGTGTCAAATCAGAATTGCTCACAGTGGTGATCATGACAGGAAACGCACGTCTTCAAGTGGAAATCCCGACTGAAAAGGAATTAGTATGTGTCTTCAACAGCGGAACAGTTAAAGAAACTGGGTGAATGAGATTCCTGAATGTTTTCCAGCAAGACCTCGTTGTGGGGTGAAGCTTGCAGATATCTGTGTCATCGAGCATCAACTGAGTGGCAACCGGCATCGACGCACAGTTGCGTAACTGCATTTCCTCCCCTGCCACGAAGAGCTGGAAAGCGAGCGTTTGTGAAAAATGTGCAAATTCCTTTAGACGAGCCTCTTGTTTCCACTTTCCCCACTCTGCCCGTTAAGAGCATTGGCCGTAAGTGTGTTTGGCTTCCTGAGCTAAATGACTCTCAAGGTCTCTGCCTGCTTGCTTGTCTCCATGGTGATTGAACCAGGCAGGGAGGGTCTTGTCCATTTCCATCAACACTTTTTTTCTTTCTTTTTTTTTCTTTTTGGACCCTGGGCTTGTGCTTCCAGGGCACATCTGCGGGCCTCCTGTTGATTTACAGTTTACTCCATGCACCCCCCCCCCACCCTTAGGGATGCAGCTGACTGATGGAACAGGCTGAGATGAACCGCAGGGGTCTGGCTGCCCGGCCTGAGCAGGTAAATTCTGCATGAGAGGCTTTGGAACGGGTTAAAGGCTCTGGTTGTGCATTTCAACCAGAGCCGAGGAGAACCCCTCACTGCACTCTGGATGGATGAAGCTTCGAGTGGTCTGTGGCTCCACTGGAAAGCTGAAGCTTTATTGTTTTTTTTGTACTGTACTTAATGGGGTGAGGTGGACTGCAAGAATGCAAGAACTCTTAATGTGTGCCAACTAAGCATGCATTGGCTAGGGCTAGCAGCTTTGAGGCCATAATTCAGAGCCTGTTCGTTTACTGCTGAAGCGGAGGAATACTAGCTAGGAATACTAGTATATTAATCACCAGTTCAGCAGAATGGGGTGTAGCTATGTGTTGTGGTGGAGCTCTCAACAATGGCTCCATTTTAAACTTTTCGCTTGTAAAAACAGATCACTTAATCAATCAGTTACGTAATCACTTAGCCGTGAGCAGCATGTTTCACACAGCAACCTTTAGATACTCTTCTGTTCACCTATTTGCCCTGCTAAGATAATGCTAAATTCTGGAAGCCTGGCAAAAGGTATTTGTGTCATGTGCCATCAGGGTTATGGTGGTAAAGGCTGGCATTATCTAGCAGCTCTCCAGGTTAATTGAAATAAATAAAATAACAGACATTTCCATAACAGACATTTAAGCAAACAAAGTCCAGAGAGCTTTAACAAAAGTCCGCGATCTAAACCACATTTTCTGAAGTCGATCAGGATGCTCAAAACATAGCGAGTTAGCTGGTCTGTCTGTCTTGGTACAGTTTTCCATATGTCTGTTTGTTTCTGTATGTTTTCCTGGTTTGGATGTTTGAACTCCTTCAGTGAAGATTTCAACTCGAAGCCTGATTCTGAATATTACTGGAGCCAGTTAGCTTAGCTAAAGGCCCAGAAACAAAATAGTCACAAATACTTTTTGTATAGTAATTATCTCTAAGAGTAAAATTTAGAGACCTTGCTTAGTAGGCAAACTTGCAAAGACTGGCATAGACAATTCACGTTTGTTTACTTGAGCTTCTTTAAAAGGGCCATAGAATAGAAGACGGTATTTATCCTGGCATAGTTGAATAATGAGAGTTTGGTACATGGACATGACGATCCATGAACCCCAAAAATTTTTCAATGCTAAACACAACAGCTATTTGTGAAAAGTATGGAAGCGAGGATTAAAAGGTAAATGCTAATTCTAGCCAACTGAAGCAATGACTGCAAATTTCCTCCCCAATTTTAGGTAGTAAACTACACCAGCCCACTCGTAAGTACTCTCCCCCATCACATGTAATGCTCCACACTGGAAGGGTGAGGACTTTTACATCTATTCGACCTACCCATCACTGGGCAACCAACATGCTAGGAGAAAACAGATCTAATGCATCAGCTAGCAAATGCTCAAACCGCACTGAAGTGATGTGTGGAGGACAAGGCCAATTGTGCTCTCTCATGCTTCGGCTGCTGATGGAAGGCATCATGAGTGACTATCTCTAGCTGTCGCTAAATGGCCCAAAGCAAGGATTTGTGTGGCTATACGGATACTTGAGCTAGCGAACTGTGCACTGTGCTGATTTGTACACTGAGAGGTCCCAAGGAACCTCAGGAACCTCTGCAATAATTTCAAACAATGGTTTTACAGTTCTAAAATATGCTAGGCTAGGTCTAGGTTGGGCTCGGCTGTGCTATGAGGTGTGTGTGGTTTTTTTTTTTTTTTTTTTTTTTTTTTTTTTTTTAAGGAGCCATTTGTTTTGTTTACTATAGGGAAACTGTTCCCGTCCCTCAGAATGTAGGGCCAGTTTGGTGATGTGTTGAATCCTTGTGGTGCTGAATCCTGGAAAGGAAATAGATTCTTCAGCCTGCATCACCCAAGTCTGAAGGGATTCTTCCACACCTCTGCATACAACAGATCCAGTGTCATGTCTCTGGTCTCCTTTTGATCAAGCACGGTGCATACCTTCACATGCGTAGAAGGGACAGCGTCACTGGGGATACTCGTCACAGTCGCCCAGAGGAGCCAAACTTCATGCTCCTTAACCAGGTCTTCTTTTATGCCCAGGTACGATGGCTCTTGTTGCGTTTTCCTTCGCAGTTTTCCCTCCCTCTGGCTTGGATGTCTGATGCAATTCCATTACGCTACAGGACGTCCAACTGCAGATGCCCTAATTCTGCGCCCGCTGCTGGTGCTTCTTTTGAGGATGTCCAAGTGAGTTTATCTCACTGACCTGCATCCTTCAGATGCTTCAGATACAGCACAGTGCTTCACACATGATGGACACTGACAACAGACACCTTTCTACCATACCTTACTCAATCTAGACCTCCGCAATTGATTGGGCAAACGGCGCAGCAAGACTAGCGATCAACAGATGGCTGTAGGCTGCTAATCAGAAGGACCACCTGTGCATTGGGATTAATATGCTATTGTAATTGGAAATGAATGAATGTTGGTCTAGCCTCTGAAGACAAGGCCCCAGATGCTATACGGTTGGAATACCAAAGCCATTCAGATTCACAGGATGTTGATGCTGTTTGTTTTGACGTGATGCAGTGCATGATTGATGCGGTGGCTTGGAAATTCCAAGTCAAAAGAGATACTGTTACTGTTAATTCCATCTTTTACAATTTCACAATTCTGCACGGTGAGTACTAGTAACACCCCATTTGCCAAGTAATCACGGCTGTAAACACTTTTTTTTTTTGTAGCAGCTAAGAGAGAGGGCCGCCTTGCATGCACTGCTCATTTTCTCAGTGATGTTTTGGTCAGGAGACTGGTAGGGATGCACCGATACATCTTTTTCTTTTCCGATTCAGATACCGATACATGAACTTTGCATATCGGCCGATAGCCGATACCGATCCAATACCATTGTTGAATTAGTAAACCATATTCCTGACCATCTGGGAGAGACGTAAGGCATCAGGATTGGCGTAATCATTACTTTACACAAATAGTCAGTCAAAAACTCCGTTTATTGGTCACTAAAATGAATAACTGTGCTGGACCTCGGCACAGTGCTGTCTGGACTGACTGTTTTTTTTCTGAAAACTGAAGTTGGATAACTTGCTGATTGTTAATGATGGGTCGAGGGCACCGTTCATATAGGGTTAGATGAGGGGAGCCCTATGCTATGATATGTGTATGCTGTCTGTTGGTTACTCTGATCCTGGGTTATGAAGCCTAGAATATCAGCGGTGAGGGAATCAGTTTCCATGAATGGATTGGTCCTTTGAATCAGACTAATTATCCCAGTCCAGCTAATTTTGTAAGTATCTGGACCGATACCTAGTATCGGATCAGTGCATCCGATGTGCCTCTTGGTGCCTTTGAGGTGTATTTCGGATCATTATACAAATGATACATATCATTATCAGGTTTTTTTGTATATATACAGAAGGTGTGATGTTAATTTTCAGAAATTGCTTGTATTTAATTTAATCCATTTCCTTCACTATCTGCGAAATGTTCTCCATGCCATTGGCTGCAGCACAACCCTAAAACATAACACCCCTTTCCCTATAAGAACAGTTGGAGAGGTGTTCTTATTATGGAATTGTGTACTGTTTGTGACCGCCTCTGTGCTCCAAACACACTGCAGTTCAGTGCAGAATTCCGGTAGCTCATCTGTTAGCTCATCCCATCGAACCTAGACCTCCGTAACTGAGCGTACAAACACAGCAGCGAGACTACTGATCGGCAGATGGCTCTACGCAAGGTCATGTAATGCAGCTAATCAGACGGACCACCTGGATGCTTATTGGGATTAATATGCCATTGTAATTGGAAATCACAGGTTACATTGATGGAACATGCTGTTTCACAGCGCAAGTAATGATGGATGCCACCTGCGTCCCCACGGAGCCTCCGCCTGATGCCCAAATATTAACCCACCGGGAGCAAAAGCTCTGATCGAGTGCCAGCAAGTTGTGGCATTTCTTTCATTTTCTCCCCTTAATGTTGTGTTTTAGATTCATATTGGAAACCACTTGGTGGTAAGCTTAAATAGCGCTAGCTCCACTGTAAGCACCGCGGGTTGCCTGGGTAGCATTGTTTTGACCGTAAAATGCACTGTGGATGGTAACTACCGCACATGTGTATTTTGCTCTGGCTAAAAGGGTATAATTTCGCCTTAATTGACAAAGCACTGCATCCTGCTATTATTTCGTAAAAGGGGCCATGGAAGAGGATGCTGTGGCAGTAATGGCAGCTTTCTGGGACGAAGGAGTATGCCAAGCAGGTCAGAGTAAAGAAGGAGAAGACAACGGACTGCTGTTCTAGCCTCTATAAATTGTTCTCTTCAACCTGGCTACGAGTTTAGGTTGGCGGGAGGCTGGGAGATTTACCAGGTCTGTGTCTCCGAGGTCACAGAGCTATAAATCTCTCATAACTGCAAGATGCTCCAGTGCTTTAAGCTGCTCAAGGTTCACTTTACAATAGACTACGAGACTGAACACAGGTCAAGAGCTTGATATACTGGTGTCTGCACTGTTAAAAGTGATTTAGGGGTTCTTCAGTCTAAACTGTGAGAGGTGAGGAACCTCTTAAGGAGCCTTTATCTACTAAAAGTATTTTCTTAAAGGTTCTCAGAGCACCATAAGAGGTATCTTCACAGAACCTCCAAATGTCCAAAAGTAACTGTTTAGAGATTTTTTTTTTTGAGTTAACTCAAAAATCAGCTGTTTATAAGTGACATGACGCGTCCTGTGTGAAGTAGCATTGTGTAAGGGCTCCGGCTAGCCATGCATGCCGCATCACTTCTGATGTAAAATGGGCTTAAAAGAGAAACTGTGTAAATCTGATTCACTGTCACTTCTTGTGTGTGTGTCTGTGTGTCTGTGTGTGTCTGTGTGTGTCTGTGTCTGTGTCTCACACAAACGTTATATATTATATATACTTGTATATTTGTTCATTATCTCAGCACAGTGTTAGGACTGATAACATCACATCAGGCACGGATCTTAATACGACTTGGAATCGCATGGCAGTGAAGTGGTTCCTGCATCATTGTAGCCGATGACTTCAAGGGGGTTTCCTGCTTCTTAGCTGCTGCAGCATCTACAGGGATGAGCCTGTGCTGCTCCAGGGGAAAAAGAGGCCTCTTTCTTTGCTTCTCTCTCTCTCTCTCTCTCTCTCTCTCCATCCCTCCTCTACTCCAGCTTGCTCCCGATTCCACGACTAATCCTGTTTTGGAAATACTTTCAGGGAAAGCAGATTATCTTGTACAGCGGAATGAATTTCAGCACAGTTCACTCGCACGTAATTAAATTTATTATTGTCTTCCAAAAAGCCCCCGTTCCTTTTCCCTGTGATATTTGGGCCAATAATTAGGGGTAAGGGGTGTTGTAATTAAGCCTAATGGATTCTTCTCACCTGGGGATCAGGGCTTTTTCAGCTTGCTCACACAGCTGGAGGAGCCCCCCACCCCCTCCTTACAGTGTTCTCTTCAGCAGCTGAGGTATATGAGCTGAGAGAGGGATGACTCTCATAGACATGGCCTGATTGCAGGGAGGGCCTCAGTGTGATTGGATTCAGAAATATTGGACGTGGAAGCCATTTCTTTCGATGGGATGCTGTGATATGTGTGATTGATATATATGGCAGATAGACAGACAGTGCCTCAGGAAGCCCAAGGGCGGAGCACAAACTAATGGAAACAGAGGTGCTATACGATGTACTAAATGTAAGGTATTTGGCGATTAGGATGCACAGTGCTTTATTTAATACACAGACCGAGCCCATTGTGAATTGAATAGAAGCAAGGTTTCAAGGCCCTGTAGCAGTACTGCTGTTTCAAGAAAATGGAACGCCAGTGCTTGAATTTGTTGATTTTTCCCTATATTGTAACCATAGACTATCATTATCTTGCTTGGAAGCAGAATGCTAAAATTTGATCTTGAGAAAAAAATAGTATCTCAAAATAATGACACTGTATAGTCTTATTATCTTAATATTTTGTGTCTCACTCTCTTCTAATTACATAAGAATGGAAGGTTTCCACAAAACTCTATATAATTTATAGTAGAATTTAAATTGCTGACAAATTTAGTAGTATTGTAGTATTGTATTAGTAGTAGTAAGGTGTATTACTCAATAACTACAGGGGCTTCTGTATAAACTGTTCACCCCTGTTTCGAATGAACACAGCCCATTATATCAACTCCACTGACCATATAGGAGCTTTACATACAGGTGCTGATCATAAAATTAGAATATCATAAAAAAGTTGATTTACTTCAGTAATTCCATTCAAAAAGTGAAACTTGTATATTATATTCATTCATTACACACAGACTGATATATTTCAAGTGTTTATTTCTTTTAATTTTGATGGTTATGACTGACAACTAATGAAACCCCAAATCTCAGAAAATTAGAATATTACTTAACACCAAAACAAAAAAAGGATTTTCAGAAATGTTGGTATGAGCATGTACAGCACTCAATACTTAGTTGTGGCTCCTTTAGCCTGGATTAGTGCAGCAATGCGGCGTGGCATGGAGTCGATCAGTCTGTGGCACTGCTCAGGTGTTATGAGAGCCCAGGTTGCTCTGATAGTGGCCCTCAGCTCTTCTGCATTGTTGGCTCTGGCGTATCGCATCTTCCTCTTCACAATACCCCATAGATTTTTCATGATATTCTAATTTTATGACCAGCACCTGTACTGTAGTCCCTCTGTTTCTGTCCGTACTTTGTTAGCCTCCTTTCACCCTGTTCTTCAATGCTCAGGACCCCACGGGACCATGTGTGTAAGAAAATCTCGATCTATCTATAGTATCGTGATGTTATGTTTTGCAGTGCTGTATCGATTCTGAAAACACAGCATCATGTTTTAATGAATAGGTTACATGCTGAGATTGGGGGCAGTCAGATTGTACTGTTCTGATTGGATAAAAAGTCACCTTTTCTTTTCTACTCAGATTGAAAAAAAATTAAATTGAGATGGATCATGTTGCTTACAGTATTGTGTATGTATATGTATCGCAGTATATTGAATTGGTGCCCCTGTATCTTCATTCATATCGTAACACCAGATTCTGGCCAATAGACCCCAGAGAGTGGACCCTACGTCAGAGGTCAAGTTCTGTGGCTTCTGTGGCAGTTCAGTATGGCCTCTCTGCATACTTTGGGTGGATAGTCCTCCTACTCGCTTTCTCTTGAACTGCATTGAGCTGAATTTTTTGAGCTGCGTAAGAGCATCAAGACGTTCACTTTCATCATTAAAAAAAGAGCACCGGGCACCGTGTCAGCTTGACGTGTCATCACTCCGAGTGCTCTCCATCGCCTCAAAAGAACATCTTTGCGCCGTATGTAGGACTCTTAAAGTCTCACCCGCTGCGGCTCCCGTTCTGCTCTGCCTGTCAGATGGGCTCTTTGTGCCGGGCAGATAAGGCCGAAAGGACAGAGGCAGCTTTGTGCGCGAGAGTGGAGAGTTTGCTCGGCCCTTTAGCAGAGGGGAAGGCACACACGGCCGTCTGCACCGCCTTTCAAGAAAGCTTCGCACTCAGAGTCTCTTTAATGGGCTACTAAGCGCCACACATACATACCCACACACACACACACACACAGAAATCGTGGCCTGGCAGCAGCTCTCTCATTTCCCCTAAGTCATGTGAATAGTGTGTATTAGTGGCTAGATGAAAAGGGCATGGTAATCTGTGGCTTAGGCTCCAGATTGAGCTCCCATGGCTCCGGTGATTGAAGGTATCCCCTTGGCGCTATCATTACTCATCCCAAATAATCACTGGGCTGTTACGTGGATGTGTGTGTGTGTGTGTGTGTGTGTGGATGTGTGTCATCAAGGCTAAATTACATTGCCTGTATTGGAGCTGCAATGACAGTGTTGGTGTAAAATAATAATACAGCATTATGAAATAGATGAAGATGCTGTTGGCAGCACTAGTCTTTTCCATGTATCGATCTTATGCTTAAAAATGACATGTTAAGAACAATAAATGCAGGGCACTCCAAAAAGAGACTGGATAATTATCCAACCAGCTGTAAGGAAAATAAGCTCGGCCCGGAAACACGTTCATATAAATAAAGGTGCCCAAAAGTGTTATTGGACCATTTTTGGTTCCGTAACGAAGCTTCCAGCGGCCATTCATGACCGGTTTAATAAAATAAGTGTATTAACGGCTATTAATTAGGTCAGAAATGCCTTACAACTCATTAATAAGTGAGCCTTTGCTTGTCAAATACCAAGCCCTCATTCATCTGTAGCTGTAGCTTTACCAAATTACAAATTGTGTAATGCTGTAATGCTGACTGATGTATGCAGAACCTGAGGTTTAACAGGATAGATGATTGTGGGCTCACCATTTGGCAGGTCACTAATGCAAAGGTCTTATTCCTGCTAATTAATAACCACTAAAGGAGCCAAAGAATGCATGCTTATAGTATTTCACATTGTTATTTGATGTAAAAATTGTAAATATATGACTTTGTTTGGGGCGAAAAATGCTCAGACTCAGTTTTCCAAGCCTATTTACCACCCTGTTATGTTGCTTGAGAATGCTGACTTTTTAAGATAGGCTTGTGGGAAAAACAATACCCAACTATCTCTGCTTTAATTAGCTGATTTACAGCATCAAGGCGGCTCACAGTAGCCACACAGCATAGCCTAGCCTAGCACAGCATTGTTTTTCAGACCTGCAACAAGAACAATGTAATGATTTTTGTAATTATTCCCAAACCTTGTTGCTGTTCTCTCGTTGCAGTGAGAGAAAGAGATGACCTGATTGGCTAGGGTTTAGCTTTGAGCCGATACCCATGGCGCTTTCCCTGAGGAGCCTCTTTCCACGACTTTCCCTGTGACTGTTGGCTGTGGTTCTCCCAACAGCGCCTCTATGAGCTTAGGTTAGCTTTTAGCCTAGCAACTGTGGCTTCTCCAGAGTTTGACCATAAAGGCCAAAAAAAAAAAATGCAACATATTCTTCTGAAGTGACCGTTGCCTTTTAGCGTGTCGCAGTCAGTGGGCTGCATGTATGTACATTTTGGGGTATAAATAAAGTGAGCCAGGACTGTTAGGAATAATAATCTTTTCATAGTGAAGAGACAATAGTGAAAACAGGTCCCTAAATTAGTAAAAGAACCTCTATGTAATGGTTAAGATTCTATACCTATTAAAGGTTTTCCTAGATTCATTTGGTAGCCTTTATTTGTGACCTTTACACTCTGTGTGATTTATTAGTGTCATTTATTTGAATGCCAGTAGATTAATTGAACGCCTATAACTAATGATACCCTGCACACCAAAGGACTTTTTCCCCCCAAGTGGCGGCATGTGCTGATTGTTTTCCCAGCTATCTGAACTTTAGACAAGCGTCAAAAGGATCAGTTGGCCCTGGTCTACTTCGTCAGTTTGGAGATAGCATTTCCAAAAGCAACTCGAACTGGGTTATAGTCATCTGAGAAGTACTCAACGGCATGAAGTTTACCCTTCTGAATGAGGTGCTGGAACTCTTTGTGATCCCTTAGCTTTTCCAAACTGGAAACTAGCCTACACTCTTAAAAATAATAAAAGGCAGGTTTTCTCATGGGTTTTAGTATAAGCAACGTTTCTTTTATAGAACCCTGACGACTCAATGAACCATTTGAATGCTTGAAGCCCCAGGCAACCCAAATCTGTGTTGTTGTCTTTCTAAGTAGGTTAATCTTTCTCTTGTGGGCTCTCAATATACATGTACACTGTATGCTCCAACAGGCATCAGCAGAATTCCATTAACCAATAAATAACCCCTGGATTTTGACATAGTTGTCCCCATTCCATGTACACTTGGAGGTGCTTATCTTGGGTGCTACAGGAGTCTTACGAGACAACACAACAACAACTTTAACAAAACTATCCAGTCAGCTCCATTTCATGCTTTTCCCATCAGAGAAACTGACCAGGCAAAGCCTAGCTAGCGAGCTTCTGCTAAATTAAACAGCATGACCACAAGCTAGCAGAATAGATAACCTGTCCGTCATCAGTCTGTCCATATTTCTGTTCATATGTTTACCTGTCTCACTTCACCTGTTTGTTTATTTCTGTCCAGTCATCTAACCGGCCGTGTTAGCATTGGGTAGACGTACCTTCTGGCTCTAGAACTACACTAGATCCCAGTAAAACTCCCAGGGGAGTTAAACACAGTAGCTAGAGTAGAGAGGAAAGAGTAAATGGGGGGAACTCTGTAGATGTCAGTCATGCTCCATTACAATGTTAGGGCCATGCCCAGGTAGTTCTTGGATTGGTCTGATTAGTGGTTTTTATTCATTTTCTACCCTGATGTTTTTATCCAAGTGTTGCTGGATCTTTAATAGAACACTCGATTTTAGTGGAATACAAGCCACTGCAATATGCTACCCCGTGTTCCCTGGGACTTTAAATGGTTCTTTGCCTGTCGCTGGAGTTAACCAATTCGCAAGACTCGAGCAACACTTTTAAAAGTGCATTTAACCTTAAAAATGGTCCAATCTGATGCTTTTAACCACAAGGCAATACGTTAGCCTCAAGCCAACACACCGGCTGCACTAGCTATCACACTGGTATTCACAGTGTGAAGCAAATGGATATACTACGGTGCATTGTATCGCTCCACCCTCACACCACCACCATGCCAGTGTTTGCTGTTTTCGGAATGGGCAGAGGATATCTTTGTCGCTTGAAGACGCTCTGCCTGCTTTTTAGAAAGGAGCTGGATCATGTGGCTGTACTCTCATTTCCTGTCATCATCGAATGTCTCTTTGAACTTGCCGTCGCCATTCTCCTTGCGCCATGCTGGTGTGCCCCGCTGAATGGCACTCCCTTGCTCTTTCTCCTTCTTCTCTGACTCATCTACCCACAAGCCCTTTTAACAGTGCTCCGTCTCCCTCACGCACGGTCCCGACCACCTCGGCCCACCCAGCCGCTGCTCTTTTATGCCGCTTCACACAGTGTTGTCTGACAGCCGGGGGAACTGACAGCTCAGCGACGACTCTTCTGCATTTTTACAAGTGTTGTTTCTTGGCATTGAAAAAGAAGAAGAATAAGTTCAGACTCAAACAAGCCACTGATAACTCCAGAACTTTTTTTTTTTGAAGGTTAAGAAAGAAAGAGCAGATGACTTTGTGGAAAAGCTCGTCAGTTTTTGGAAAGTTCAACTAGAAAAAAATCCCACTCACTTTTTTCAGACTTTCTTCCAAAGCCGTCCCCCCAAAACACAGGAAGTCTGACGAGTTACAACTGAAAGGTATGGTATCGAAAGATGAAAATTTGAAAACCATTAAATGACTCATGCTAAAATCTACGCTGCAGACCAACATATACATTTGTCCAACATATACAGATTACAGATTACATACAAGATAATCCCTTAGACCATACATTAGTACATAAAGTAGCTACTAGTAGCTATTAGTCGCATTGCTGCGTTTGATAGATATTTATAAAAATAATCCAGTGAACAAAACAAACCAGATAATGATCTGTCCAACAAAAAATAGCAACCTTAGTTAAGCAGTCTTGAATTTCCCCACTGTGGGACTAATAAAGGATTATCTTATCTTTATTCAACCTCTTTTTGTTGTTGTTGTTGTTGTTGTTGTTGTTGTCTTTCTTTCTTTAGCAGTCACTGTCTGCTGTTGTGAACTCAGCTTGCTAACTTTCAGCCGTGTGTATGTGTTTAGAGTACACGTGCAGAGCATGTGCTTGTGGGCAGGTCATGAGGTAGGTAGGTCATCCAATCATTACGCTCGGCCCGAATGAAATGATGGGGAAATGGTGGGCAGGGTTTTGAGAGCATTTGATTTAAGGAAAGGCCTGGGTGAAGCACCGCTCTCTGCCCTTTAGCCCCTACTCATTTCTCACTGAAGCTTCATGCAGAGCTCTTCAGCGTTTTCTGTCCGTCTGCAAATTAGGCCTAACTAAGAGCAACATGGGCTGACGTAAAACGCCCGGCTAGGAACCGCCGTCGTCTGTTTGGGTTGCGCAAACCGCAAGTGTCTTTTAACCAATGCACCGAATAAGCCCTTTTGCCAAATTGCTCTCTCTGTCTCTCGGCTGGCGACGAGCCAGGAGCCTTCAGTACAAAAAACGCAAAGGCTATCTTGTTGCTTTCATGGCCTGGCCTTGACCCCTTTCCATAATTGATGCGTGCAGCTGTTTTTTGTGAGCGGCGAGTCGCTGCTTGATCAGATGTGAGAGCCTGTCTGATCGCAACAAGACAATGGCGGAGGCCCTGGAGCTCTGCGCAGTGCAGCCTCGCAATGCGGCCTTGCTTTGCTCCCCGCGTTTGTGACTCATCAGTCATGAAAACCTTGGCGCAGGCACAGCTGCAGTTTGTGCATGGGTAGGCACGTTGCCGCGCCCACACCCAGGGAACATCTGGAACTAGCCGTACGAGAAATGCGACGCCTTCAGATGGCTGAGAAGTTCGCTGGAGTGCGAAGTCTCATCTGGAAGGCCTCGAGTTTAAAGAGATGCCCACCGACAGCGGCTCATGGGTCCTGTTTGGATGGAATTCTTGTTCTGGTAACGGCGGTTTGGTTCAGTGGGTTATTGTTGAGGGAGCATTGGTGAAGGACTGCCTTTATGAAAGGTGCGTTTGCTTGTAGAATGAGCTGAATAGAACTGTCTGTGGAAAATCAGACAATGCTCCATAACAGCCTACTGTGCCTCTTTCTGAGAATGGGGACTTTATAGATTGCCCTGTTGCTCTGCTGTGAAGCAAAGAAGATTAATCACAGGGCCAGAGGCAACTTCTAGGCATCTTCTAGTTGAGTGACACCTGGCTTTTCCCAAATGGGACCGCCGAACCGGCCTGCTGCCCCAAGACAGATGGAAGACGGTTACAAAGCCCATTGCTTAGAACACCAAATCACCTTGCTGTGGTCAGCCAGTCCATCTCTTTAATGGGTGGCGAAACCTACGATGTGTCTTGCTGGAGCCGTGATGGAAAGCTATGATGTGGAGAAGTGGATGGAAGGTGATGAGCGGGGGCACGTGCTGCCTTCTCATGCTCGTCAGATGGTCCTGTTTCCCACCGGCAAGGTTCTCATTTCGAAGGTGTACATGATGTCATTCTCTTGTCTGTTGACTCTCTAGCCACTCCAGTAGCAGGTGAAGGAAGCTCAAAGCAAAGGCCCAGACAGGCTGACCCTTTCTCTTTGGAGGACATTTAAGAAAGCCCAAGCTTGGTGAATTCACACGTTCTTACAGTTTTGATGCCCACACACACACACACACACACACATACAAACAAACACACACACACACACACACACACACACACATATATCCCCATTCAAATTGGTACCTCTTAGGTGACGCTAAGTCCCAGGCACACATTCAGGCATCTATGCTGCATTAGTAATTACTCCAGAGCATATTTGCAGAGTCTCACACACACACACACACACACACACACACACACACGCATCCATGTGCTCACTCAGCAGCCCTTACACACTGCTCTTCTGCAGGCCGAGAGCACGAGGCCAGAATAACAAGAGGCTTGAGGGAAAGTGAAAACGGTGTTTTGGGGCCTGGTGCGTCCGCTCTCACCTCATGTTTACATGCCACAAGCAAGCTGAACCCTCGTCCTGCCTGTGAAGATGGGGACATGTTAACTGAGCAGCCTATGGTAATCCTGTTGGCCATTCATTACAAGACCATGGGAAGTCAATAAATGACCAGCGTGTGTGCTTTGGAGACACAGCCGAGCTTGTTAAATGCATTGTGTTTTTACACGTTCAGCGTGAGACAGCGGGCTAATTGAAAAATATTGGCTTGCCAGCACATTGCATGAGGCTGTATTGTAACACCCGAGGATGCCTTTATGCAGTGGCCCATTAAAAGCAGCTTGTTAGTGCCCAGTAATGTGTGAACAGCTTTTTTTAGGCAGAGGACATTTTTACGAGGTGAGGTGAATACAGAGCTCCACTGCAGGGTCCCAATCATGTGTACAGCTGAAGTTATGAAAGGTGTTCTTCCCTCGCCTTCAGTTCTTATCTATTTTCTTCTTCACTCTCTTCCTCTTTTCCCTTCTGCTCTCCTACCTTCTCTTCTCTCTTATTCTAGTACCTGCTTCTCATGTCTTTTGCCTTGTCATCTCTTCTTCTGTTTACTTGCCTTAGTTTCTCTTTTCTTCTTTCTCTTTTCTCTTCTTCTCTCTTTGTTTCTCTTTGCTTCTTTTATTTTCTCTTTCTTCTCTTCTCTTTTCTTCTCTTCTCCTTTCTTCTCTTCTCTTCTCCTTTCTTCTCATTTCTTCTCCTCTCCTTTCTTCTCATTAATTCTCCTTACTTCTCTTCTCATTTCTTCTCCTCTCCTTTCTTCTCCTTTATCTTCTCCTTTCTTCTCTAAACTTTTCTTCTCCTTTCTTATCTTCTCCTTTCTTCTCTAAACTTTTCTTCTCCTTTCTTCTCTTCTCCTTTCTTCTCTTTTATTCTCCTTTCTTCTCTTCTCCTTTCTTCTCTTTTATTCTCCTTTCTTCTCTTCTCCTTTCTTCTCTTTTATTCTCCTTTCTTCTCTTCTCCTTTCTTCTCCTTTCTTCTCTTCTCCTTTCTTCTCTTCTCCTTTCTTCTCTTTTATTCTCCTTTCTTCTCTTCTCCTTTCTTCTCTTCTCCTTTCTTCTCTTCTCCTTTCTTCTCCTTTGTTCTTCTTTCTTCTCTTCTCCTTTCTTCTCTAAACTTTTCTTCTCCTTTTTTCTCTTCTCCTTTCTTCTCCTTTTTTCTCTGCTCTTCTCTCCTCAGGTTTAAAGCTTCTGCTAAGGTTCTAGCAGGTAGAGTGGTTTTTTTGACCATATCAGTTCTGAACACAGCTGTGTGCGGATAAGTAAAGGTGTGAAGTTTGAATTCTTCAAAGGACAGTGTTTAGTGTTTGTTCCAGTCTAAATGCCGCCACCACCAGCTGACTATCTCCAAGTCACTACGCTTGTCTCTCTTACCTTCTGTTCCATTCTCTACTTTCCTCATCTCCTCTGTTCCTATCTTCTCTTACCTTCTGTTCTCCTCTCCTGCCCTCGCTTCCTGTCTAACCTCTCGCCTTCTCCTCATTCTGTGGCACTCTCTCCCGGTCTCTTATCTTCTCCTACCTTCTCCTCTCTTTTCTTGCGTTTTCTTCCTTCTTTCTCTTGCAGTCTTTCTCCCCTCTCTTCTCCTCTCGCCCCCATGTGATGCCTTCAGCAGTTTAAGCTTTGTTAGGTTTCTGTTCTGCTCTGGAGGAAACAGCGATGGGTGCTTTTGCCTCTGGAATATGATTCCTGAACTCTGATTTGTTCAGAAGCTGTAAATCTTGGTGCCGGCTGCAGCATTTAGGGACACTTTTTTTTTTATCCTGCTGTTGCTCAGCTGCCTCGGCCCAGATGTTTGGGCCGCTACGTAATAATGCGAGCCACTTTCATCCACCCCTCTTAACTCCATCTCTGCTCCTGACGCCTGCTCACTCTCTCTCTCTCTCTCTCTCTCTCTCTCTCTCTCTCTTTCTCTCTCTCTCTCTCTCTCGCTCTCTCCCGCTCTCTCCCTCTTTCTCGCATGTCTCAGCTTGTTGAGATAGCTCTCAGCAGAGCTCAGCAGGAGCGCTCCAGTAAAGGACACATCTCCCATCACAGCTCAGGGATCACAGGCAGCCCTGCTTTGATACGCCCACCACTGCACCCCAATCCCCCCCACCCTCTACAAAACTAGCTCAGTCCCTATCAGCTCCCGCTGAGTGGCAGGGAAGAGCAGAGCACAACTTTCAAAAGCTCCTGAATGCACCTCAGTGTCTTTATAGAGTCTTACAAGAGCAGAGCAGTGGCAGTGCCAGGAATATTTTGTAATGCCTCGCGGCATTAGCCTTTGCATTCACATAAGGATGCTATATGTAAATGAACCCTCTAATCAATCACATCAGTTTGTTGTTGTTGTTGTTGTTGTTGTTGTTGTTCTGTTTTTGTTTACTGTGTGCTGTGAGTATCTTGACTAATCGCAGTTCCAGATGAGCATTTCTGTGGGTGTTTTGCTGTATCAAGCTGTTCCTGGAAAATCTAATTTGTCCTCACGTTTTAAAAATAAAACACTGCTCAAGTTCTCACAGTCTGCACATGCTTACAAAAAGTTCTGTGATCTCACAAAATCCAAGCTATTCACACATGCACCGCTCAGCCATGATCAGGCCGGATCAGGTTTGTGCCCCCCAAACCCATTCAAGTCTCTAAATGCTAAATATCAGCCGATACCAATCTGATCATCTTTGTGTTTGTATAAAAAATCCAATCACACAGTTTATATAAGATGAGCTTCTGATTAATACGTTCAGTAAAATCCCTTTAGTTTTATAGTGTTTAATGTTGTGTAATCCAGTCTGACCCTCCTCCCTGTCCAATCAGTTCCCAGCTCCTTTAAACACTGCAGTCTAATCACTTTCTGTGTGTGTGTGTGTAAAATGGTACACACTCTGGCACTGATATCGGCTGTTGTTGGGTTACTGGTGTGTAAAAACTGCTTTATAGTGGGTGAATGTGCTGTGTGTGCTTTGGGTTTCTATAGCCTGTGTGTGTGTGTGTGTGTGTGTGTGTGTGTGTGTATTAGCATTAGCGTTAGCCTCCACTCTGTTCTGAATGGGCTCTTCAGTGCTGGTTTAAAAACAGAGAGGCAGAAAGGCAAGCGAGCGGTTCTGTGGTTCTCCCGCTGGTAAAACAGAGCATTTCAGTGAGAGTGTTATAACGGTTCAGATATTATGGTCTGTTTTCATGTTCCACTGTAATATGGCTCCACACTGCAGACTCTACACTCTGTTATTTACCTTCTGAGGAAGTCTGCATTGCTGCTGGCAAAGCAACAATGTCCGAAAACGGCTCCTTGTGATAACATGATTGGCGAAATGAGTGGCATTGATTATCTTGTTCCAGTGGCTTCTGTCAAGGAATGGGATTAGGCAGTAAGTGAACCTGTGAGTCCCTTCTTAAAGTTTATGCGTTAAAAGCCGGGAAAAAGAGCAAACATAAGGATCTGAGCCTCTTCGGAAAGGGCCAAATTGTGATGGCTAGTCCGCTGGGTTAGAGCATCTCCAAAAAATCAGGCAGGCCTTGTGGGGTGGTCCTGGGAAGAAGTGCTCCAAGAAAAGGCAACCGATGATCCAGGTTGGATCAGGGTCATGGACACCCCACGATCTGATGAGGGCCCCAACTTTCAGTAGGCAGGACTGCTGCTAACATCTAGGTGCCAGATACCACAGAACACCTTCAGAGGGCTTGTGGAGTCCATGTCTCTCTCTTCACACCGTGTTAGGGCTCCCCTTTTGAAATGTCATGAACCACATAGAGGAACGTAAGGGGAACCAAAGCTGCTCATCTTCAAATGAGAAAAGGTGCTTGTCCCTGACGGTAGCTGTGCTGCAAAGAGGAACAGCTCTCAGGCTTTTGACGTTGTTCTCTAGCTGTTATCTCTGCAGTGCGCCGCGGAGAGGTGTGCCCAAGCCCTCAGGCCTTCATTGGCTTCTCTGCCCTCTTTGAAGGCAGCAGTAGAGATCAGAGAAGAAAGAAGCCGGGAGCACCTGTGTGCTAGCATCTCATCATCTTTCACAGTCATCCTAAAATCCTTTTGCTTTCTTTGGTGCGCAGGAAAGATCTTAGCGAAGCAGAGATGATGCAAAGTCAGGAATATTGAACTGAGACTAAAGCCAGCGGTATACTTTGAACATCAGACTACCTCAGAACATGAAGAATGCTCTGCGTACATCTTTCTCGCCCAGGTAGACATGCCGATATTCAGTAGCAAGGCATTACCACACACAACATGCATCGAATTTGACCTCAATAGAAAACACACGGTACATGCTATTAGGGCAACTACGGTCATTTCACAAGCATGCACGCCACCTAGAAACCTTGAGCTGCAAGCCTTTGTATGGAGATGTGGAGACTACAGTGGTTCAGGAGTATTGCTATGGTAACCGTACTCTTCAACCCTTCTTCTACCTTCCCTCAGACTTTGGATCCAACCCTAACCCACCCCTCCTGATCCCAACTAATTTCTAACTTCCTTCAGAAGTCTTTGATTGGCTAAAGGAGGCGTGTTAGATGTGGGTGTGAGTTCTCCAGGAGGAGGGCTGAAGACCACTGGTCCAAGTCTTTCCAGCTACAGAAAAGTGCTGGCATGAATCTCTGTGCTGTTGGAGGGGTTTCCTCTAGACAGAATCCTGAAGACAGAATTACTGCACACTCTGCCCTGAAGGGACCACCACCCCATGAAGATGAAGAGCTAATTACAGTCTGAAAGGAGTCTGGGGGATTGCCCGGTGTACTTCTAGAGGCAGATAGCAGTCAAGTTTTTTGAACAAATCTTTGTGGAAGCGTCTAGAATTCCTCTGCTGCTCCCTTTATAAGCCTAGACGGTCAAACATGGCTGTCTTCATTAAAGCTTTCAACAAGTGATGTTTACTCAGAGCTCTCTTGCATATAAAGTCAAAATTAATTTTTTTTTGTTCCCCTCAAACTTGCAGCCTTGCAGTTTCTGGAGACTTTCCGTATTCTGATGATTCACGGAAGTGACTGATTCTCTGCATCCCACATTCGGTCATTCGGTCGATAGATGTGGCCAATAATAAATCCCAACAAGTCCTCAGTACTTTGGCCAATTTTTCTATAGAGGATCTGAATGAAGCACAGTGGTTGCGTCTCTGCCTGCGGTTCTAATGAGTAGACAGCAGTCTCTGTGACACTGGCTTGCCAAATGTCCCCAACAGGCCGTTAATTAGCTCACCGCAGGCTTTTCCTGTGCGCCGCTCTTGCGCCGCTGTCATAAGCCAGCCTCGTTAGACCCTGGTGCTAGCTTATCGTTGACATTTAAGCAGCCCTCTCTAATTGAGGAAGAGGACAGGTGATCAGCCTTGGATTTCGACACAGAGTTTGGGCTGGTCCAGGGTCAGAAACCTGCGTAAACAAAAGTGCAGATGCCACAGATTTGGGATTTTATTTTAGATCAATCTTCCTTTTGACAGAACAGAACAACAGAAAAGAACAATGTCGGTATTAAAAGCCTAACTAGCTTCATGCCAGGGTTGTTAATTGTGTACTAATGTACTCTGAATCTTGGCCTGGATGACAGGCGACTGCTGCCCGGAGCCTTGCGACGCTGCTGTGCAGCTGCTCCCCAAAACTTTTCTTTTTATCAGCACTTTTCATCAGCCCTCGGAAATCCAAGCAGCATTTTGAACGCCTGCCCACACAACACGCAGTGGGAGGGCTGTAACAAATACACGATTAAACTAGATTATTTGCTTTGAAAAGCAGATGTCAGCAATTTTAAAACGTAAGCTCTGATCTTCTCAGTGAATCAACAGTGATTAGTTGGCAGGGTGCGTGATAATGCATGTTTTACAAACTCCTACAGTTCTCCTGTGCAGCTTTCGTCATGGTCAGGACTGTGCAAACGTCCGAGACCATCTCTTTTCTATTTTGTTTCCAGTCAAAACAGCCTTTAAGCCTTTAAAGCAGCAATATGCGAGAATTGCTATTTTTTGCTCCTGGGCTCCCTCTAAAGGTAAAGGTAAAGGTGCACATATTTGTCACTGTACTATGTACAGCGACATGTGTCCTCCGCATTTAACCCATCTGTGGTAGTGAACACACACACACACACACACACACACTAGTGAACTACGGGCAGTGAGTACACACACACCCAGAGCGGTGGACAGCCAACTCCAGCGCCCGGGGAGCAGAGAGGGTAAAGGGCCCAACAGTGGCAGCTTGCCAAGCCCAGGAATCGAACCCACAACCCTGTTATCAATAGCCCAGCGATCTAACCGCTGAGCCACCACTGCCCCTACAGTCAGGAAGTGGAATTCACTTAACAAGGACACGCTCTACACATGCGTTCCTGGACATTTGAGAGATGGAGAACGCCATTGAAAGTTAAAGAAGCAGCGTGATGCAGTTCTTGCGAGCGTTTTCCTGCTCCGTTTGTCTGTGTGGATTAGTTTTAGTAGTAGTACCGAATTTTACACCAGTGTGCAGCAAAATGCAGCATTTTCCTGCTTCTGCAAAGTTACCAAGTGATCCCAAACCCATTCAGTAATGTTGGGACTCTGAGATGGTCATTCCATTGTACTGAGAACACCACTCTGCTTCAGCAGATGTTATTCATCACCCTCTTTTTTTGTCCGTTTCCTTTCTCAGTAGAAGCTTCCTGATTAGCTCCACAATGTTGAGTCTTCATCTTACAGTGGAAGGATGGACAGCAACAGCTGTGGAGCTGTTCAGATCTGAAGAAAGGGTGGAGTTTGATGGAGTCGATTGTCTTACAATTGAGGCTCGTCCCTTGGGGAAAGTGACGCAGTAGGAAGCTAGGCTTAGACTCAAAACAACCTTTTACCCTAACCCTCCCCAACTTACCCCCCCAAGAAAAAAGAAACCTAATAAAGGCCCAAGGGGGGCTCTAGCAGTAAGGGCCTCCTCACCACCACAGTGGTAAACTATTTTTACTAGTTTTTGGAGCATTGCTGTGAGGATTTGATTGCATTCAGTAACAAGAGTGTTGGTTTAATCACCACCCCTCATCTCCAACTTCCCAACTCATCCCAAAAGTACTGGATGGAGCAGCTACCATCATTCCAGAGAACACAGTTCCACTGCTTCACAGCTCAATGCTGGGGGGCTTTTTGGCCTGTTATTCTCCCAGCCCACTCCTGGTTTCAGGCAGGCAATAGGTTCATATTCATGTTGTTTTGCTCCGGAGTCCTGTTCTATTGACCATACGTCTACACAAGTTTTTATCTACAGGGACTGGACAAGCTGTGTGTGTGCATTTGCACATCTGTCAGCAATGGGTGCAACTTAAAGTGCTTAAAGTAGCTGAATGCATTTAATAGAAGGGGTGTCCACAAAGATTTGGACACAGTGTATGTGTGATGCTGTCAGAAAATCTCTTTTTAGATGCTTCCAGGTTTCCAGTGATCCTTTTTCATCAAAGAACCTTGGAATCTTTAAAAGGCTTAGCTGGGTTTCCAGAAAGCAGTACTTCCAGGTAGTCATCATCGCGTTTGTTGATGAAAGCTCAGGAAGCAAAGCCATGCCGATGTCCTTCTAAACGCGCTCACGCGCATGCGGCCCGGGGCCGTATTCTCCACATTGATGGTTACAGTATGTGACACACGCTGCCTTTGTGCTGTCTGCCTCCGTGGGTGGCAGTAATTGGAGGAGCTGGATGGTATGGAGGTGGAGGTCTGAACATTTTTAGAAACGCTCTCATCTCAGCTCCTTCGTGGACAGACGGCAGGGCCGGCGGGTGGAGAAACTTCATTCACCTTTGCCTGAATGTTCCTGCGAGAAGGGTTCACTGACCATTACGCTCAGCCGTCCAAAGGTAAAGAGCCAGAAGAGTGGAAGGTTAACGGCGTGGGCACTTGTACGACATCTCGATCAGCTCGGTGCAGGCCAGGTGGTAACACATGGTGTTAAATGACCTTCGACAACAGGCGGTGGTGTAAAGCCGCCGGAGCTGAGCGCGAATTGCTTCGGCCTACACGTCTGATCCATCTGTGATTTTGAAGCTCGCACTGGGAATTTTAAAACTCCATTAAGAGGATGGATTTGATGCTGCTGCTCCTCCAGTCTGGGTGTGCAAATGAAAGGGCGCTGTTGCGTGAAGTATTGGAAAATCCTGCAGGTATGGGTGAAATGTGAAATGTGCTGGGGACTGTGTAGTTAAGGCTTTCTCCACGCCACTTTAACACACAATGCAATTTCAGTTATTTAAGGCGAGACACTGCACTCTTTCATATAGTATCAAAAAATTAGTACATTTTTTGCTGTATAGAACCGAAGGTTTTAACCAACTGTATACAGCAAGCTTTCTATTATAGAGAAGAACCATTTGTGCACCAAGAGGTTACTGGACTTTAGGTAAAGGTTAAGGTGCATGTGTTTGTCACTGTACAGCGAAATGTGTCCTCCGCATTTAACCCATCTGTGGTAGTGAACACACACACACACTAGTGAACTAGGGGCAGTGAGTACACACACACCAAGAGCGGTGGGCAGCCAACTCCAGCGCCCGGGGAGCAGAGGGGGGTAAAGGGCCTTGCTCAAGGGCCCAACAGTGGCAGCTTGCCGAGCCCAGGAATCGAACCCACAACCCTGTTATCAATAGCCCACTTAGAACACTTACCTGTGTATATATGTCATATAAGTTTGGACACACCTGGTTGAATGTGTGCTCATCATCATCATCATCATCATCATCATCATCATCATCATCATCATCATCATTGTCCATCAAACAATCCAAATGCTAGGGTACAGACCATCTTTTTGTTTTCTGAAAAGAGGACACTGGGGACACGCGGGTGTCCACCATAGTCAGGATGTAGTGGCTGAGGAGTTGATTTGGTTGTGAGCTGCTTATTGTCTTGCTAAATGAGTGGAACGCTTATCACCTTCACTCAAAAACCTAAACCTTCACTCTAAAATGATTTATTTGAGGCCAATTTGGAGCCTTTCTATTGGTCCGTTCGTCAAAAGCATCAAAAATGGAGATACAAGGTTTTTGCCTGACAGCTATGATTTTCCTACAGTAGTTATATAATTTGAGAGGCATTTGTATCCACAGACATACACATTGCTACGGTCCTACAACCTAGGCCCCTTGCCATGATGTCCTAACTACAGTGGACACCCGTGTGTCCCCAGTGTCACCCTAGCATGTGTTCAAAAGTTCGACTGGTATAGTGTATATATATTTGTGTGTGTGTGTGTGTGTGTGTGTGTGTGTGTGTGTCTGTGTGTGTGTCCTAATGCATGGTATTAGACATCCTCCTTCTGAGCGCTGGGCTCTGCCTGGCCTGGTAGAAGCAGTCCCAGTGCCCACATGATGAGGCACAAAGGGAAGCATTGTGTGCCCTGCCTCCCACGGACAACCTGACGCTCCAGACCCGAGTGCAGCTCCCCAGAGATACGACACTGCCCACTAATGCTACCTGACAGCCGAACCACAAAGGCCGCCCTGTTCCACAAACATGCAGCGAAGGAAGGGAGATCCAACCCCCCCGCTACCATCCGCCCCCGAAACCTGTATCTGTGTTTGTGCATTACCAAAAAGCCTAATGCGCTTAAGCTTGGTCTATATATATACCCTACAGCTCGAGCGGGGCTTCCCACTATTACCCACGCATTTTGTGTTTGTGTTTGGAGGATGGGAGGATGAAATTCCCATGTTTAGAGTGTGAACCACGGGTGGGGGGGTTGGGGGGAACATGCTGTCAGGGTATGCGGTTTGCCAGCATGTAAAGCATAGTTCTTGATGAATGGAAGGCATGCAGGGCTTTTTGCTTGGGAACACGGACCGCATGCGTTCTTCGGCACTCCCGGCTCTTGATGAGGAACAGCTATTGTGGCCTGACCCAAATTCCTCCCATTCACTGCGCCTTTTACAGTGTCCAAAAAGTTGCACAATGTTGCTCTTGGACCTCATCACACTGCTGGGTTGGGCGGCCTCTCGCAGAGCCTCGTCAGAATACCGCTCCCAAGTGGAATGACATGTTGTGTCATGTGATGTTTACAGTTTTCGGTGCTCAAGACAAAGCTGGCTTCAGTCTCAGTTAGTCATAAAAACCTCAAAATTGTAGATAATGTATTCCTAAATGAGCAGCGATACATTTGGCTCTGCCCTATTTGACCACGCCGCTGCTGTCTCTCTGCGTTAGAAAAGAAGCCTGTCCTTTACGCAGTGCCTTTCGCAAGCCGAGTGCTAATGATTTCCAGGTGCGTGGTGACCAGGCGGAGTGATGTCAGTGTAAGAGGAGCCTGGAGGAAGTTGGCCTTTCTCCACTTTTCCTCCCTCGTCCCTGAGAGATCCACTGAAAGAGAGAGCGTAAGAGACACACAGATTGGAGCAGTGCTCCCTAGCGATCCTATCAAGGCATTCTCAGCTTCTCAGTTCTGTGCCACACGCTGTAGTGCAACAGTGGTGCCCTTAAAAACAATGAGCTTCCCAACTCTGACACTGCGATTGTACTGCCCCCGTGGAGCTGGGGGAGATGAGGAAGACCAGGGCTAGTGTCTCGGATCTGTTGTATAATATACATATGGTAGGGCGCAACAACCATGATGTACACTAGGGGTCATCATCTTTTGTAGGATGGTTGAGCTGAGCATCTTCTTACTATCTATCGGTTTCGGACGATTTTCAGACAAAAGATGTTATCAATTATTGGCCTGTATTTTGGTCGATCCTGAGAGCCGCGAGATGAGAATTACATCTGTGCGAGGCTCCTCGACCCCAGGACACTACAGTTTCTTTGTTCAACCTCTAGATGGGACTATGGAGCTCACTCACGGTTGCAGGGGCCCATTAGAGCCAGTGTTGTCCTCCACTCCATGCGCTGTATTCGGTCGTGTTTCCACATGGAGCTCCACAGTGTAGTTCTGTATGGGAATTCACAGACTCTCTCAGCTGGTACTCGTGTTCCATGATGTTTTAAATGCAATTCCTAAAAGCTTCTGTTCATCTCAGAGATGACCCCTGGTGTACATCATGGTTATTGCTACCTACCATATGTATTAAAGATCAGTTACTGGTGTCTCCAGCTTACACTGGAGGAAGGTCGCCCCATCAAAGAACCACAGTTTAGAAGAAGAGTCTGGATTGTTGTCTTTTAAATAAAAAATAAATAAATAAAGCAAATCCTGGTACAAATCCTAAGCAGTCTCCAAAATAGCGGTACGATTGAGTCAGAGTTGGGAAGCTAGGGAGCTCTGCTCCAATTCATTTCAAAAAGCAAAGTTCCTTTCGTTTGACAGGATGCATTAGCAAGTTTGCCTTGAAAGGTTAATGTGTCATCCAGCCCTGACGTCCACTGGTCCATCACTACTTAACCATACTGAAGCCTTTTCAGTGTTTAAAGTATTCCCTACCACTCTGTGAGTATAGGGGAGAACACGGCACTAAGACGTGATAAAGTTTACCTAGTTTTATGCATTGTTTATAACTATTGTATGTACATAGAATTCACACCTGCATTATTCCCTAATACTCCAGTACTGCAGGTGGCGCTATTACTGTAATTGGCAGAGGATTGCATTCTTTGAAGTACTGCCTCTTTCGCACTGACCAATAAAAAAGTCTCATATGCGGCACAGTGAAGGAAGCCTCCGTGCGATGGCTGAGGTTGTTTGCCTACACTGGATGGAAATAGTCTCCACTAGAAGTACACTGAAGCCTTAAGAAGCTCAGGCTTGCTAATGAGGACATTAGGACTGTTTTTTAGGGTTTAGGGTTGCAGTGGGTCCAGGTGGGGCCTACCTAGGATCATTTGACGTAAGGCAGGAGTGCACCAGTCCTTCACAATGTACCATACACACTTATTCTTTAGCTCGCACACTCACAGGTTAGTTGGAGGAACCCCACGTGGACACTGGACGAACACCCCAAACTCCTCACAGGCACTGACCTGAGCGAGGATGTTTAGATGTTTAGTCACTTCTGGCAACGTGTGAGGCTATCGCTGTAATTGCTGGCATAATTGGTATTAATGGGCTGGCCCATTTAGTCTCACCTAACTCTCCTAAGTCCCGAAATGAATGTTTTACTTTATTGGACCCAAGATCCGTAGAGAGCGCATGATGCTAGAAGCAGAGTCCTCGTAGGGCCATGTTAAACATTAATGGGAGAGTAATTAATACCTTAACGGTAAATCCGAATGCGGGGTCTCTCAAGGACGTCGGAAAAAGGTTTGCATTAGTATGCGTCCCCACCAGCCAATGAAACCAGACTGATCATTAGTCACAGTGGGCCATCGTTTTAATCCCCTATGCGAGGGGGTGGGCTGCAGAAGCCGGCGTTCCTTCCAGAGTGACTTGTTTTGATTGTGTCGCTTTTGGAATGAGGCGGGTGATACCGCAAACAAGGCTGTCTGTGTTTACCCTTCTCCATGCCAGCTCCTTTTCTCGAGGTCTCAAAGCTAAAAGCAAGCAGTGAATAATCCCATTGCAGAAGTTCCTCTCTCGAGGCCTGCATTCACACACTCCAGCTTAATGCGTGGGATGTGCTCAAATATTGACACTTAACTGCTCTTCAGTCTCCTGATCCCTTGTCCCAATGGTACCATATAGGCACGGCTTCTTTGCTTTGAGTATTGTCTTTCATTCCACGCTGCTATAGGGCGTACGCTGGGAATAGCGCTCAGATAAAAACAGGTAGGGAAGCTCGAACAACTGGTGAGGCAGCTGCAGGGCCCCAAACAATGCTTGTCGACGCAGCGCTGATGTGGTGGGTGCTGTTTGAAAGCACAGGAGCTGCTCTAGAGAGACATCAGCTCCAAAATACCAACATCTGGAGACTCGCTGCTCCATGGTACCCCATATCCCAGCCCCCCCATCCCTGTGGGGGTGCTCTTGGCCTTCAGTCTTTTCGTTTTCCTGCCGGAGGACCTTTTGCCCTTGCCGGGCTTTGGAACTTCCTTGAGCTGTGCACGAACCCCTGGTGCAGTGCAGTGTGATCTGCAGTCTCTGGTGTTTGCCATTGTTGGCCATTGTTGATTTGTTTGTGCACCTGGATGCTAGCGGAAACAAGCCAATTAAGGTTCTGTTAGCAGCAGTTTGACATGTGTCCTTCCTACGGGGGTTTGGTCTCATTCTACGCAGCCTAGCCAAGAGTTGTCAATCAAGCCACTGGACGGTTGGAACGTTCTTCCTCAAGCTCTGCGTGATTTGCCCATCTGTTCAGTTGCAGATATTTGTAGAAGCAAAAAAAAAGCGCTAAGGGATGCTAAGGGAGGTCCAGTGTACTTTGCGTGGAGAGGCACGTTCTGTGTGCTCTGTGGGAGTTGTCCTTACGTTGAGAAATCTAATTGATCTGATTTAGGGAATGTGGAGCATTGTCACCATTTTTTTCCTGAATCCTGCTCTGTTTGACAGCACTTACGAACACCTGACGTGTCCACATACACACCAGAGCTTTCTAACCAAGGTAAAATGATTAGCACCTTTGACGCAGGTCCTTTCCTTCTCTGGATGTAGTACCACACAGCACTCCCAATCTTGTTGTGTTGTGTTGCAAAGCTATCTAGATCTGCTCTAAATAGCCTGTTGAAACATTGGATTAGCATAGCTAGCTACTTTATGACCAGCGTCCACAGCAGTAGTCATCTTCAGCCTGCCTTCAGTTTGAACGCAATAAGACCACCAACCATTTAATGACTGATTATTCTGATTATAACACAAACTCAGAAGAAAGTGGGCGGGGCAGAAAAGGGTCTGTTGTAGCCTTAACTAATTATTGTATGAAGGGCAGCCAATCAGCACCTCAGGCCTAAATGCACAGTAACAAAAGCAAAGATAAGGAGGGGTTGGAAAATGTTCATGTAAGAACAGATATGACTTTAACCATGACATCAGCATGCAGTAGAGATATGGCTTAGAGACAGTCTTGTGATGTGGGACATTTCCAGAACCTTCAGGTACCCTGGAAAAGACACGTCAACAGGCTCCACTAGCTGCTCTAATAGTGCTCTGATTAGGACTGACTAGACTGCTTAGAGGCTTACAGTATGCTGGCAATTGTGTCTCTGCAGGTAAGGTGTTGAACACGGACCTGCGTCACTACCTCAGCCTGCAGTTCCAGAAAGGCTCCTTGGACCACAAGCTCCAGCAAGTGATAAGAGACAACCTGTACCTGCGCACCATCCCCTGTGAGTACCTGCACATACAGAGGCCAACATGACCTAACTCGGATCCAGCTCCCCCCTCATAATGCTCCTCATCTGTCTGATCCGTCACAGCAGAGGTAGTAAGTAGTGTCTGGTATTTAATTATCAGGCCAACTTGAAGAGGAAATGGTTGACTTTTTCATGGTATAATCAGCTAGTTTGGCTGACATTTTCACAGCATGGCATCCAAATTTGACAAAAGAGAAGATGGTGAAAAGTTATTGGTTATGAAATATGAATAAATATGAACTTCAACACACACACACACACACACGCTTTTAACACATTGAATGCATTGGCGGTAACCTTAAAGATTTATTGTAATGTGCCCAGAGTGAGTCCTTTTAGCATGTGTGCAGCTGGAGTTCTATACCGTGACCGTCATACAGAACTGGCTCTACGTCATCTGCAGACCAGCATGGCGAATCCATGCATGCAGCCAACATCAGATTATGAATCCTGTGGTGTTTTAGTATAAACAGTTTTGCATGATTTAATACAGTACTGATATTTCATGACCTGGTTTTTGGGACCTCCGGGCTTATTGGGCTAAACATTCCTGCAGGATGTGGGAAAGGATTCATAGATTGAGAAGAGGGGGCACAGTGCGGTGAATGTCCTGTTGGACGTGTGAACAATAGGTCACAAAGCAGATGTCAATGATTGGCATAAAGGAGGGATTGCATTTGGGCGTGCCAAAGGCCATAGAGTGAAGGAAGTAGCTGAATCTGCAGATGTATCAAAGTGTACGGTTATACAGGTCTACCAGCAGTGGCAGAAACCCCAGCCTACAGGAAATTGTTGTCAGAATTGTGAACAAAAGTCGAAACTGACAGACAGGGACCGTTGGCAAGTTTCTAAAGAACACTGTGTTTTCAATCACAAGCCGTTAAACGCACCGGCGATCCATTTGTCCGTCAGTTTCGTCTTTCTGACAATATAACAGCTAACAGACACCTGTGCTGTGCCAGTTGTGCTCTCTTAGACTCCGGCTGCTGATGGCAAGCAGCTTGACCCGGGACTCGAACCAGCAATCCTCCGATCACAGTGGCAGTGCCTTAGAGAGCACCCTATCCTGTTTGCAATGCTTCCCTGTTGAGATTCTGTGAGCTGTGTGTATAATTTATTATTATTATTATTATCATTATTCTCCGGTAGAACTTTGCATTAACTGCCATGTCACCCTCTAACACAATAAGCCCCCCTATTTATTTCTAAATAAAATATAGAATATCCTGTCCCTCGAGTGAAAGCCTCCCCTCTCCCTGCCCACTTTCTTTTACACAGATGCCTCACCTACAGCGTATTCCTTAAAGGCTGATAAATGAGAGACTCCCGGAGGAGGCTGTGGGCTGTATGGGAGCTTGTTTTAGGTTCGACGTGCTGTTTTAAATACTGAAATCACTCCACCCTTATAACCTGTGCATACTTTACTAATTAGCCAAACAGTTCAGGCTCAGGGGTACACACACACACACACACACTCAGATAATCAGATAGCTAATCACACCCAGCCCTGCTATTGTCACATTTGAACCTTGTGCACCTCTTGATTTCTGAAAGCACTGTCTTTCTCTCAGGCCATTTTTCTCTCTAGTGTGTGAGTGCTCCATAATGCTGCAGCACAGCTCTGTAAATCAGAGGTGCAGCTATGCCTCCATGCTCTTTAATCCTCAACCCCGCGGCCTGTCCAAACCAGCTACCGGGGAAGGAGATGGATGCCTTCTCTGCTACTTTTGACCTCCCTCTTCATTCTCTCTCACTCTCTCCCTTTCTTACTCCCCATAGTAAGAAAAAAAGCATGGCTTCCTTTGCATCTGTCATTTCCCCAACCTGAATGGACTACAGTGGCTTTACCTTGTAAGGAGGTGTGGATTCCTGTACCTGATCTGGAAACATACTTGAGAATTATTTGCAAGTAAAATCATCTTAAGTGTAGTCAATATACATTGACACTGTCACACAAACACAATAGACACAATACAAGAACACAATAGCCTTATTTGGCTCAGCCTAAATAAGCCTAAAAAAAACTAAAAGTTTGCAATTCCGAGCCATGCCGCTTTGCCATCAGCGGCCTGAATCAGAGAGAGCATGCCTGGTCACACGATTTGGATCAAAGTGATTTATCATTTATCACAGTGGGTCTCAAACCAGCCTCTAGGGACCCCAAGAGGGTTCATATTTTAGCTATGTTACTATGGGCTGGAGCTTGGGATCTGCAGCAAAATATGGACCCTCTAAGGGTGAATGAGGCCCAGTTTGAGAAAAAAGCTTGAAAAGGAACTTGTAGAGGGAGCAGCCCTTTCAGATCAGCTACCGTGTTGACTACCATGAGTATAGCTTATGTAAATGTAATTGACATTAAGCTCTAAATTCTACAGATACAAGCCCACGTTCTTTCTGACTGTTTGGGGGTAAATGAGTAAATGAGCCCCGTACGAGCTGTAAACACTGCAGATGGACTGTTGTAACATTGCTTCACTTCAGTGCATCCGGAAAGCATTCCCTGTACTGTACTCCGTTCATTTGGACTCTGGAGGTAGCGCTTCATTTGACTTGCGCAGTGTGTGGGCCGCACTTAAATCCCTGATACCGTTCTCACCCCTATCTTCATCCTTAGCCGCCCGGTTCTTATGACTCACGAGGCTGACTCAGCGGTTCAGTCCGGCATGCAGCATGCTGGTGCTCTCTGGAGCACTCTGGAGCATGTCCTGATATCATAACGCACATATGGCCTGACATTGCATCATGACCCTGCACTCCAGCTGTACCTGTTCAGGCTCACTTATTATTTGTTATGCTCATGATGGCAAGCAGGTTGCTGTTCCGTCATATTTACCAAGCAGCAGTCCGCCCCCTGTTAGCTGCTCAAATGCTGGCTTATGTAACTGTGCTATGACTGTGGTGGGCCTTGTGGGCTGGACTCCGTATCTGGTATTTTTCAAGCCTGTCGTTTTTGGAGTAAAACAAAATGTAGATATTAAGACAGTACCTGGCTGGATTTGCATTACTGAGATATACACCGTTATATCGGAATATTATGACCATCTCTGCTTTGGAATAAACTTAGCCCCAGCATATCAGCTCCACTCACCATATAGGGGCGCTCTGTAGTTCTGTAATTACAGACTGTAGTCCAACTGTTAGCCTCCTTTCACTCTGTTCTTCAGTGGTCAGGACCCTACAAGATCACGAAAGAACAGGTAATATTTGGGTGGTGGGTCATTCTCAGCACTGCAGTGACATTCACATGGTGTCCACTCTATTAGACACTAAGACCTAGTTGGTCCACCTTGGAGAGAAGCTTATCTGTTGCTGCACAGTTAGCGTTGGTCATCCTCTAGTCCTTCTTCATCAGTGCCCACAGGACGCTGCCCACAGGACACTGTTGGCTGGATACTTTTGGTTGGTGGGCTATTCTCAGTCCAGCAGTGACGCTGAGGTGTTTAAACACTCCAGCAGCACTGCTGTGTTCCACACTAACAAACCACCACCATGTCAGCGTCACTGCAGTGCTAAGAATGACCCACCACTCAAATACTACCTGCTCTGACCATTGAAGAACAGGGTGAAAGGAGGATCCCAGTTACTGGTTCTGAATCCAGTAGAACACCCTTTGCGATGTCGTAGATCAGGGGATTCTAAGCATGAAAGTGCTCCTGAGACAAATCTGCTGGAATTGTGTGAGGCAGTCATGTCAATGCAGGATCCATCCAGAGTTGAGGCTGTTTTGAGAGCAAACCGAAAGTGCTTAGAGACTAGTAGAATACCCCTTTGAACAGTTAGCTTTGCTAAAACAAACCGTAAAAAACAGAACTTTGGTCAAGCTCAGAGAGAATTCTGACACTGGGAGAACAGTGGAATTGGTCTTACCCTGGAGAACGGGCTGGGCTAGTGAGCGTGCTGAGAGAAGGCATTAACCAGGAAAAAGCGAGGAGGCGAGAGGAGACAGGCTCCAGTCCGCCACATAATCCTCACAACCTGGCCTGCACCTTCGTCTCCCTCCCCTCTCCCAGAGGTATTAATATCCGTTACGGCACAGCGGTAAGCTCCTGTGCTCTTCTCCACTGCTAAAAAAAGAAGAGGAAGAAGGATGGCAGAGACGAGGGGGGAGAAAAATAAGGATCCCCAGGTGTTCAATCTTGGAGAATTGCTTTTTCTCGGGAAGATTTAAGGATCCCCTTCTTCAAAGCCCTCACCGGTTAATGAGGTGTCAGTGAAAATCGTCCCTCCTTTGATGTCCCACATGAAATGCCCTCACTCTGTCTTAGGCTCAGGTAATAATAGCATTTTACATACAACTGTAAGGTGTCAAATCCTGTAGGTCATGCTGACCCAGCTTCTGATCCCGCCGCCTCAAATAGACTGTATATAGATTTAGTTCTTATAGATCTGTGGTTCTTAACCCCTAGTACTAGAGTTACCCTGCAAGACACGTCTGTGATCGAACAAAACCGTTAAGTGCTAAAATGTGGTATACATGGTTGATGACCAATTTCAGGTTAACAGCCACTTTTCTAGACAGTTTGATCCAATTTTTAGTTTTAAAATGGAACAGGGTTGTAAGTCAAAATAAGTTTAGTGGTAAATTAATTACTACTAAAATCTGGTCTGATCATGATGTATGTCAATTATAGATAAACGCAGTCTAATAGAATTAATAACACACAGACAGCTGTGCTGTTCATGCCTTTTATTGAGCACATTGAGTAACCGTCCACAGTGCAGGCTAGAAAAAGTAAGTGAACCCTTGGTTTTAAAAACCAAGATTATTAAGTAAACCTTTGGCAGCAATTTTTACAACATTTTTACAAAAGGATTGGGACACAGTGCTTAATAATGAAATCCAGGTGTTTCATTCAGGCACATTTCCACATGTATATGGATTCACGCACCTAGCCATGCTGTCTGACTTCTTCCCTCCTAGATATTCCACCATCAGCTATGAGTGCTATTATTGAAAAGTGGAAGTGTTTAGAAACCATAGCAACTCAGCCACGAAGTAGCAGACCACGTAAATTTACAGAGCCGGGTTACCAAGTGCTGAGCGCCAAACCTGCTGTTAGAAGGACCAACTTAACAATTAATGCCTAGGGGTTTAGAATGGGATCTCATAAAGGCTTGTGTAGGTGTAATATGTAGGTGCCCCAATACATTTGTCCATATAGTGTAGTTGCATCTTTTGGAAGCAAGTTCATCTTGTAGTTGCTTAACTATCCACAGTAACAGAAATTTTAACCTGGGGTGCCCGCCATTAAACACACACACACAAAGTTGACCCCACAGGGGAAGAAATATAGGATATGTACTTTTTAAAACTGAAAGTACGTCAGAAAGTGGCTATGTGTATGGATTCAGTTTCCAGGTTTGACAGGATGGAGCTGTAGCAGCTCACAGTGCTGCACATTAGCACCTTATGGAAACTGCTGCGCTAATTAAACCGCTTTGCTAATTGTTTTTTCTCATCTTTCGCTGCAACATTTGGCATCACTCCCCCAGTCCTGCTGTGCTTGGTTACTGTCGCTGATGCTGTACACTTTAAAACATTTTATTTATTTATTTTATTCGGGATTATTGAGGCTACACTTTTACTTACAGTACTGAACTGGAGGCGGAGAGCGTGGACGCTAATGAAATGTCATTAGGGAACTTATTCGTTATTCATACCACAATAACCTTCCCCCCCAGTTCAGTTCAGTTTAGTCGCTGTGCTTCATTGTGTGTCTCAGTGGTGCACACTGAGGACAGCCACAAGGTTAAAAGTGTTAAACTATTAGCTCTTTCAAAAAGAGCGCACTGAATGAGCCGTTCTTCTCAGACGGGCATTGTGGAACAGCTTGCTGTTCAGCTGCCAATGAGTTAGATCGGCAATATGCAGAGAGAAAACGGTGTTGAAGGGCCCAGTTTATTGTGTAATTCACCGATTACATAATTGCGTTCGGGTGTGTTGGCCGTCACAGGCGTAGTGTTAGATAAGAACGTATAAAGAACTTGCGTTCCAGCGACGGCGCACTTCCAGTGATCGCTTCATTGTGGCAGTAGGCATAGCTAGGGCGTTTCAGCTGAGGCAGTTACTGGAGGGTACTCAAGTGCTTATTCTCAGACACCTCTACAGCTCTTTGTAGACTAGTCCAGGTTCAGCATAAGGGTTTACTTTTAGTTTTGACAGGTTTGAGCAGTCCACCCATGCTTAGGTGCTCCCCAGCTACTGAACCGTGATCAGACATAAGATGTGGGGCTCGGTGGGACTCGCTTCCATGTGAACCCAGTTGAGTCTGCCGCTGGTGGGAGCACATTTTTATGGTGGTTCCCATCAAACAAGAGACTCATTAGAGCACGCTTTCTGCTCGTTCTAGCAGCACGTCAGCACTGTATTGTCCACAAAATAGCACTCAGTACAGACGTTCCTGCACATGAGCTGCTGCTAACAACAGCGAATGGGCAGTAAAATGATAGTAAAGCAATGCATTTGATTTTTTTTAATTGATTAATTTTTTTGCCAGGAATTAACATTTACATACACTGATTGGAATAAATGTAGATGTTACGCATCTCTGTTATAGGTGGGGGTTTGGATCAAGAGTATATGTGGGAGATAGATCTGGGATTTCTTCCCAAATTTTTCTTTTCTCTCCAAATTGGGTACAGCCAATTAACCCACCCATTCCTAGCTCCCCTGCACCAATTAACAGACACCCGTGCTGGCCAACATTGCTTAAGAGTTACTGGGAGAGAGTTCCTTCTACCCACCTGGAGAGAGTATGGCTAATTGTGCTCTCCCGGACGCGATGGTAGTGTTGAGCCAAGATCTGTATTTTCTACAATTATCCTGTAGGCTCCCAAAAACAATATCCAGTGAACGTGATTGATCACTATCCCTAGATGCAGTCAATAATCCAAGGCATGTTTGAGATGTATGTGTGCTTCTTCAGTTTGCAATTGGAGATGGTAGGACAATGTTGGATCCAGAAACACTAGATTTAGACTGCTACCAATCCCATCTCGCCAAAGACGTGGTGACACAGTGGTGAGAGTGCTGGGTTACCCAGATAACATGCCCATGTGGGGCCTGTATGATTAGCCCAATTGGGAATCAGAACATTTTGTTCATGGGTTCCATGTTGGCCCCTCATACAAATACCCACCAGAGCCAGTGATGAGAAGAGGAGGGGTTAAACATAGGCCTCATCTAGGTTGTACACTGTACATGGGGGACCCATGTGAGATTAGGGTGGGCTGTAATGATGGGGAACATTTGGGAAGCCCAATTGGGTCTTGGAGAAAATGCATGTACAAAACCCACTTAAAGCCCTTGCCCACCCTTTGACCATGTGAGCCCCATATGTATATAAACCCATATATAACATCTTGGCTGGGTTCTGGGTTCGATACTCAGGTCCAGTGGTGCCAGCTTTCTAGACCAGGCTAAGTTAGGAGAGTTAGAAGAATTTCTTTGTGGAGTTGGAACTGAGATTTGAAAGAGGTGGAAGAAGGAGAAAAATCAGGTAAGCAGGAGTACGACTGAGACGACTGAGATATAGGACATAAGGCCATCTGTAGAATCTACAGTAAAGATTCTTTAAGCACAGGCTTTTACAGCTTCCGAGACTGACCTATCACGCAACAGTCATTGTACCAAAATCACTTCAAAACAAGCCAGCTGTTTTTCTGTCTGGTTTTTCAGGCTGAAAACATGCTAGGTAGTTGGAGGTTAACTGTTGTACACTGCAGCCACTTTCAGAGCTCTAACTGGAAAAGGAAGGTACCAAAAAAAGCTGCCTTAGAAAAATCTCTTTCAGTTGCGTTCCACTAGAAGCTTCAGTGGATGGTTCCTCACAAGACCCATGTTGTTAAACGAGATGTGTGACATTGAAGGGACATTCAAACAATGTAAAGATTCTGTACCACTTATAGTTTTTATTACAACCGTAGAACAACCTTTTTATTTCCAGTATTATGGAAACAGATTTGCCTTGCTTTTTCAAATGTAGAAGTTTCTAAACATACAGTTTCATTCCAGACAGTCCAAATATGACTTGACTTGATATATGGAAATTAGGCTTTCAATGCGTTTTCAATGCATTCTTTCGCAATGAACAATGTCACAAAACGCTATGTTTTTACGTTTGAACGAAATGTGACGTTTACGTGATGTTTATCAAGTTAATGTTTTATTTCTATGGCATCAGTCAAAGAACCATCTGGACAGTCTATCAGAATAGAGCCTATCTGTTTTAAAGGGACAGTAATTCTAAGGTTTGAAAAGAATTTGGAAACTTTCTTGTGACTGGTTTTGGTACTTATTACCACAATAAAGGTAAAAAAGGTAAAGGTGCAAGTATTTGTCACTGTACTATGTACAGCGAAATGTGTCCTCCGCATTTAACCCATCTGTGGTAGTGAACACACACACACACACTAGTGAGCTAGGGGCAGTGAGTACACACACACACCCAGAGCAGTGGGCAGCCAACTCCAGCTCCCGGGAAGCAGAGAGGGTAAAGGGCCTTCCTCAAGGGCCCAACAGTGGCAGCTTGCCGAGCCCAGGAATCGAACCCACAACCCTGTTATCAATAGCCAGGCGCTTTAAGCGCTGAGCCACCACTGCCCCGTAAAAATGGTTGTCTTTAGAGGGGAGAAACAAGTCAATTGTAGCATATAGGACCTTTAAAAAAGGTGTTCGCTAAAACCTAGCAAAATGCAAGAAGTGCATTAGAGATTAAGGTTTCTAATAGTTGAAATTGTCCATATGTCCGTATACAAACCCCCCCCCCCCACACACACACACACCCTGAATGTTTCATCCAGTGTCTACTAGCTCATCATGACCCCGTTTTGTGTTTTGTTTTCATGGCAGGTACCACAAGACAGCCGCGGGAGGGGGAGGTTCCTGGAGTGGACTACAATTTCATCAGTGTGGGGGAGTTTCGCGTGCTGGAGGAGAGTGGGCTGCTACTGGAGAGCGGAACCTACGATGGTGCGTAAGAGTGTGTGGGAATGCAGCGGGGCCGAAGGTCAACCATGTGGGCTTAGTTACTAAGTTACTTATTATCGAATACACACACACACACTTGCATGGTCCTCAGCCTATTCCAGGTGCAGACGGCGAACTGACTGTAGCTCTTATTTTAGACAGTAGCTGGAGCACAGGCTCGGTGGAGTGCCCACTCAAAAGCTGTCCGACTCCTACCCGCAGCCAAACGAACCCGAGCACCCTCCTCTCTCACACGATTTCTCTCTGGTGGATTAGCCCTTCGACCTTAAATGCCTGCTGTTCTATCAAATGTTTGGAAGTTTGGAACATATGCTGAGTCATGGTGCAGTTTCATGCTGACCGAGGGGCCTCGGACAGCTTACCCTTAACTGAAGAAACATTTAAGAAGAAGCAGATCTGTAAAAATGATGGGAGATGCTGGTGCTGGATATGGAAAGTGCAACTGGTTACATGTGTTGTTTAATGTGTTACAGGTTTAGGCAGCCAGCTCTGCATGGAATTGTCCTACTCCTACTCCAGGCTCAAATTAGCAGTAGGGTCTCAAAGGCAGGTTATTTGGGAGACTTCTCTAAAATGAGTGATTCTTAAACCAGTTCTAAGGGTCTCCCAGATGGTCCAACCAAGATTTGACAATGTCAATTTGGACAAATATTAATAGTGTGCAGTATTATTGTGATGTTATCCAAATTCAGTTAGGAACTACCACATGAGCATTAAAGGATCAATAAAGAGCCGTTCGTCTGTGTAACAATAGTAAGTATGTAACTCTAGTTGGGGTGAAAAATGCCCAGATATGTTTAAGGTGGCCATTAAAAACGCTGTTCTGGTTCAGACTGAATCAAGCTGATCAAAATGGGCTGTTTTTACACTTGTAAAAGAGCGTAGGGTGGACTGAGGAGATTTTGTAAAACGTTTCTCCGTGAGCCGCAACGTGTAATCTCTTTGTATACTCATGTGCCACCCAAGCATAGCTCTCAAGGTGCTCTCATGGTCTGAGTAGCTACAGCTTGAATAAGTTTAAATCATTTTGGACACTCTGCAAGCATATTGCAGCAACATCCTGGCAGATTTTGCGCTGAGCTTTCACATATATAGTTAATCTGGCCTTGACTGCGTAACTTCTTACTGGTTATTATTTGGTCCAAGATTGCCATAACCTGAACCATTCTCTCAGTTCTCTAAACGCAGAAGCCTTTAGGGCTTAAGTAATTCACCCCATGGCTTTTTAATCTCATAGGAAGCTGGCATTGTGGCTAAGAAGCTGAATTAGAAACACTGCTTTTGTGGGGGACCATTGTTTCAGTCTAGTAGGCCAGCCAGATTGGTTAATGGTCTTCTTTTGAGTCACAGGGACTGCCTTTCTTTCAGCAAGCAGCACCATTTAAAGTTCCCAGGGAAAAGTAAATCTGGCCAAAGTGGACGTCACAGTGGCTGCCTTTTATTGGAGCCCGTCCATCTACATGACTGATCTGTGTTACCTCTCTGTCTCTTGGTATTTCAGACTGAAGGATAATTTCACAGTGACTAATTCTGGTAGGGAATACCTGGTCTTGAGGCTTGGCATAAAAAAGCGATGGCTAATCTGTGTCCATATTTGAGATGATGCATGATGCTTTGGCAAAGCTTTGGGGATGTAAATCAGTTTCAGGTGTGTTGCTCCTATATAATCTAATGCAGTGTACACGTTGCTTAGAAAATAGGATCAAAAAGTTCCCCCCCGAAGCAATAGACCTAATTACTGAGAGATATCACATTTCAAGTTGTGGGGGTGTTGAAGTATAGAACAATATAAAAGCTCTTTGTGGCAATAAATGGGTGTCAGTCAGGCTCGGTTCTTACTGTTAGAGAGAAAGAACCGTAGGAGGATATAATATTCATAATTGCCATACAAATTCTCTGCTAATCACCGCTGATTCACTGAGAAGATATATTTTTAATGGTTTTTAAAGGGCCTATATCACTGTGATGTACTCGCTGTGTAAAACGTAAATCTAAACATACCATTCAATCCCTACAGTCCATGTATACAAATATAGCTGCCAAAATAACCTTCTTATGTTCAAAAACGAACATGATTCCATGCAGTATATTATGCCTATTCAGCTTACTACAGTTTATCCCCACTCATTCACACTAACATTTAAAGGACTGTTTCAGACTGGGCTGCATTTTAACCCATCAACCCACCTGGGTTTGTTATTTAGTCATTAATCCCTAATGCAGAAATTGTTGAGAATTATTTGGCAACCATTTGCTTTAGCATATCTTGTGGAGTCCCACAGGGCTCTAGTATAGGGCCTATGAAACTGATGTTAAGGATGAGCTTACTTGCAGTGTCGAAGGGGTTACATAAGGCTCAGTACAAGGCAGCCACTTGAAATAGAGGCCATTTACATATGAGTTCTAAAGGCACGGTAACAGAAGTAAACAATTTAGTTTTATGGCATAAATGTTATGCATAAAATTATAGATAAATAAACCCACTCAATTGTCTTATGAGGTCCATAATTGGGAAAGATTAAAGACAAGAAAATTGTAGAATGTGGGCCCACTTATTATCTGAAGCACCTTCCCACAGACATGGATAGATTTAGCTTACAGTGGGCTGTAACTGATGACCAGTCACTTTTTCCTCTGCCTCAGTCAGCGGATCACTGCTACTCAGTATTACATCAGAGCTGTGGCCGTAGCTCATGTGGATTGAGGGTGGAAGTCCTCCCCAGTTCTTCTCTAACTCCTTTATTCAGCCAGTGAGTAAATCCCACCACAAGCCTCCTTTTCAGCACAACACTTTTTCACATGATGTTGTGGGAAAGCACAAGGCTGCAGGGTGCATCGTTTCATCCTTGCATCAGCTGGCCTGTGGATCCTCTCCACTGACAGCCCTGTAGAATCCGGATTTCTAGGTCAGGCTTCTTAAATATGTTTTTTTTATTCATCCTTACAACCATGTACAATATATTTTAATAATCAAATCGCTTTAAATATTAAAGTAAGTTGTTAAGGAGTCTCACAAAGACTTGAGGTTATGCTACCACCACCTTGCTCAACAGTTAGGGCCTTACCTCACGTCCTCCAAACATATTTAATAAGAAAACATAAATAAATATATATATATATATATATATATATATATATATATATATATATATATATCCGATCACACATATATATATATATATATATATATATATATATATATATATATATATATATATATATATATATATATATATATATATAGGGGGTTCGCATCCTGGGACCTCTGGCTGAGGGAGAGGTGCCCATGCTATTTCACACATCTATAAGACCAGTGTAGTGAGGTAGTGTACGAAGGTGTGGAGCAGTGTTACAGTGAGCCATGACCCCCCTGTAGACCCCATTAAAGCTGCTGATGTCCCAGACTCACACTTCTTTCTGTCAGTTTTAGGGCGACAATGAGCAATTTCGGGGAAACAGTCTAGGTCTGCTGACTTCAGCTTTCAATGGAGAAATTCTATTGACAACATAATTTGGTCCAAGATGAGGCTTGGTCTGTTTCAGAAGTTCCAGCCTCAGTTGTTCTGATTGCCAGGAGCATGATGTAATCATGAGTAACTTGCTTGCTGTGCTGGTTGCTCATTTCAGTTTTCTGACCTTATGGCCATGTAGAAGAAAATACATTCACAATGTTCTATTCCTCGTCAAACAGTGGGACAGAATTATAAAACTCAGCACAGTAACACAGTTCTGCTGTAATATCGAGCGGCAGGCTGCAGCTCACCACAGTGGTGTTTTTACTTGTGACCTCAGTAACAAATGTTAATTAGCTCATGCATTTTATTAATCAGAGCCTCTGAATCAAAGCCATATATACTTATAATTATAGAACAACTACTGTTTACTGAACACAGAATCAAATAAACAATAAAAAGGCTATGGGGTAAGCAAAATATAAATGTGGTATGAAATATAACAATAACTGAAATCAGTCATTTTCAAAAGAGGCAGTGAGACCATTTCGAAAAGTAAAGTAAAGTTAAAGCATCCAGATATACAAGCCATTTCACTTATTACTTTCATCCTTTTATATCATGGCCATACAGCAACTGTGATTCTCTTTGTGATTGGCTGAGCCATATTCAGAGTTATTTCAACCAGGGATTTTAAATTTAGTTTTGCCCTCTGATCTGATGGGAGTAACCTAATGCTAACCGATAGCTGTTGCGGTTTGTCGATTACCCACGTGAAAGACATGAATGAGCTATTATTAGCATTTCTAGCGTGTTTGCATTAAACTGCAGAAATGGCAGAAAACAGACGGCAGTTTTACAGAACAGTGGTTTAAATTCATCATTTTCTGACATATGAACTACCACATGCTTTTACTGCTGTTCTGTGTGCTGTCTGTTGTTGCTGCGTCATGTGAGCTTATTTCGGTGTACAAAATAAAAAAAGAGCTTCATTTGAACAGAGAAGTTTGGCGATGTTACCAAATAGCAGCCAAAACCAGGCTTCTAGCTCTAATTCTTCATTCCACCTTAAATAGCGCTGAAGCTACACTGTGTACATTTCAGCTGCAGAACGTATCTGCTGCAATTATTAAAGGTGGAATGGAACGTTTGAGTAAGAGGAGAATTTCAGCCCTGTATTGGCTGCTAACTGCTAACGATTGATTGTGGTTTGTTCGCTGTAATAAGCTCACAAATGAACAACATTTAGGCCAGTCCTTGCTGGGGTAGGCAGCTGCTGGGAATCGTGTCTGTTGATGCTCCCCTTCAGCAAAACCAAGGCTCGGAAGTGGATCGGGCTTAAAAAGCCAATACCCGACCTATTAAAAAAAGCCTCGATCTCCCCTCAATCCCGAGTCACTTAATCGGATCAGGACATCCCTAATTCCAAATTGAATTATGAACTCTGGAACGCAGTTCAAGAAGGTCAAGTTCGCCTCTATAGCAGCTGTGATGTTTGCCTTGATGCTCGATCCAAAGAAAGATCAGAATCAGAATTTTTTTTTTTTTTTCACACATCAAGTCTCTTTCATTTGAGGACACTTACCCTTAAATGTGTTCACATGGTATTTTTGGTATTTTGTAGGACAGTGACTGTTCTGAATCACAGGCAGTAAAACAGGCTGGTAATTCTGGCAAATGTGTTACCGTGACGCTATTTGCTCTTAACGTCATGGTGCATCTGGTGGTTGCGTTTATAAATCAGGCTCATTGTATGCAGAATAACAGAAGTCGTTAGAAGGGATATGGGAATTCTTGAATGTTATTGTGTGTGCTTCTCAAAAAGGGGAAAGGTCAGGGTTGAGTCACTGCACAGTAATAGCATGTTTAGACTGGAATAATACGCAAGCTGGTGCAGTGATGTCTATTCGTAGGTTGCAGTTTAGAATGCGTGTGTGTGTATGTGTGTGTGTACAATGAGGAAAAAGTGTGTGTGCCACTTATTCACTGATAAGTGCTCTGCGAGTGCCAGGGTTAGCTGTAATTGTAGTTTATGGTCAGAATGATTTACGCGTCATTGACATTATAAATCCATTCATTTCCTGAAGGCTGAACTGAGGCAGAAACTGACGAAACAGCAGCATTTCTAAACACAGCATGTTCTAAATTTCAGCCATCGCATGTAAAGCCACCATCTATTAGTTCCCTCTCTTGCCTGGTAGTCAGTATGTTTGCATATGCATATACTTTATTGAGAAATGCCAAAGAAGAACCAGCTGTGGTTCTGGAAAGCTTTCTTCAGATAAACACCAAGACGTTCATAAGAATGTTCTCTATTGTTTTCTTAAGATCTTCTTGAGACACTCATTGTCTTCTTATTCAGGTCATATTGTAAGCTCATGGTATTTTAGGCTGTATTTACCAGCTTATCATTAACAATGATTAATAACTTTTCATTTTCCTATATTCTGTTAAACACCTGCACTGGAGGCGAAACTGGAGGAAACTGACTCAAACTAAGCATCCAAACGTTTCCTGTAAACAAGGGCTTAATCTGTCATGTAGACACCAACTGCACTTAAGAGAACAAGCTTCACTACCACTTTACTGGGATGGTCCGTTGTAGATGCTCACCTGACATTCAATTAAACGCCTCCTAAATGCAACTGAACTCTGAGCTGAATGTAAAGGATTCTCTATTGAATGTAACCCTGCGGCGCTACACGTATAAGATCCTTTAAAGAGGAAGTTCCTTTGGAGGTTCTTCAGTTTGATACAGAGGAACCTTCAAGAAAAGATTGAAAAGTTCCTTTAAGGTTCCTCAAAGCATCTTAGGACGTTCCTTCACAGTTTCAAACTGAAGAACCTCCAAAACGTCTTCAAGAAGCTTTTAACAGTGTGCACATTGTTAGACTGTAGATTTAAGGGTAAGGTTAGGGTTAGGATTTAGGGTTAATTCAAGGTTAGGGCTAGGATTTAGGGTTGATTCAAGGTTAGGGTTAGGGTTAGGATTTAGGGTTGATTCAAGGTTAGGGTTAGGGTTAGGATTTAGGGTTGATTCAAGGTTAGGGTTAGAATTTAGGGTTGATTCAAGGTTAAGGTTAGGGCTAGGATTTAGGGTTGATTCAAGGTTAGGGTTAGAATTTAGGGTTGATTCAAGGTTAAGGTTAGGGCTAGGATTTAGGGTTGATTCAAGGTTAAGGTTAGGGCTAGGATTTAGGGTTGATTCAAGGTTAGGGCTAGGATTTAGGGTTGATTCAAGGTTACGGTTAGGGTTAGAATTTAGGGTTGATTCAAGGTTAAGGTTAGGGCTAGGATTTAGGGTTGATTCAAGGTTAGGGCTAGGATTTAGGGTTGATTCAAGGTTAAGGTTAGGGCTAGGATTTAGGGTTGATTCAAGGTTAGGGCTAGGATTTAGGGTTGATTCAAGGTTAGGGCTAGGATTTAGGGTTGATTCAAGGTTAAGGTTAGGGTTAGGATTTAGGGTTGATTCAAGGTTAGGGCTAGGATTTAGGGTTGATTCAAGGTTACGGTTAGGGTTAGAATTTAGGGTTGATTCAAGGTTAAGGTTAGGGCTAGGATTTAGGGTTGATTCAAGGTTAAGGTTAGGGCTAGGATTTAGGGTTGATTCAAGGTTAGGGCTAGGATTTAGGGTTGATTCAAGGTTAAGGTTAGGGCTAGGATTTAGGGTTGATTCAAGGTTAGGGCTAGGATTTAGGGTTGATTCAAGGTTAAGGTTAGGGTTAGGATTTAGGGTTGATTCAAGGTTAGGGCTAGGATTTAGGGTTGATTCAAGGTTAAGGTTAGGGTTAGAATTTAGGATTGATTCAAGGTTAGGGCTAGGATTTAGGGTTGATTCAAGGTTAAGGTTAGGGCTAGGATTTAGGGTTGATTCAAGGTTAGGGCTAGGATTTAGGGTTGATTCAAGGTTAAGGTTAGGGCTAGGATTTAGGGTTGATTCAAGGTTAGGGTTAGGGTTAGGATTTAGGGTTGATTCAAGGTTAGGGCTAGGATTTAGGGTTGATTCAAGGTTAAGGTTAGGGTTAGAATTTAGGGTTGATTCAAGGTTAGGGCTAGGATTTAGGGTTGATTCAAGGTTAGGGTTAGGGTTAGGATTTAGGGTTGATTCAAGGTTAGGGCTAGGATTTAGGGTTGATTCAAGGTTAAGGTTAGGGCTAGGATTTAGGGTTGATTCAAGGTTAGGGCTAGGATTTAGGGTTGATTCAAGGTTAGGGCTAGGATTTAGGGTTGATTCAAGGTTAGGGCTAGGATTTAGGGTTGATTCAAGGTTAGGGCTAGGATTTAGGGTTGATTCAAGGTTAAGGTTAGGGCTAGGATTTAGGGTTGATTCAAGGTTAGGGCTAGGATTTAGGGTTGATTCAAGGTTAGGGCTAGGATTTAGGGTTGATTCAAGGTTAAGGTTAGGGTTAGAATTTAGGGTTGATTCAAGGTTAAGGTTAGGGCTAGGATTTAGGGTTGATTCAAGGTTAGGGCTAGGATTTAGGGTTGATTCAAGGTTAGGGCTAGGATTTAGGGTTGATTCAAGGTTAGGGCTAGGATTTAGGGTTGATTCAAGGTTAGGGTTAGGGTTAGGATTTAGGGTTGATTCAAGGTTAGGGCTAGGATTTAGGGTTGATTCAAGGTTAGGGCTAGGATTTAGGGTTGATTCAAGGTTAAGGTTAGGGCTAGGATTTAGGGTTGATTCAAGGTTAAGGTTAGGGTTAGAATTTAGGGTTGATTCAAGGTTAGGGCTAGGATTTAGGGTTGATTCAAGGTTAAGGTTAGGATTTAGGATTGATTCAAGGTTAAGGTTAGGATTTAGGATTGATTCAAGGTTAAGGTTAGGGTTAGGATTTAGGGTTGATTCAAGGTTAAGGTTAGGGCTAGGATTTAGGGTTGATTCAAGGTTAAGGTTAGGGTTAGGATTTAGGGTTGATTCAAGGTTAAGGTTAGGGTTAGGTGCAGGGTTACATTCAACCTGAAGTTCAGTTGCATTTAATAGATGTTCAGTTAGCTGAATGTCAGGTGAGCACCCAAGTGATCTGATCCCCAAACTAGACATCAATTCTGTAATTCAACTAGTAATCTGACCATTTTAGAGATGTGCATTCGCCTGTGAGGCGATTGTAGGGTTATGATCATTTTTGAGAACCCTTTTGAGAACCCCCTTTTGTTTGGAATACCCATAAGGTTAGGGTTAGGGTTAGGATTTAGGATTGATTCAAGGTTAGGGCTAGGATTTAGGGTTGATTCAAGGTTAAGGTTAGGGTTAGAATTTAGGGTTGATTCAAGGTTAGGGCTAGGATTTAGGGTTGATTCAAGGTTAGGGTTAGGGTTAGGATTTAGGGTTGATTCAAGGTTAGGGCTAGGATTTAGGGTTGATTCAAGGTTAAGGTTAGGGCTAGGATTTAGGGTTGATTCAAGGTTAGGGCTAGGATTTAGGGTTGATTCAAGGTTAGGGCTAGGATTTAGGGTTGATTCAAGGTTAGGGCTAGGATTTAGGGTTGATTCAAGGTTAAGGTTAGGGCTAGGATTTAGGGTTGATTCAAGGTTAGGGCTAGGATTTAGGGTTGATTCAAGGTTAGGGCTAGGATTTAGGGTTGATTCAAGGTTAAGGTTAGGGTTAGAATTTAGGGTTGATTCAAGGTTAGGGCTAGGATTTAGGGTTGATTCAAGGTTAGGGCTAGGATTTAGGGTTGATTCAAGGTTAGGGCTAGGATTTAGGGTTGATTCAAGGTTAGGGTTAGGGTTAGGATTTAGGGTTGATTCAAGGTTAGGGCTAGGATTTAGGGTTGATTCAAGGTTAAGGTTAGGGCTAGGATTTAGGGTTGATTCAAGGTTAGGGCTAGGATTTAGGGTTGATTCAAGGTTAGGGCTAGGATTTAGGGTTGATTCAAGGTTAAGGTTAGGGCTAGGATTTAGGGTTGATTCAAGGTTAAGGTTAGGGTTAGAATTTAGGGTTGATTCAAGGTTAGGGCTAGGATTTAGGGTTGATTCAAGGTTAAGGTTAGGATTTAGGATTGATTCAAGGTTAAGGTTAGGATTTAGGATTGATTCAAGGTTAAGGTTAGGGTTAGGATTTAGGGTTGATTCAAGGTTAAGGTTAGGGCTAGGATTTAGGGTTGATTCAAGGTTAAGGTTAGGGTTAGGATTTAGGGTTGATTCAAGGTTAAGGTTAGGGTTAGGTGCAGGGTTACATTCAACCTGAAGTTCAGTTGCATTTAATAGATGTTCAGTTAGCTGAATGTCAGGTGAGCACCCAAGTGATCTGATCCCCAAACTAGACATCAATTCTGTAATTCAACTAGTAATCTGACCATTTTAGAGATGTGCATTCGCCTGTGAGGCGATTGTAGGGTTATGATCATTTTTGAGAACCCTTTTGAGAACCCCCTTTTGTTTGGAATACCCATTGTTCGAGTTTTGTGGGGGGAAAAATAATAAGAAAAAAAAAGCACTAAGAAGAATTTCATTCTTACGATAGGTTTGGGAATCCAGCCCCATGCTTAAAAAAATTGATGAGTGTGAAGATGAAGAACCTTTTAAAGGTCTGACCAACCATCACTCAATGCCAGTGTTCTTATAATGCACTGCAGAAAGAACTCTTTGTACCAGTGTAAAACTATAGAAACATGACCTAAGCCCAATAAATGGTCTGAGAAATGTTGTCATGAGCACTCAAGTCCAGTCCAGTCTGGTTCAGACATACATTACACGTTCTGCTTCAGGTACAGATATACTGCTGACGAATGACAGCCCAAATCTCAGCCGATTGCCCTCCCCTTCCCTCTAATTTCACTTTCTTCTCCTCAACTCCAAATCACTCTTCTCCCAACTGCCACCCAATAGCTCGTTACTGAGTAATGGCGTGTTTGAGTGATTCATCTCCCTGTAGCTGCTGTTTGGCACTCATCTCCAAGGTGCCATGCTTGGGTACAGCAATGGAGACGTGACCAGGTAAAGCCTCATGCGTCCTCACATCTCGATTCTGGGTGGAGACGGAGGGGGCAGAGGTGTGATGGATGAACGTGTGAGAAGCTGTGGCAGGAGAGAGAGAGATGGCTGGGAAGTTGCAGCAGAAATAAAGCTGGCTGGCTGGCTGGCTGGAAGAAAGATAGCCTGGAATGAGTTAATATTTCATGTTTGTCTTGGTTGTTTATCTGAGCTAGGTTTGTCACATTTCAGCCTATTTTTCTCACCCTGTGGTTAACTTCCTCATTTCTCGAACTTCTCACAGTACAAACAAGGCTAACTTATGAGGGCTGGGCTTTATTGAGGGGGGTTATTATCGTTTGTTGTGATAAATATTGTGAAAAGGTTTACCTTGATGATAAACTATTCCCAGATAGAGCTCTTTTTCGTTCCAGCAGGAAGACTGTAGTTCATTATTCGGGTTAGAACTGAGCCCATGAAAATATTACCATATGGCGTTTATATTTCTACCAGAGTTTCTAAAGTTTTAAAGTTTCACTAGTTTTTAATGAGTATGAAAATTAATTGTAAATGTATTGGCAGTTAGTCAGGGGTGCAGATTTGGACCCAAGTCTAGGGGTGGCACAATACCACTTTTTCCAAATCACAGCACATTCAGCCACTATAAACCAGTTATTACACACCAGTAGACCAACAACAATCGATATCGGCTCAAAGTGTGTACCAGTACACACACACATAGAAAGTGATTAGACTGCAGAGTTGTAAAGAAGCTTGGAGTTGATTGGTCAGAGAGGAGAGTCAGACTGGATTATTAAATATTAAGCACTATAAAGTTCAGAATCTTACTGAATGTATATTTTTCAGCAGCTCGTTTTGTCGAAACTGTGTGACTGAATTGTTTTGATCAGTGTGTATTGATCATTGTGTGATCAGTATTTGATCATTATGTGTAAATGAATTATTGATACAAACACAAAGATGATCGGATCTCCATTAAAAGCCTCTCTGGGCTGGGCTCAGTGCAACCATGCCTTATGAGTGAAAGTAGCAGCCCTGCTTGCCATTCATGTAAACCTAGTCTAGAGGTCCGCTCCAAGTCCTCTCCAGCCAAGTTTAACCCTTTGTGAATAACCGACATGTTGTGAAACCCTGGGAGATCGCTGATTTTTGTTGAACATCTGTGGAAGAACATTATGACAATCTTTCCTAAATCAAATAAGTGGAGCCACAGGGGGCTTTGTGCATCCTGAAGGCTGGTCGTTTTATCAGTCACCAGGGGAGAGTGCGTGCTGCTGTGTGATAGGCAGCGTTCAAAGGAAGCTGCGGCCAATAAGCCACACAAGCGCTGAGGCACATATTCACACAAACTGACACACTGGCACTGCGGAGAGCTGCCCACTTGGTGGTGTGTGTAACCTGATCCTCTGCGGGTCACGCTGCTCTCGCTCACAGAGAGAGCAGCAGGGCTGCCGGGTTTGATCAGGGGCATCCAGCCTGGAGCACGAGATAGATTTACACTTCAGCCTTCTGCTGCTGCACCAACATATAAAGCCTCTGCGGTTACAATCTCCAGCATCCAGGGTTTTTGTTCATTCCCACAAATAAAACCATAGAACAATGGAGATATTGGGGTGTTTGTTCCTCTTGTATACGTGTCTGTCTTGACTTGCAGTTACAGCCTTGAAATGTACATGAACCCGGCCCGCTAGCAAAAGCCCTAGTTAAAGCTGGTAAAGTGATAAAACAGTGCCTTCAGGAGCATATGGCGTGTTTGATACTGGAGAGCAGCTCATCACCTCCAAAAGTGTTCTGCTAGTTGGTAGTTGATGTACTGGGATCCGTGTTTGGCCTAAAGCTAATGCTAGCTGGATACTTGGCCTCTTCTCTCCACCATTTAGTCCCTTTTGAAAGCAAACTGGACTACCTCCGCTGAACAATACAGGACCTAAATGCACATCAGAAGCGAGTACCAGCTTCTAAGAAAGACTCGAGAAAGCCAAACCTGGGGAAAGCAAAGCTGAAAGCTAACCTAGCTTGCTAACAGCACATCACTGCCAAACCACCTCTGAGGCGAAGTAACAGGGTTGTAAATAGGCTTGTAACATCGCATTGCAGCATTTTTTGCCCCAACAAAAGTTACATAGTTTCTATGAACAACTTTAAACACTGAATAAATGGCACCTCAAATGCTAACCATCCCAATTTCAGATTTTTTTAGACATTCTTATATATAATAATAATAATATGATTTATAAAATATATGTATGAACCTTTTTAAAACTTTATACAATTTTAACCCATTCATTTTGGACTTGCTTGGGAGTTTCTCCCAAGTGCACCAAGTGTTTCAGCACCACAGTCAGATTTTTAAGGCTTTACAACAAGTTATAAGACTTTATAAACGTGCAGACAGGAAAGTATAGACTGATATTATACATGTCTTTATTGTAGTAATGTGCATGTTTAACAATGCAAAGGTACTCGCATTAAACATTAACATAGCATTAGCTGACCAGGACGTTAACCGCCGGACATAGTTACCACCTAACAAAGCTGTTGTGTGGTAACTGATCATAGCTCCAGCATCAGCTCACCAGCCAGTCGGCGCTCAGTAGCAGTGATGCAGTAGCAGTGTCTCTATTACTGTAGAAAAATGGACACATGCTGGTCCATTTTCTTTGCTTTTTTTGTGAAATAAACATAATTCTACTTTCCAAAATTAAAGGAAGCTCCTGAACAAGCATTTAGGCATTAACCCTTATTCATTGAGGACTTGCTTGTGGGCTCCCTCTGGCATTTTGCAGTCATTCATTGATAAAACTGGGGAAATGGAAAGTGTCCAGGCTCTCCAATAAACTGGCTCTGATATGATGCCACAGCCACCTGTCCCCGGGAATCGAAGACAGCATAATTTGTCTCTCTGGGTGGGTAGGATCTATCAACCTCACCTCCATCACTTCCAGCACGATGCTAGAACATGTGGGTGTCTACGTACTGACGTTGTTTTCAGCAGCAGTTTGAGAACAGCAGTTTGAGAACAGCGGTTTGAGGACGGCTAATATGTCTTTGCTGACGTTTGTAAATTTAGCAAAAAGGAGATTTGTGCAGAAGTGCTCGGTAAGACGTCATACAGATTTTTCTTATTCCAACTTAAGCACCATCAAATGTTAATGGATTTCTGTTTACAGACAGTTGCACTAAAAGAGATCCACCCCTTCCAGGCATGCAGTCGTAATTCGTTGCACAAAGCGGAGATACCGTCGGCGCTCGCCTGTGGTTCCATCAGCCTCCAGCAGCTGGGGGCTATGTGAACAGGATAATGCAGGAAAGCCTGAGGTGTGATACTCTGAGCTAATATGCTGCCGCAAACGGATCGTTTAATCACAGGCCCACCTCCCTCCTGCCCACTCCTGCACAAGGCGGAGTGGAGAGGCTAATTAATAGGTCTAAACTGACGAATCCCCTTTTGACATCTCCTGTTATTATTACAAGTCAGGCACTACATAAATTACGAACGCAATAAAGGATGTGATTAATTCATATGAGGAGTTTCAATTAGGAATGTATTAAAGCCAATTCTGCTCAGGCAGTTTACTAAAAACAGTGCCGACACCCAGACTAGACGAGCGGCGCAACGTGTGCCAAGCGAGGGTGTAAATAATGCAGCATAATTAACTTTTTAATGTGAGGTCTCCGACACCATGCTTACCAGAGGCAGCTCTCGGGAAGTATTCCTGTGTCGTCTGAAGCACGGGAAGCATGGGCCTTGCTGGATGTTTTATCTATTTTGCCGGGGAAAACTCCAGCAGTGCTCTGCCTTGTTGTGTCCTCCAGGCTCCAAAACAGGCCCTGTACTGTTTGACGCACTAATCTTTCTCGGCCACTCGTGGTTCGCATCCCCAGACGCCTCTAGATGACATTTAGAAAATGCAACTGGCCAAGGCAGGGTCGGAAATGCAAAGGACACCAAATAAATCTGTATTTGCAATCCCTTGAGTCCTGTCCCTGCCCCATTTCCTCCTCTTTAACACTGCAGAATGCAGGTTAAACCGAAAGCAGCTTGAAAGAACGGACCGTGGCGGTTGGCCTCCCAGTGCGCTTCCGTTCTGCTGTTGCCCCCAGCATCCACTACTACACAGGGCACAGCAGTTTAGAAGATAGACCCCCCACCCAACCCCCCGGCCCCCTCTCCGGGACATGAGCTGTCCCGCACAGGCAGGGAAGTAATGCTATGATATGGTAACAACGTGGAGCGCTGGCCTGGGGGGCCGCCACGGGGAACTGAACAGCGGGGATGGCGAACTGTAAACACACATACTACACAGAGAGAGACAGTGTAGCTAATGGTGTTGAGTTCACTTTAGCCACAGCTAGCAGTGCATTTGAATGTGGTAGCTTTGGTAGCAATGCTTCTGTGTCCTGTAGACTCCAGAAGAGGAGTTTCAGTGGGTGATCCCTGCGAACTAGTTGTAAGGACTGGTTGACCAGTCCACTTATAAATGAGCTAGTAGGCACGTTTGGTATCAGGGCCTGATTTTAGTGAAATATGGTGGTGAAAGTAATGGAAGGAGTAGCAGGACCCAGATGGAGGAGCATAGTGTCGTAGGGGAGGAACCAGAAAGCATTAATGGCATATTAATGGTTTTCTTTTGGATCTGTGAACACTTTACTGAACCATAGATTACTAGCATGTCCTAGATTTGACCTGACCTGGTAGTCATGTGGATCCATTTGCTAGTCAGCTCTGCCTGTAGGTCTACTGAGGCTATGGGATACAGATCAGGCTAAATCAAGGTAAGCAGACAGGAGAAGAAGGATCAGTACAGTAAAGATTCAGAAGCAGCCATAGGTGAATAGTGTTGATACTTGGATCTGGAGTTTATGGTGAATCTGGAGGTGGAGATGTTTATAAACACCATAAGCAAGTTGTTTATGACCAATGAAAACTAGGTTACATCCCCAGTCCCCTCCTAGCAGCTAGCAGGCTATTACTAATATTATAACATGTATTACTATATAAAACATTTGCTGTAAGAAAGAATGGTTGTGAATGGGTGTGAGAACCTAAGTGTGCTCTCTTTCACAGGTAATTATTATGGCACGCCCAAACCCCCAGCTGAGCCCAGCCCTGTACAGCCCGACCTGGTGGACCAGGTGCTGTTCGACGAGGAGTTTGACACCGAAGTACAGCGCAAGCGCACCACCTCCGTCAGCAAGATGGAGAGGAAGGACAGCGCGGCGCCTGAGGAGGAGGAAGAGGAGGAACGGCCTGCGCTTGTCAATGGACTAGCAGGTGAGATCTTTAGCATCTCATTCTGACAGTGAACAACTTATCCAATACTGCTTTCATTATTATGAAAACACCCCCTCGCTGCAGGCCAGTCTAGCCAATCACACTGTTTGTTGGTAATCGTCAAGACTTCCTTATGGAAAGTGGGTCGACTTTGACCCATCCGAACCGGGATGTTTTGTATGGTTTGTAGGTCTTACCTTAAGAAGGCACTCAAAACTGGATCACACATTTCCGGCGATGCTGTTTATAGAAAGCGGCTTATGAGTGAAAAAGGCTGCTCGCTCCTCAGGAGAACTAGACACGGGTATATGGGTGTATAGGACAATAGTTAGAACACACATTCCCCTTCCATACTCTCTCTCACTCTCACACACACACATATATAATTAACAGTACAAATGACTACAGCAGAGTTCCTTCAAAAGAGGTGCCCAGGGTGCCTCTCTATTAATAATAATGGGATAATATCAGGGCTGCATGATGATATTGTAATCATATCAGACATATGTTTAGATTCGACTGATGTTTCAGACAGACATTTGATGTTTAGGTGGTGCTGAACTCAAATATAGCATTTTAATTATATTCTGCTCCCAAATGAAACATTTTATCATGTTTATTGGCATCATTAGACAGATGTATATAAAAATGATAAGATATTGAGATTGACCCGCATTTGATTCATGCTTAATATATTATGTTTTAATGCAGTTTATCATTTCAGTTGATAGAAAGATCAGTGAGGGGAAGTAAAAAAAAAAAAGGCTCATCATACACTACCCTACCCTGTTCCTGAAACTGCCTCAAGATCAGATTAAAAATTGGCTAAGAAATGCCCCTCAATCGTCTCTTGTTTAGGATTTAGCATTAGTTGTAGTAGTAGAAGATCTAGTAATAGTACCAAAAAAAGGGAACAATAATGGAACTTTTTTTGGTGCTGTATAGAATCAGTTGTATGTAAATGTATCTCCATTTACATTTTTCACTTTTTCGCCACATGTGAATTAGTTAGGGATACCTTCTGAGAACGTCCGCACTGCTGCCGGCTGGGCAATAATGTCCATTAATGTTGTCTTGAGGATTATATGCCTGGTTTGGCCCTGATCTTTTTCATTGGATCAGATTGGGACATCCGTACTGATAGTTGTTCTTTATGCTGTTATTAAATTGATGAATGGATCAATAGAAATGCCTTCAAAATAACTTGGAATAAGATCTTCTACTTTCACTTCTATTAAAAGTTGAGAAGGATTTTCCTTCTCTTGTAAAATTACGGTTACAGTTTTTGGGTAACAACGGAGATGTACAGTATCTCCATCATAGAGAAGAAGAACCATTTAGCATTCAAATCCTTGAATCATTTGAAGAGAATAGCAATAAACCAAAGGTATTCCCCTCTCAGCCACTAGACAACTCATAGTTATAGAAGCCAAGGAGATCTCCTTTGTAGTATTACTAAAGTGCTGTACCTGTCTGCATGTGTAGGCACCACCAGTGTTCCCAAGTTTCCCCTCAGGACCAAGAGACTGGCTGATTATAGTTGTGTCCTTTGGCAAAGCACTCAGCCCCAGTTCCTGTGGATCTCCATTACTGATGAGAGCTCATGTCTAGAGTGTGCTGGATGATTTTACCTTCATGTATGTGTTAACTGGAGCAGCACATTTCCTCTTAAGATTCCCGGTGCCATTTAAATCTCTCCATGCTCCAGAGCAGCCTCTTCTCTCTGACTTTTCTCTTTCATTTCCATCTCTCTGGATCCATCCATCGCCCTGTCTTCAGAAAAAAAAATCTGGTTGTTAAGGTCAGCTCTAAAGATGGCTGATCTAAAGAGGTAAATATTCAAAGAGATAAATATCAGAAGGTGCTTACTTGGTGGGGTGAGGTGCCTTGTGGTGCTTTCTAAGGGGTGCTTAATCTTCCGTATAGGGAGCTTGCTGCAAATCTGGCTGCTGCTGTGGTGATCTACCCTGCCAAGTTTTGGTCTGAGGGGAGCTTTCAGTAGAACTTGTTGAGAGTTTTGCAGTGTCATGCTGGAAAGAGCGAGATTTAATAATGAACTGCAGTCATGGACACGGTTTTCTTTTCCCTATGTTGGTAGGAAGATGCCATTGTAGATGAACAGTCAGTGGGTTGTGAAGTATGGACTACAACGTGGCCCTTGAAGAATTTTGCATATGTTGTACTCTCGAAAAAATGAACCCTTGTAGTCAAGGCCAGATTACTAACGTAATGTGCCCCTAGGCATTAAAGTTAGATTGCCCACCCCCACAAACTTATAAGAAGACAAGCCAATAGATCAACACGTACAAGAATAATTCAGCATTTGTATTGAAATCCGATTGAGAAACTGTGCCAAGTACAAAAAGGTTGTTCAGAAGTATTTAATTAATTCATTAATAACCAAGTAGCCTAGTCCTCATAAAACCTTCTTCCAGCGGGAAGACTCAAGGCCTAACTTTGCTTTGCTCTAGGGCAGCTGCACTTAAACCAAATCTCAGGAATCTCAAGACAGGCCACTTTTTGTGCTCAATCCCTTAGAGCTGTGGGTTAGATTAGTGAATCTGGGCCATCTGGGGTTTCCCAAGGACCAGCGTGAGAACTTCTGCTCTAGGACAGTGGTCCACAAACCAGTCCTCAGAGACCTGCAGACAGGCCAGGTTTTTGCTCCAATGGAGCAAAAATCTGAACCATCAGGGCATCCCTGAGGATCAATTTAAGAACCAATGCTGTAGGGTACAAGCAAAACCGAACAAAATTGGGGCTCCCAAGTGGTGCAGCCATCTAAACGTTGGCCATCTGTGGAAAAGGAGTCCTAAAAAGCACAATTGGCCTTGCTTTCTTTAGGTAGATAGGATGACCCTCTCTCTCCCCCATTACTCAGCTCAACGCTAACCACTGGAGTTGCCCGTTAGCTGACGTAGCAGAACTTGCTTGTTGATGTTGTGGTTGTCCGGCTTCTTTTGGAATAAGGTTGAGCAGTATAACCGTAATACAATATACTGCAGTGTCTTAAGCTGCTTTCCACCTTCTTCAAAATTCACCTTAGTGAATCATTGCATTAGAGGCATGGAGAGGAAATGGCGTGAATGAAGAGCTGTCTGTCTGATACTTGGGGGATGTTCGCGGAGTTTGCTAAGCAATGGCTAGCTTAGGGCGTGGGCTACATGTCCAAAAAAACTTTTAAATTAAGCCTTATTAAGCTTAATGTTTAGAAGTGGGTTTTCAGGCAGCCAGACTGAGCAGGTTGTTATCCTGCTAACTAAACTAAGGCTAAGCTAAGACTAAGCAAAGACTAACCAGCTTCTCTCTCCTGATTCAGGGCAATTTAACATTCAAAATGATGGTAACATAACATTTATTGAATGATTGATTCAAAATTGCGCTTGTTCAGTTAATCTGTGACCCTTAAAAGTAACACAGGATGACACAGGTTTTAAAGTAACACAGGATGAGATTGTATGGAAGCCACATAAACATAGAATCACCTGGACTACTTACACAACTTGCGCTACTCCCCTGAGTACTTGTAGAGCATTGAAAGCCTTTATATGTAGATATTTCTTCAGTATAAGACAAGTGAATGTAGTTTTGCGACCAATAGTCACCGAACGCTTCCTGAGTGAAAATCCTTGCAAAAACACGGCGCATGAAAAATGACGACCTGGCAGTTACATGGGTAGCCTACAGGCAGATTCTCTCATTACTGCTCTAATGATACTGACATTAAAATAGCATTAGCTTCATGCCCAGGATATTGTTATGAAAATGTGTCTTGTGTCACGATTGCCAGCCTCGGCGGTGACTGATGATGTAGCTTCTTGGGCACAGGGAAGAAGAGCGGCAGAAGTCAAAACTTAAGAGGACCTAACTGACACCCCTGGGGATCGCCCCTAATGTCTTAAGCTGCTTACCGCCCTCTTCAGAATTCACCTTAGTGAATCATCACATTTGGGCCATTGAGAGGAAATGGCATGAATGAAGAGCCCTCAGTTTGGCAAGCAGTCTGGAATAGGCAGTCCATGTTGGTCCAAAGTGTTGGACCTGGTAGGGGATTCAGTTGGACAGGGAACCTTGCAGCTGTCTACTGGTTTGCTTGGACTGGCCTTCTACTGGCATTCGGACACTAGAATAAGTGGTTGGGGGAATAAAGGGCTGTGCTGCTTCTCTGAAATCCTGAGCCAAGTGCAAATGGGGAGAAGGCTTCAGTTGCTCTGGGCCAAGCTAAGGAGCTGCTCTTTGCATGACTAAAACAACCCGGTTTGGGGCCGTGGATGCAAAGCACATTGCCTCCACTGTTCTCTAGAGGTGTGTTCTGGGAGTGCAATCTGCGTAGTTGTTTCACTGTGTGGGAGGTGGTCAGTTATAAAGCATATGATAATGTTAGCTGGTATCCTGGCCAACCATTGAATGTCTCCTTGCAACGTATGTAGATCTCGCGTTTACCTAAGAGCCGCGAAACCCCTGCATAGCTCGCATTTCTTTTCCCCATCTTTTATTCATGTCCTCCTTCTTCTCATTCCGTTCATGTTGCATTCTCTCTCTTGATTCCTCACATGCTCCCTCATCTCGGTGTATTGAGAAATGGACTAACTGTTACTATGTGTATGCACGTGCATGCTAATGTTCCGGATGCCTCATAAGTGTAAACTGCAGAGGCTGTGTCACGCGTGTTGACGTGCTGTGTCACGCGTGTTGACGTGTCTACTCTGGCTATGCCACAAACCTCACTGTCAGCAGAACATAATGTGGGCGGTTTATGCTAGGCTTCTTTTTTTTCACCATTTTGTCTGCTCATGTGTAAGCAGCACATTTACATCCTGGCCCCAAGGCCCTCTGCAGAGGTGAGGCCAGGTCATGCAGACTGATGAAGGCCTGGAGACACCTCCTTGTTTTCTACACTTATGGTCCATAGAAGCATCTTTGCAGTTGTATAATTCCAGACTGTAGTCCATCTGTTTCTCTGCATACCTTTTTAGCCTCCATTCACCCTGTTCTCTAGTGGTCAGAACCTCACAAGACTGATCACCACAGAGCAAGTGTTATTTGGATGGTGGCTCATTTCCCGAACTGCAGTGATATTGACTGCCATGGTGGTGGCGTGTTGGTATGTGTTGCGTCACTGCTGGACTGAGAACAGTCCACCAACCAGAAATATCCAGCCAACTGCATCCTGTGGGCAGCATCCTGTGACCACTGATACAGAAGGACTAGAGGATGACCAACAGCAACAGGTGAGCTTCTGTCTCTACAAGGTGAGCCGACTAAGTTAGAGTGGACAGTGCGTAGACACAGCACTGCCTGGTCCACTTGCACCACCACCATGTCAGTGTCGCTGCCTCAATGCTGAGAATGACCCACCACCCAAATAATAGCTGCTCTGTGGTGGTCAGTCCTGTGGGGTCCAGACCATTGAAGAACAGGGTGAAAGGAAGGCTAACAAAGTATGCAGAGAAACAGATGTAGTAAAAATTCTCATATTTTGCCATATTCTCCACCTTTACACACATGCTACATTGGTCTGACCAAAGCTCCACAGAAGTGTAGGCCGGCCTAGTTGGCCCAGCTTGGAATGCTTCCTTCAAATCAGCATTAACATGCAAATTCTGCCTCTCTCTCTACCGCTCTCTCTCTCTCTCTCTCTCTCTCTCTCTCTACCACTAGTCAGCAGGAGACCTCATTTGAGAGCGTACTGTCGGAGAGAGAGAGAAGCTGTACTGACCATGTAAGACTTGCGTACCTGAGTCTGCTCACCTGCTCACCAAGTCCGCTCTCTCTCTGTCTCCTTTTTCTCCACTGGCACTGCAGAGCATAAGGAGGGCGTGGAGTGGAGGAAGGCCGTGCCCAGCTACACACAGGCCGGCAGCGCCATGGACTTCCGCACCTGGGGCACGCTGCCGCGGGACGAGAGCCAGGACCCCCTGCCCAAGAACTGGGAGATGGCCTACACAGAGACTGGCATGGTCTACTTCATAGAGTGAGTGCTCCAAACCAATAGCCCCAGCCTTTGCGGGGTTTCGTGCTAGTGACCACACTGGTGCCAGAGATATGAGTTTCTTTGTTGAGTAAGTGCTTTATCTTTCTAGAAGTGTGATAGCTGAGGTTTAGAGCCTGGTATCAGATGAGAGTCACTACCATGTTTGAACCCCTAAATGCAGGGTATTTACTATCTATTTATATATAGAAATCCAAAAACGACTGATCAAATGACGTTAATTTTTTTGTTTTCTATAGAGAATATTGTCCAAAAAAACATGTAAATTGACCAGAGGGTATCCAGAGTTCTGCATATGATTGTAGATAGGGAGGAAAATGAGGTCACCAGTTTGTAGCTGGCTATGCATGAAAGCGTTTAGGCCAGAATGCACAAACTGCTGTGTTCGGGGTGTTTAAAGGTAGGTAGGTTTAAAAATTATGCTGCCTTTATATTGCTCCAGTGCGGCAGCAGGCGTACACACACTCCCCCCTCTTCAGCTGGGCTCATTTGGGCATAAACAAAGGTGTTTTCTGTCATCCAATTAAAATCATGCCTTGCTAAAGTCCATTTATAATGAATAATCCAAAACCTAATTTAGATATATTTCAAAACTAGGTTTGAAATCTTTTGTTTTTAGGGGTGACGGGGCAGAGGTGTTTAGTGCTGGTGTTCAACATCAGCGATATCATAGGATGTTTACATCCAACCAGATGTTTTCCTTGGATTTTGGCTGGACCGATGTTGAGTATAAATGGACAGTTGATCCGAGGCCCTGTAATTTGGCAGGAATGGATAAAAAAGGAAAGGGAAATAAATGAAGTTCATAAAGTTTGTTTTTCGCCACAACACAACACGCCAGGCCTAATGTATGTGCATCTCACAGAACCAACGCGTCCCATTGAAAATGAATAGAATACATACCAGTGTTTCAATGCGCCATGTAGATACAGTGTAAATACAGCGTTGCACACCATCACTGTCAAATGAAAACTGCGTATTTCCATTTTTTCCATTTTTGACTCTTTGACATAATTTAAATCTGGTTGTAATTGTTTTGCATTGTGTCCAAATTTCATGATGAATGGACCGAATGAACAGAAATGCACATTTTTAAAATTGACTTCCATTGAAAGTTAGAAAGGTTTTTTCATTCTCTTGTAAAGTTGCCGTTTTGGAGATGCAAGGTTTTTAAGTGACTGCGACCCTATAGTATAAAATGCTTGTCCTTCCACTGAGTGAGAAGGTTTTAGGGCTCAGGAGTTATGGGTAACTTTCAGGCAAGGCAAATCAAATATTTTCACAGGCTTAGGGATGGAGGATACAGTTATTATGACATTTTCACATAATACATAATGCATATCAACATCTTTAGGGTTTCTATGGTTTGGGAAGTTAAAACAGACCACATGCTCCATCCAAACCACCTTTAACCACATTTCAATAAGGTTTTGCTGTAAATCCAGTAAAACTGGACTAAATATACTCTTTTTTTTTTTAGTGAAACATGCAGTTCACCAGTGATCTTTAAGTACTAGTAATATTTGCATTATGCTCAGAAAAACATATTGTGACATAATTTATTACATTAACGATAAAGTATCATTATATAGTCCACTTCTACTTGGGTGGGCAAGGGTGGGCAATATGACAATATTGTATTGAAATCGTGATCAGTTTTGTTATTGTGAACAAGTGAGCGTGTTGTGGGTGTAGTCCGAGCTTGAAGAACACTAACCAACCAAATTTCATTAGTGCAGCAAAGTACTCTTTGTAGTCTACGTGTTCTAATATTGTGTATTGTGAAATTGTCTTTAAATATCGTGATATCATATTTTTATCATATAGCCCAGCCCTACTCCTACTCAGGCCACACTTTGGCAGCACTGGTTGAGGCCACTATTTAAAGCAGCACCAAATTCTAAATGAACAGGAATGTCTAATACTCAGCAAGGACGTTCGAGCTTCTTATTTTGTTGTCTTTATGCTCCCCCTTCAAATTTAGCAGAGGCACAGATTGCAGGTAGTGGCGTCTGTTGTTTACAGCAGCTGTTGTTTCAGATAGGCCTGCGTTCTTCCTTTTAACTGCAGTTACTCTCACTCTTCATGTACCATTTGTAACAAATGGGTTCTGTGAAAAGTAAAGCCATCATTGCGGTATCAGCGAAACCCTATTATTTGTGACTTCCTGCCATGTTGAGAACATGGTAGTTAAGCTTTTGTTGGCTTATCTGGCTATCGATACTTGCCTTCTAATTTGCAAAGGCTAAACAAACACAGTCACTCTGCAGAGCTGGCACAGGGAGCAGACTTTGTGTAATGCATTCTGCTCAAATGCAGGTGAGCTCTGCTCACTTACCTGCGGGGCCAAATGTAGATGCAGCCCTAAATATCCCCATTTTAAGTAGGGCACTTTATGAAGCGCCGGTAAGCTGCAGCACTACATTGAGCAGGACTGATGTTGACAAAGCTTCAGGCTGGTTTTACATGACGCCCGAGGCTAATGCAAATAACAGGGATATGGAAGCAGAGTGGAAAGGTTCTTCCTTGAAATAGCACTAGTGTGCATTCCCATGTGTTTTCCCATAGGTACAGAGGAAGCTAATAGCTATATTAGTAAGTGAGCTAGCTCTAATGGCCTAAGCCTCTAGCTTTAGATTTGCAGATAAAAATATAGCTTACATTAATGGTAGTGCTTCCAATTTCAGTTTAAATAGAGCATTTAGCATCATAAGAGTCTCATATTTTAACCCCTAGTAAAAGCTTTGTGCCCTACGATTATGGGTTAAGCCAAATATCTGTGTGTGTATGTATATATATGTGTGTGTGTGTGTGTGTGTATATATATATATATATAGAAGCTAGCGAGAGTCAAGCAGGTGAACAGTACTATGCGAGGTTTGCCAACCTAAAAAAAGTTTGAATGGAGTTTTAGGTCTGTGCTCAGCACTTCTACCCAAACGCTCTCTTCATGCACAACCATCCACACGTTTGTGACTTCAGCTCCGTGTCTCTGAGCATTTTATGCCTTGGAGAAGAAACTGGAGGAGTTTGACATGCTGTTCATTCCCAGTGAGCACAAACCATCAGCTATGAGGAGTCTTCCCACTGGGCCTCAGAGGAAGCTCCGCAACTGTCACACGCTGTCGACGTTTCAAAGACGTCCCTCCTTAATCGGACGCTTAAACCCTGGGGAGGGCCGTTTGAAGTTCCGCCTCTTTTAAAGCAAGCTTTGAAGGAGTGTTTTAATATTCCAGGGAAGGGCAGGAGCGCACCAGCGTATCTTTACAACTATAGTAAATCCCAGCTTTGACCGCTGAGGTGTTTCTTGCGGTCACTGTTTCTGTGCACCTCAACTTTTGAGGCTGTTGATTTTTTTGTTGTTGATTCAACAAACCAGGTGCAGTTTCCTCATTTCAATTTCCAAAATTAAAATTACTTGGGAGCCCTGTTCACAATACTGTTCCTCATGTAGGACACTTAGCAATCTATTCGACAGTTGCTAATTGTCTTTGGATTAATAGTGAAAAAAATGTCACAAAAAACAACAAACAAACAACATAATTAAAACATCAGAACTGTGCTTTGTTGTTCTTTTGGCTGACCGCATGACGTCACTTCCTATTTTAAATGTCATTTAAAGCAACAGTAGCACATTTTTTTTGTAGACAGAAGTAGTTGTGATGAGTGTGAAATGTCAAGCTGAGGGATGTACATGTAAATTATATATTTATTTATTTTTAATATTACATTTAATGTGAACAGGGACACACATATAATCCTGAAAATAATAAAGGTTATTTTAACAAACACATTTATTTGATGGCCATGTACTGAAGATTAAAAAATATATGTAGTATGTTACTACTAAAGACACTTTTGTCTTGTTATGTAATGTTAATCAGAACACCCGAATTACTAGCTGTAGGCTTTAGAAATACAGTGGCAAAAGTATTCATACCCTTCATTCATGACCTTTTTCACATTTTGTCGTCTTACAACCACAACCCTAAATGTATTTTATTGAGATTTAAAGTGATAGACCAGCACAAAGTAGCACATCATTGTGAAGTGGAATGAAAATGATGCATGGTTTTCAAAATTGGTATCAAATAAAAATCTGAAAGTGTGACATGCAAAAGTATTCATTACTCTGATACCCCTAAATAAAATGCAGTGCAATCAATTGCCTTCAGAAGTGTGTAATTTAGTCTCAGTATAAATACACCTGTTCTATGAAGGCCTCAGCAGTTTGTTAGAGAACACTAGTGAACAAACAGCATCATGAAGACTCATGATGAAGGAACTCACCGGACAGGTCAGAGATGAGGTTTAAAGCAGAGGTAGGTTATAAAAAAAAAAAACCCAAGCTTTGAGCATCCCAAGGAGCACTGTTTTCACACAGTATTCTACAACTGGAAACCTACCAAGCCAGACATGGCCGTCCACCCAAACTGACAGATCATGCAAGAAGATCACTGGTCACAGAAGCAGCCAAGAGGCCCATGGTCACTATGGAGGAGCTGCAGAAATCCACAGCTCAGGTGGGAGAATCTGTCCACAGGTGTTATTATGGCCCCGTCAAAGTCCTGACCTAAATCATATTAAGCATCTGTGGGAAGACTTGCTGTTCACAGAAGCTCTCCATCCAACCTGGCTGAGCTTGAGTGATTTTGCAAAGAGGAATGGGCAAGAATCTCAGTCTCTAGATGCGTACAGCTGGTAGAGACATACCCCAAAAGACTTGCAGCTGTAGTTGCAGCCAAAGGTAGCTCTACAAGGTATTAATATAGGAGGGCTGAATACTTTTGCACGTCACACAGATTTTTATATGATCAAAATTTCAAATTCCTATTTACAATGATACTACTGTGACTTTGTAAGTTTGTGGTTGTAAGGTGACAAAATATGAAAAGGTGGTATGAATATTTTTGCAAGCCACTGTATACTGAAGCCATGTTAGCTCAACCGCTGCAGACTCATATGTAGTAGCTGATAAGATGCATAATGTAATATATAAATGGAAATAAGCTAAGCTATGCTGCAAACCTCAGTTGTTGTTGTTGTTATTATTATTATTATTATTATTATTAATATTAATATTAGCATTTTTCCCCCTCTACAGTCATAACACAAAAACTACAACCTGGCTGGATCCACGACTGGCTAAGAAAGCTAAACCACCTGAGAAATGTGAGGATGGAGGTGAGATGGATTATTTTCTACAACACACACACACACACACACTCACACACACTCTCTCTCTCTCTCTCACACACACACAGTCAACAGTACATACACAACAGAGAAACTCCCTCACTATGCGTACCTTGCTGGTAGTTTGCTAAAAATTTCTTCTCCAAACCGAGACACGTCCGAAAACAAATTCACCACTGGTGTTGACAAATACACACGCTCACACACATACACACACACACACACACACACACACACACACACACACACACACTCTCTCTCTCTTTGTTCCTGGCACCCGCAGTATAGCCAAACAGACAGGCAGGAGCTAGCAGAGCGCTAAGACATTCCAGTCCTGCACTGCGTTTGTTTACTAATGGTGCTCTGGAGCAGGCCAGAGAACTCATCAGTGTGCCATCGTTCCCAGGCAGTTCCTGCTCTCCTCTTGCATGAAGGGTGTTTGTTTGTTTGTGTGTGTGTGTATGCCACCCACTCCTGCATTCCTCTCACACTGCAACAAGTGACTCTCACTCAAGTGAATTTTACTACATTCATTTTTTGTGTGTTCATTTTTTTAATAATCCCTCAACCTACACTCCTACTTCTTCCTCTCTATATGGCTGGACCATATATGGAGTTAGGTTAGGTTAGCCCAAAACCTCTAACTTGTTACATTAGCACAGTGTCCACTGTGGAAGCTATTAAATGTAGGCGTGTGAAGGTCATCTAGGTTAGCGGTTAGCTTGTTCTGTCATTGTCTGTCCATGTTAAGCCAAATATCTGTAGAATCTGTTACATTAACATCATTAACGTACGGCTATATCAAAGCAATATTTGATGATGTGTTGATTGTACTCCAGAAGAGCTGGATGTTTAGGTGACACTGTGCTGCTGTGCAAACATGTCTGAATTATATTATTTATACTGTGTGTATAGATTATCTTATCTTTAAAAAACAAATAGAGAATTTCCCCTCTGCGGGACTAATAAAGGTTTTATCTTATCTTATAACCCTCTGATCAGTTATTTATCTCTGTGTTACTGAGCTCTACTAAAGCCTGAGTAGACTGATAAATCACTGTGCTGATCAGTTATTTATCTCTGTTACTGAACTCTACTTAAGCCTGAGTAGACTGATAAATCACTGTGATGATCAGTTATTTATCTCAGTGTTACTGAACTCTACTAAAGCCTGAGTAGACTGATAAATCACTGTACTGATAAATCACTGTGCTGATAAATCACTGTGCTGATCAGTTATTTATCTCAGTGTTACTGAGCTCTACTAAAGCCTGAGTAGACTGATAAATCACTGTGCTGATCAGTTATTTATCTCAGTGTTACTGAACTCTACTAAAGCCTGAGTAGACTGATAAATCACTGTGCTGATCAGTTATTTATCTGTGTTACTGAACTCTACTAAAGCCTGAGTAGACTAATAAATCACTGTGCTGATCAGTTATTTATCTCAGTGTTACTGAGCTCTACTAAAGCCTGAGTAGACTGATAAATCACTGTGCTGATCAGTTATTTATCTCAGTGTTACTGAGCTCTACTAAAGCCTGAGTAGACTGATAAATCACTGTGCTGATCAGTTATTTATCTCAGTGTTACTGAGCTCTACTAAAGCCTGAAGGCATGTACTTGTAATATGCAACAGTTGTTCTAGTTCTGTCATGGGACACAGTTGCAACTGCTGAAATCTTGTGTTGCTAAAACAGGCTTGAGAAACAGAACAGTCAGAAACCACGTAATTGTTTTTCTTTTTAAACCAATATTTCCCCCCTAATTTAATCAAATCCAAGTCCACCCACTAGCTAGGTCTCCAGTGCTGGAAGGGTGAGGGCTAGCACACATTTCCTCTGAGACTTGTGAAGCCAGCCAACCGTATCTTCTGGAACCGCTGGCGGCGCAAAGGCCTTGGACAGCTGAACATGCCTGGAGGAGCATGCTAAGTGCCAGTTCTGTTATGTCAGCTAACTGATGCCTGTGTTAGCTAGCATTGTGCTGAGTGATAGTGGGACAGGGAGAGCCATCCTGCCCATCCAGAAAGAGACTCGCAGCCATGGATGACTGGCATAATTGGTGATTGAACATGTCTCCCGATCATAGAGCTATGAGTTTTATCAAATTATTATTTTTCAAATCAGAAAGACATCAAACACACATTATATCCATGCTCAAAAAGATGTCCATTCATCATTTTAGCACCCAGATCTTCTCTTTTCTATTCATCTCTTTCTCATCTCCCTACCTACCGGGCAGATCATCCTTCTTCTTGCACATCAGATAAGTGAGCAGAACTTCTTGACCCTTCATGATGCCCTGAAACACCCTCATTGATCTGCCTTTGCCGTTGATCTATCTGTCTGTTCCTCCACAGAGCTGCCCTACGGCTGGGAGAAGATTGAGGACCCACAGTATGGCACCTACTTTGTGGAGTAAGTATCGCATAGACCAGTGGTTCCCAACCCTGGTCCTGATGGACCCCCTTGGGAACAACACCTTCACCTCAGGGAAGGCTTGTAAACAGCTTATTGATTAGATGTTTGGTATTTGTGATAAACCAGAATTTTTAAAAATGCAAATACACAAAAGAAATCAACCACATCCGGTCCCTCAGCAACCGCTTGGCAACACCCTAGCAACCAACTACTGACACCATAGCAACCACCTGGGATACCAATAGCAATTCACGTAGCGATGACTTAGCAACACTGTATCAGCCACCTGACATTAGCACCACCTAACAGAACCTTAGCAACCACCATTTCACCATCATGACCACATAGCAACAGCCTGGCAAGTGCCTGGATGTGGAAACCACTTAAGCTGTGCAACTATTCTGTGCTTTCTTCAGGACATTCATATTTCTAGTAAACATTGGTATCTCTGCACCACTATTTTACTGGTTCCCAACCCTGGTTCTGGAGGACCTCCTGTCTTGCTTAAACACAACACCTTTACCTCAGGAAGGGCTTGTAAACAGCCTTTTGATTAGACGTACGTTTTTTGCAACACCATAGCAACCATCTAGGATACTATAGCAATCACCAAGGATCACAAAAGCATTCATCTAGGAACCTGGTTCAGTCCCCTCTACCCCGGTGGATGGTATCACACCTGTACTCTTAGATACAGTCAGTCCAGAGTGTTTTGTGCTTCCTCTACACTGTAAGCATAAAGACCTCCTTGACAGCAGTAGAACCCTTTTTCCCAAATATTCTACTCAATGTAGACACAATGTAGTTCTCACCCAGCTAGGATTTCCCTTATCACCCAGTCCACCCCGTGCTGGGAGGATAAAGGTCCTCTCAAGTCATCAGATCACCAGGATTCAAACCTGAGATCTCCTGGTGATAGGACCAACACTGTGCCCGGGAGCCTAGAACCATATTAAAGAACCATCTGCAAGAGTTTTTCCATCAACCAAAGAGAGAACCATTCAACCAGATGCTTATTATGCTTTTAGATGGTCTTTTGAGTTGTCATGGCTCTGTTTTGAGCCCTTGACTTGTCTCTAGAGATGGACACACCCTGTGCATGGAAGGACATTAATAGTGGATAGTAAGTCAGAATGAAACTGGAACTGGCTGCGACAACTGAAAAGCTTAGGCCATAGATCCAACCGTTTTAGCATTAGCATGACAAGCACATAGCCTGTGTGTTACATTTATAATGCATTCATAAGTCATAGTCAGCAACTAAGTAATTAGATTAGCTGGAGAAGCAGATGGTGAAGAACACAGCAGAATGCAGCTGCTGACTGATGTGTGTGTGCCATGAGTCACGCACCAAAACCCCCCCCCCAAAAAAACAGAAAAAAACAGCACCGCTACCCCCATTCACGATCCATCCTTACAACCAGGATGTCGCTTCTGGGAGCGAACCTCTTAACTCTTCAGCTTTTGACAGGTTTGATTTTTATTTTTCTCAAATGGAAAGACCCAGTGCTTCAAGCCTTCAGGGCACGTCGGAACTGAAGCTAAAGCATGAACCCCAGACGTGCTGAAAGTTCTGTGATGATTAGGTGGAAAAAGTGGAGGGGCAAAAGAATACAACCCCGTAACAGCAGAAAGTTGCCGTTTCAATAGATCCGAGGCCCTCACGTGTCAGCAGTGAGCGATGATTCATGAGCTGCTGCAGGAGAGGAAGTAGCCGAGCTTGTTAGAAGTGAGGTCATGGCTCACTGTTGTAAAGTGCGCGTGCTGGCTGAAACAACCTGCCTCAAATGAGATGGGTTGTTTTTCCTCCGCCTCCCTATAGGGGATCCTAGGAGATGGAGTCCCAGTGAGAGGGAAACTGACATTGTACACTGACCCAGAGTTAGCCGACTCCCGGTGCAGCCGACAAGGAAACATACTGGAAGACCAATCCAGATTTTGGAGAGATGGATAGTTCATGCTTATATGAGGAGTATAAATCTTGGCAATGTTAAAGGACCCAGAGAGAGTCATTAGCTGTAGTGCTGACTCATTTCAGTGGGATTTACTCAGCGGTTCGTATACCCTGGAGGCAGAGGAGCGTGAGGTGCTGATTAACCTGGGGTAAAATGTAACACATGTTCCCAGGTGGCATGACTGTCTAAATGTCGGTCTAATCATAGAGAGATTCAGTACTTGGTAATGCCACTGCCAAGACTTCACTCTCTGGGTGGGTAGGATGACCCTCCCTCTTCCCCCATCCCTCAGGAAAATGCTAGTCAGTGTGGATGTCTGTTAGCTGAAGAGATTATAGCTGGTTAGCTGTTATCCTTTCCCCCACTCAATCGCCCAGGTTTAACTTTCTCAAGTCTTACTGGTGAAAAAAAAGGACCGTACTTTCTGTACTTTCCCTTCTCATGTGTGTTTAGCTCCAGTTTGGTTCAGCTGAGGAAGTTTTGGAGGGGGCGAATGTTGAAGAGAAGAGATGGTGAAAGCTAGAATTGGCTAGCATTAGCTTTTAGTCTAGCACTGATCCCATTTGCTCAACCCAGCTTTTGCTTGGCCACATACTGAGTTTGAGCTCTGCTTCTTCAGACACTCATCACTCTTGAGTATTGTTGGCCAGTGTCTGTTAGCTGGTGCAGTGGAACATGGGGACCCCGCGCTTTCCATTGAGCTTGCCGGCTGCCTGGCAGTGCTACATTGGCGTCTCTTTTGCCCTTTACACTCTCAGTGTCTCTCTCCCTCACTGTCTCTTTACCCCTCAGTCTTTTAGTGTCTCTCCCTCTCACTATCTCTTTTCCTCCTTCACTCTCAGTGCCTCTCTCCCTCACTGTCTCTCTCTTTTCTCTCACATTGTGTGTGTCTCTATCTACCTCACACTCTCTTCCCTCTCAAACTCTCAGTGTCTCTCTCTTCCCTTTCACACTGTGTGTCTCTCTATTGTCCTCACTCTCTTCTCTCTCTCATTCTCAGCGTCTCTCTATCGTCCTCACTGTCTCTCTCTTCCCTCTCTCACTCCAGGTGTCACTCTATCATCCTCACTATCTCTCTCTTCCCTCTCTTACTCCAAGTGTCACTCTGTCGTCCTCACTATCTTTTTCTTCCCTCTCTCACTCCAAGTGTCACTCTGTCGTCCTCACTATTTCCTTTTCCTCGCACACCCTCTGTAATAATGTCTGTTTACCTTCAGCTAGCACCTGTTAGCCGCTATTTGCACCTTCGTGGTTACCTCCACAACTTTTCCATCCACCGTTTTCACTCGTTTCAGTCAGTTCTGTTTTAGTCAGAGGCCTAAGGAAACAAAAGATGGCTCAGCATGACTCATGAGCGAGAACATCAACAGAACACACACACAACCACACACACACACACACAGGCAGAGTTGACTATTTCAGTGAGCATGTGAAAAGTGAGCTTCAGTCATGATCCTAGAACCTAGTAGTATAACCTATATAACCGATAAGCTGCTTTCTCTGCAGTGTGCACAACCTGGCAGGTCTCTAACACTGTATGTATACACACACACACACACACACACACCAGCACTGAGCAGAGAGCTGAACACAGAGAACTGCACCTGTCACACACACACTCTGCAAACACACTGGCTTTAGGAGTGTAGCTAGACCTACCAGTGTGGAGATGTTTAGCATATCAGATGTACACAGTTCGCAGTGTATCAGGCTGATCGCCAGGATCTGCTCATATTTCTAAATATACATATCAAGAGTGTAATTAGTGATACATAATGAACAACTCATTTTAAAAATGGATCCATTGCTTAACCTCTTTAGTGTGTGTGTGTGTGTGTGTGTGTGTGTGTGTGTGTGTGTGTGTGTGTGTGTGTGTTTGTGCATCAGGTGCCACCAGGTGTATAAAAGCTGTCGCATGAAACTATGCCACAATACTATGTCACGTTTTATGCAAATACAGAGTTTGCATGAATGGGTAGACATTAATAATGTGCTGTACTGCCAAGCTTATCTTCCTTCTGAGCTCCACACACTCCCCAAAGACAGGACAAGGCATCAGTCTCGCAGACAACAACAGTGTTCCAGTGTTATGAATGTCAATATGACAGGAAATCATCTGTGATGCACCTTACTGAAACCAGGAGATATTAGAAGTGGAGTCTCACTCCACTTGGACTCGTCTAGGTGTTTAGAGGAGGCCTTAATGATTATTTAGCAATTGTTTTTGAATCCAAGTACTGTAATAGTATTAGTGTTTTTAAGTAATAGTAATAGTACTATGTAATAGTATTACATTATTAAGATATTATGTTATTTTGTTATTAAGTTGAAATCTTGAAACCCCAAATGGAAAATCATCCAATCAGGATTTCGCTGTCATGTCTAGGCAGATGCGGCTAAGCAAGTTCTCCCTTTGGTTAGGCCTTTAGGGCATCAGCTTAACCACTAAATTAATAGAGCTTCATCACAGTCGCTGCGTCTTCAAGTCTGGCTCTGAATAGAAGTGTTATTGAACTTCCATCTGCACTGCTTAACAGAGCACTCCCCGGTTGTCCAGTCTCCCTCAGAAATCCTTATTGGGCTCTTACATCTCTGACTGGACAGACTAAAGACCAGCCCTTACTGAACCTTTATTTTAGAGGAGCAAAATAATATGGCAGGTTTAACTCCTCCCAGTCAGTCCATGTAAACATTAGCGATATTAGCGAGCACCCTGAACAACAAGCCAGCAAAGAGACACAGCTTCACATTTCACATTAAAAATACTCACCAAGACCCGGCAGGGGAGTCCGTTTCCGCATTAATGAACGCAGAAGTGTGATAATGGTCTATTAAGTTAGGCATCCCCCTGACCATTATTATTATTATTATTATACTGCTATTAAACATATATATCGGTTCGAATCTCTGGTCATGCTGCTTGCCATCATCAGCCAGAACCCGAACACAATTGGCCTATATTTCTCCTGGTGGGTCGATGGCTCCCTCTCTACCCATATCACTTCTTTGTGACACTGGCCGGCCTAGGCATCTGCTAGGCGATGCATCAGAGCTGTGTACCCAGCACTTTCCTCAGAGTACGCTGATTGCCCAGTGATGTTGCCATTGGCAGCAGTTGGAAATAAGGCGGTGGCTGGTTGCGCATATTTCAGAGGAGGCTTGTGTCAGTCCTAATTGGCCCCTGTGATGAAGTCTGAATGCCTGACCCATCACCAAACTTGCTTTGGGACATTTTAATGGACACGGGGTATTGGGTGTGTTTGTACTTATCTGAACCTGCTCCTCAAGGACCTACCGGGGGGCTGCGGCCCAGTCAGCTCCCTCTCTTATGGTAGCCGATGGGCCCTTGGCTAATGGGGAGAAGAAGGTATCTTGTGTTTATATGTTTGTATTTTCTGTTTATCCCGTCTATTGTAATGGTAGAGCCCAGGTAGATTGGGGGCAGGGCTACAGATTTAAAATGGGGAAGTGGGAGACCTAGATGGGCTCTTTTGAAGGGAAAATGTTGTGTCCAGACAGCCTTGTGGCTGTAGACTAACTCTGGATGAAGTTAGTAAAACGTACCTTATGTACTGTGGGAAGTCTTGTGAGACTAGAGTACTTTCAAGCTATTTATTTTTTTTGGAAAAATAGAAAAGAAAAGCACTTGGGATTTCAAACTTACCTGGAAACGTAAATCCATGTTCACAATCACCCAATCTAAAATTGGGAAGAAAAACGAACACATGTGTTTTAATAAAATGTTTCGGTCCAAAATGCTCATTAAACAGTGTCTCTGGCATCAGGCAGCATATTCATAACATTGTTTGCAATAGCCGTCATTGTGATTGTAGCTTTTTTTCGCGGCATTAAAGGCTTCAGACATCTGGTTCTTATCACCACCACTGTGAGAAATTCTGCTTCTCTACAATGGAGCAGCTCACACCAAACAAAAGAGAAATTTACCCTCTCAACTTTATCATCGTAACCATTTGATCATGCTGAAACCTTGGGAAAATTGGGGAGTTTCCCTTTAAAGCCGTTATCACATATGAACTGCGGAAAATGTTCGGAGAATCAGGATCAGAATCTGGACCTTTTCCGTGGTTGCCCTTTCACACATCTAGTGTTCAGTTGGGGGTTCAGATACATTCTCATTACAGGAAATGTTCCAGGTGGTTTAGGCAAGGCACTGCGCCTGTGTAGTGTGTATGAGGTACAGCGTGACCCACTGTGAATTCTCCAGAAAATGACCTGCTCTGTTCACACATGGGCTCACTCTGACTTTACCTGGACTTTGTACTGGGGGGCTGGCGGGATAAAATCCGATATAATCCGGTAATGTCCAATACTAATGAATACACACTCATACATACATCATCTCTAGCCAATGTTCGGAAAAGTTGTGGGTAATTGTACATGTTCTTCTTTCCCTCCTCACAAATTCAGGATGCCAATTCATACACACTGAATATGAAAGACATTTGTGAAGCAATTTGGACATACAGAATTTGGCGTGTAATTTTATTTGGAGTGTAAAATTAGCGTAAAGCCATGTGACAGAAGGGCACCGCTCACAAAACCGTCTCTATGTAAGAGACTGCAGCAGCCTGTAGCTTAGATGGCCAGGCTTGGAGATTAGCCCCATCGTTCCATTTTCTGGTTCTTCAAAGTGTGAACTTTATCAGGCTTTTCTGATAGCATTGCTTCGGCCTTCTTCTCTTTTGCAGCCACATCAATCAGAGGACCCAGTTTGAGAACCCCGTGCTGGAAGCCAAAAAGAAGCTCAGCCAGGATACGCCCACGACCAGTAAGCCCGGAGCAGCGGTGGCAGCTTCAGTCTCAGGTAACGCTGACCTCCCTCTTTCATTCCTACATCTCCCATCACCAGCGCTCTTCATTCAGTCACTCATTCATTCATCATTAACCCAGCTAAAGCTGTTCAAACTCATACAGGTTCAGACCTCTGTTAGATCCAGCGAATGCTCTCTGCTCTTATAGCTCAGGAAATAGGAATGTAGGCGTTAAAAAGAAAGGAAAATGAAATGAATTAAATGGAAATGTAAAAAAACATCCACACAGCCTCCGGTTAGTTAAAGTCAAAAGCACAAGTGTTTTATTGGCGGCCAATTATTTTTCAGCTCGTACGAATGACTGATTTGGACGACTGTAGCCAGGAATTCCATCAAGCCTCCGCCTCAAAGCCTTTCCACCGCCGCTTTGGGCGACATCAGAAGGTTAGCGCTATTAACTAGCAGAGAAGGGATTGTGACTGATTCAGGCGTACCTGTCATTTGTGTTTCGCTCACACCGTTTCGAGTGTCAGCAGGCTTTTGTGCACGTCTCATTTTGACGGGCATCGGGCGAATTGGAAGCGACCTCCTCTTCTTGCTCAAATCTCTCTCTCGCGTGCACGCTCTCACTCTCTGAGACAAGCCTCTTCTCCCAGCGCTCTGTTCTTCCAGAGCCTGAAAGACTGTTTGAAGCATTTTCAGATAGAACGAGAGCAAAACAGAGCATGATTGCAGTTACAGAGTCCAGTCCTTCATGATCACTGCTGTCCTGGGCCTGTCCTCAGAATGCATGCCAAATAGCTACATGGATTTTACATTAATTCATAAATGGTTGTAACAAATCATAAATAGCCACTGTTTGCATTCAGATAGATGGTCAACAACTGGTATGTTAATTACATGTACATGCACTGGAATAGACAAGTGACTGTTTGGTCTATTGGTATTAATGAGGGCACTAACAAATGATGCTAATGATGGTAATGCTAATTTCATCTTTACCTTATCACCTTTTTATGTGCATCTATTCATCCAGCAGTTTGTCTATCCAACCAAACCTGAACCAACCTACTCAAAACTGCCCAAACCCACCTCACCCCAATCAACCAAAAAACCAGCCTCACTCCAACCAACCAATACCTCACCCCAACCAACCCATTCCCACAGATATCATCCAATCCAACCCACCCATTACAACCCACCGAAATCAACCAACCCAACCCACCCATTACAACTCACCCCACCCATTACAACCCACCGAAATCAACCAACTCACCCCACCCATTACAACCCACCGGTATCAACCAACCCAACCCACCTATTACAACTCACCGATATCAACCAACCCAACCCACCTGGCCAACCCATTCAAAACAACCCATTACAACCCACCCATTACAACCCACCCACCCATTACAACCGAACCCTCCCATTATAACCCACCGAAATCAACCAACTCATCCCACCCGGCCAACCAACCCATCCACTCACATTAGGCCTTTTGTTTTCTCCAGGGTTCAAAATGGTCTCCCATTCAGACTCACAATTCAGTATTAAATAATCCATATTGTAAAACCAATGACAATCAGTGAACATGACCCAGGTAAATGTATGGTTATTTTGGCCAAGTTGTAATTCCCTTCTCCAGATCACTTAGCTGGCCTGAGATCGATGTCAGGGTTTGAAACCTGACCGGTATGTCTGGAACTGCCAGTCAAAACAATGGGCTGTTCTAGACCAAAGATAACTGTTGTGAAACATAAGTGGTGTTGAGATGTGCTGACATTTAAAAAATAGAACATATAACTAGATAAATATTTCCTCAGTTGTCACCCTGCTATCTGTCTAGACAGCTTAAACACGTGTGATGGAAGAGAGATAAACTCAGCTCGAGCCTCAGGCTCCCAGCAAACTTGTCTGCTCAGATCACACCACTTTTTACATGGTGGGAAGGAAAATCAATTTAAAGCGCAGTGCTCAGGAAGCGTCAGTAACAGTAGGGGCAATTTATTTAGACGAAAAAGAACACTAGGCTCTCAGGCTTTCTCCACTAATTAAAACATATGGGCCTCAGGTGTGCATTTCCCACGCTTCTACTTCTTAGAAAGAACTCGTTAATTTTGTCATCAAAGTCTGTATGTAGTACACTTGTGGTGTGGTGTGTGTGTCTGTGTGTGTGTGTGTGCCTGGTATGTGTGTGTGTGTTCTGAGATGTCCTGGCTATAGGAAAACTATATATGGACCAACAAAATGACCCTGGTCTATTTTTTAAAGCTAACTAAAAGGGAAAAGAACATTTTATCTTTGGTTAGTGAAGTTAAGCTTGGCATTAGGTTTAGGTGCATGTATTATTTATTACATGTAATTACATATTTTTATATAGTACATATACAACTGTGTACTATACTATTAATTACATTTCGATTTCTTTATTCCATGACCTTTTACCAGCTCACCTGATTTACCGTATTAAGCAAGGATTTTTTGGGACACCTGCTCATTCAGTGTTTCTTCTGAAATCAAGGGCATTGTTGGAGTAACTGTCACTACTGTCCAGAGAAGAAGGCTTTCTACTAGACTTCAGTCAATGACAAAAGCGTTACTGAGGTCAGGATGTTGGATGATCACCACCCCACCTCACCCCCTATGGAGCACCATCCGTCATTCCAGAAAACACAGTTCTACTGCTGCACAGCTCAATACTGGGGGCTTCATACCCCTCTAGTCAACATTTGGCATTAGGCATGGTGCCAATATGTTTATGTTTATCTGCTCCAGACGGTCCAATTCTGCTGGCAGTACTTCTCTACAGGGACTAGACAAGCTGTATGTGTGCATTTGCACATGTGTATCAGCAATTGTTACTTGTGTATGTGTGTGTATGTGTGTGTGTATGTGTGTATGTATGTGTGTGTGTGTGTATGTATGTATGTATGTGTGTGTTAAAAGTGTGTGTTCACTTCTGTGCTGATCTGCATGATCATACACTTAGCTTATCTCTGTGCTGCCCACGTGAGTGTGTGTGACTCTTACACTCCACTGTGCCACTCCTGCAGTATTGATTTCACATTGCACAACACTCTTCCTTTCTCTCTCTCTCTCTCTCTCTCTCTCTCTCTCTCTCTATCTTTCTCTCTCTCTCTCTCTCTCTCTCTCTCTCTCTCTCTCTCTCTCTCTATCTTTCTCTTGCTCTCTCTCACTTTTTCTTTTTTTTTGACCTCATCCAAGCCTGGCCGTGTCCAGAGTAACTTGCTATATAACATCATACTCTGGATGCCCTTGTGGCTGCACGGTCAGCAGGCTGATGCTTAGCTGGCAGTCTGTTCTTCATTATAGCAGTCCACTACTGACCCCCAGCTCAAGAGCTGAGCTGCCCATGGGCCAAAAGTTGGCCTGTGATGACATCAATTTAGCCCACCGGAAAGTGACCCTAATGAGAGAACAGACAAGCAAAAAGTCTTATACTGTATTTACCTTCCTATTCCTTTCATTCTAATATGAAACACATTTCTTGTTTAATGAACTGTATTTTATGGCCCTCAGCCCATCATAAACATAAGCAGACACTTTGGCCTCCCAAGACAAAAAAGTTTTGCCAGTTGTGAGTTTGGGCAGCTCTGCTCTTGAGGCACCCTTTAGCTATATCACAAAAAACCTCACATTAAACACATTAAAAAGTCAAAAGTGAAAGTAAACATTGTTAATGTACATTGCCTGCAAAACCTTAAAAAAGAGAGTCTGAAGGCAACATAAGCTTACCTCTCTGTAAATGTCTAGGTTGCAGGTACTCCTGATTTTTACTGCACATTTTTTGAGCTCTGCATGGTTTCAAGACTTTTTAACACCAACAGGGTTTCTCAGGAAAACAAATGTAGTGATTGTAGCTTGTTCTCTGTTCCTCCACGATTTAGAAAATGTAATTTCAGAGATTTTAGGTTCTGGATTTTAGTAGAATTTTTTTTTTTTTGTGAGCAACAGGAGGGGCAAATCTCGAATATTCAGTGATAAGGATACAGTGTGGTACGGCTAATGTGTCAGTTTGTCAATCCTTTAGTTTGTATTTGTTGACGATAAGTGTAGTACGGTTTGTCATAGTTCTTGTTGTACTTTTTTTTGGTTGGTTCTCATCTTGCTTTAGGCCGCAGACGAATATTTTTTTGTCATAGTTTTCAGTCTTGAAATGAACATTAGTAAACAGTACAGAAAAACAGTTGGAAGATGTGGGTATTGTATCAATATGGGACCAAACAGATGATGTGGCAGTCTGTTGTAAAGACATATGTAAGATATTCCTCTGATGACCCTCCTGTGAAAGTCATATTTGGTTAGGTGTCGCTGCACAGTAGAATAGTGCACCACCACTCCATAGACTGGAATCTTTTTTGCAGTCAAACTGGGCTTTTAGTTTGCCTTCCTAGCAGTCCTACAAACAGTTCTCTTAGGAAGTTGACAATGCTTGGTATCCTCTTATAGCCTTCTCCTGCGTGGCAGTAAAGAATACTGAATGCTGGAACAAGGTTCGAGGAGTCAGGGTGTTTATAAAGCTCTGGAATTAGCATCACCTGGCCTTTCCTAACGAATACTGTGAACAAGCCATAGCACTAACAAGCTAATAGGTCTGAGTGGAAGCGTTTAGGAACCACAGCAGCTCACTTCTATCAACTTCTATCCACTGAATTTCACTTAGAACATTAGCAAAAGCATGTTATTTTAACCAAGGGGTGCCCAAACTTTTGCATAGGACTGCATGGTTCAGTCAGTAAAGTAGTGTTTTGGTGCCTTAGCCATGACCTCCACAGCACACACACACACATGCGCATACATACAAACACACACACACACACACACACACACACACACACACACACACACACACTGCTTTCACACTTTAATTAAACACTGACATTTTATAATCAACTCCCCTTGAGACACACACCACACACACACGCATTCCCTTTGTGATGAGTTAATCAAGTAGATGTAAACATCATTCTGCTCCCACTTTACTCACACACACACACACACACACACACACACACACACACACACACACACTCTGCACATTCGATGACAGAAACTGATCATGTCTAGACAGATGTTGACGACGTGAGGCCTGAACCTGCATTAAGGGCCTAATACATGCGCATGCACACACACGGTGACATTGCGGCTCTCCAGGCCTGCACTGCATAATCAGATTGATGTGGCCCAAGGAGAGGAATGGAGTGAAGAACAGGGGCATTTCATCTGCTGCTGATGACATGAGTGACTCCTATTAGCCTCCGTGCTGCCCTCTAAACCCAGCATCTATTGCTGATCCAGAATCAGTGAACAGCAGCAATTCAGTTACTATCTCTAGGAAGCGATTCGGTACATCATGGAATCTCGAAATTCACCACCATTTGATCATGATTCTTAAGAAAGTGATTCCGTACATTATAATCTCAAAATTCACCACCATTCACTTCTATTATGATTCTTTATAAGTGATTCATTACATTATAATTTTAAGATGTACCACTATTCAAGTCCATTGTGACATTTTACCACCTTCTAATTTGAGTTTGATTCTGATTCGTTACGAGTCAATTCAGTGCACTGTGAAATCTCACATTACACCACTAATCAGTTTGAGTTCGATTTGGATTCATTACAAGACGATTCATTGCACTATGAAATCTTACATTTTATCACAATCTAATTAGTTTGATTCTGATTCATTAGGAGTCGATTCAGTGCACTGTGAAATCTCACATTACACCACCATGCAATTTAAGTTTGATTCTGATTCATTACGAGTCGATTCAGTGCACTGTGAAATCTCACATTACTCCACTAATCAATTTGAGTTTGATTCTGATTTGTTACGAATTGTTTCAGTGCACTGTGAAATCTCACATTTTATCACCATCCAATTAGTTTGATTCTGATTCATTAAGAGTCGATTCAGTGCACTGTGAAATCTCACATTACTCCACTAATCAATTTGAGTTTGATTCTGATTTGTTACGAATTGTTTCAGTGCACTGTGAAATCTCACATTTTATCACCATCCAATTAGTTTGATTCTGATTCATTAAGAGTCGATTCAGTGCACTGTGAAATCTCACATTACTCCACTAATCAATTTGAGTTTGATTCTGATTTGTTACGAATTGTTTCAGTGCACTGTGAAATCTCACATTTTATCACCATCCAATTAGTTTGATTCTGATTCATTAAGAGTCGATTCAGTGCACTGTGAAATCTCACATTACACCACCATGCAATTTGAGTTTGATTCTGATTCGTTACGAATCGATTCAGTGCACTGTGAAATCTTACATTTTATCACTATCCAATTAGTTAGATTCGGATTCATTACGAATCGATTCAGTGCACTGAAATCTCACAGTACACCACTAATCAATTTGAGTTAGATTTAGATTCATTACGAAACGATTCAGTGCACTGTGAAATCTCACAGTACACCACTAATCAATTTGAGTTAGATTTAGATTCATTAAGAATCGATACAGTGCACTGTGAAATATCACATTATCACCATCCAATTAGTTTGATTCTGATTCTGAATTTCATTCCTTCTCTCAGATGCAAACATGCTCTGAAGGTTTACCTTTGCCATTTCAGGTTTGTTCCAGCAAGGATTTTTCTTTGCTGTGTATGAATGTGTGTGCGTGCGTGCGTGCGTGCGTGTGCACTCGTGATTTCAGTCAGTTCACCACACACAGTGCTGGTCGCCCAAGATAGAAGTCATAAATGAGCAATCTTTCCCTCAGGAAATGGGATGCACGCTTGGCGAATCATGGAATGATATCAGATACTAATATGTAATGATTAATATTTCACACACACACCCCCCCCCCTTTATTTTTTTCTCATTCCATTTTTCCTTTGTGGCTCTGTGAGTGTTCAGAGAATACACTCGTTTAGGGCTCCTGCATGCTGATGTCGAGCTGTTGTTGGAGTTCCTCAAACAGGAAGTTTTGGAGTTCTTTGGAGCTTTTTCTAGGTTTCTCAGGGTACTTTGAGAAATCTTCAAGAAGAAAAAAGGTTCCTTAAATGTTCTTCAAAGCACCATAAGAGGTTCCTCCACAGTTTCAAACTGAAGAACCTCCAAAAGTTTCTCAAGGAACTTATATTAGTATGCTGATGCATACAAATGATATCTGGTGCCATATATCTTGCCATAGAAAACGCATGCTGTAGTCAGGATAGCAGAATAAATACAGGCAGAACTAGCGAGGTCCTGATCAAGGTTTTTTACCCCTCAATTCAATCCGAGTGTCTTAATGCTGACTATTGGCCGATACTGATCTCACCCGATCTGTAACATAGCTCAATTTAGGTAAGAAATGCTAATACACAGTAATAAACTCAACTATTTTTAGTAACAGTTTCTAAAATCAGGCTAAATTCTGAACTCATTTACTTTGTTTGGAGCAACTTTTTAAACGACACTCTATAGTGTTTAATTTCTTACAGTCCAGTCTGACTGACCTACCTGATCATTCAGCTCCCAGCTCCTTTACAACTCTGCAGTCTGATCACTTAGTGTTGTGTGTATTAGCACTAGCCTCCTGCTCGGTTCTGAATGCCCCCTTTGTAGCTGGTCTAGACCCAGATAAAGGAGTGTGGTTCTCTGGCTGATAGAACAGAGCATTTCCACCATAGTCTGGTTTCTAACCAGGCGTAATTCGAGCAGAACGACGGGATGGGAAGAACATTATATCTTTCCAAGTGGCTCTAAGCCACTTAAGATAACATGCAAGTATATGTGTATATGTACAGTGGTGCTAGAACGTATGCTCTAAGGGAGGCCACAGTATTTGCTGCAGATCTTATATGCATGTTGTGCAGCAGAGCAGGGTAGCAGGGCAGTCTAGCATAGCAGATCATAAAGCAGTCTTGGAGGGATTGAGTAATCACACAGTTAACAAGCAGATCCTACATCGACCTCCTGTCCCCAATACTGATGTAGAAAAAACAATGTCATCAGAGCCAAGTGTCATTAGCACATGTTCTTACAGTAGCTATTTATTAGTTATTCATCTAGAGAGCGATTAAGCCCGGCAGTTTTATTCATATGCTGGTGGTTGTAAAGTGTAAGTTGTAATTGATGTGCTGAGGAATGAATGGGCTTGAATATCAATGCAATCTACGCTGCTGTTTACAGCACTCCCGCCCCTTCCCCTCATTCGCTTAGAGATTTAATTCACTCACTGTGTCTTTCTATCTCTCTCAGCCTCTCTCTCTTTCCCTCTCTCTCCCACTCTCTCTTCAGTTGAGATTCATATGCCTACAGCATTTGCTTAATACTAATGATTATATAATGCATGGTTATTTCATAATATTAAATATTATATTTCACAATATTTCATAATATTAAAAAAGCCTCAGTCTGGCCTGTGCAAACGTTTGGACATTTGGATGTTGTTTTGACATGGTTTTCAGGCCTGATTCATATAATTGGTTTTAATTAGTAACTGTCAGCTGAATCAAATTTCAAATTTCCCGAGCTTCAGAAATTTCCTAATTTGTCAAACCTTGTACTAGCACTCCTCAAACGTGTGCTCCTCTCACAATTGTCTAAAGACCTGAAGAAAATGGACAGGGCAGGGCTATGAGAATATAGGCAAGCATTTTCAGCTTGGGATTTGTACAGTATGGAATGATAAGAGCTGTGGGTGGGAAGTGTGGCGAAACCCCCATTTGACTTCCAGGAACTTGCATAAAAGTTAGTAGCTTGGAGTGAAGAATGAGGTTCACCATTAAACAAAATCTTCATGGATGATTCTTAGAAAGCAAAACTCACAAAAACCTTAATGTTTGAAGTATGCTGCAGAACATCTAGACAGGCTGTGCTGTGGACTGATGACTGGCAAAGGTACATTTGGCAAAAAGAAGGAAGTGCACCTTGGACGGGTGGCGGGAAGAATGAATTCCACAAAATACCAACAAATGTGAAAACCATCTGTGAAAAAGGCTAAAGATCCAAAATGCACATAAAAATCCTTCATTTACTGCCTGAAGTGATCACATACAGATGCTTTTGGCAAGGCTTTCACAGTCCTCTGACCTAAACGTCTCTGAGAATTTGTACATAGGCCTTAAACAAGCTGTGTAGCCAGATGAACCAAGGATATCTCACAGCTAGAGGCCTTCAGCACAGAATAGGGGGGAAAAACTCCAAATACAAGAACAGAGAGAGACGTAGCAGGCTGCAAAAAGGCTGTGCAGGCTGTGATTTCCAGACTCCTGTAAGATGCCCTCACCTTTGCCCAGGTCACACTTTTTGCTAATTGCTAATAAAAGAAGCACATTTTACTCACTTTTTCTGTCTGTCTCTCTCTAACAGAAGAGATTGGTGTGAGAGGCTTCACACGAGACCCGTCACAGCTTCAGGGAGTGATATTGCGCACAGCTCTGAGAAAGAGCCCCCAGGGCTTCGGCTTTACCATCATCGGCGGGGACCGGCCAGATGAGTTTTTGCAGGTGAAGAACGTGCTGCGGGACGGTCCGGCAGCGCAGGACAACAAGATCGCTTCTGGTGGGTCTGCTTCCTCATACGCACACAGCCTTTTACACATTAGCAGACTGAATAGACTCCAGCTCAAAAGAACGTGTCTTCAATAGGAAACGTCATCCTTTCAAATCTGTACCTGGCTCCTCCGTATTGTCTCTTTTCATAGCACAGCCTTGACCACAGTGCGATACAAAGAGGGAGAGTCTTTCTGGCCTTCAGGACATTTACTCTTAAATGCTAGAGTGGATACCATTGTTAAACCTTCTTGTTGTCGTCGTAGCCTGGTATCTCTGAAACGGTAACTTTACAGGAGAAGTTAAAATGTGTTTTAAGACTCAGATAATATAAAGACTAGTAATATAAAATAGTAAAATAAGGTAATAATTATAAGAAAGTATAGTATTTTTGTTTGTTTGTTTTGGTCCGCTCATCAGGAAATATTCACACAACATAAAAGTCAGCATTTTGAAATGGCATGGGGGGACAAAAAGCATTTTAATGTTTTTGACTAGATTGAAACACTTTGTAACTGTCATGACGGGTTAAGCCAGACACAGAGGGATGAACACTCACAGAGATGGATCAATGCAAGTAAATTTATTAACAGAATATAAGAAAACAAAACAGTGACAACTTAAAGGGACAACACAAAACACACATGAGACTGGTGGGACTCCGGGAGCTGAGCTAGGAGATAGGGAAACGAGAGCTGGGGGACCAGCTGCAGAACCAAACGGCAATGCCAAACAGACCTGGTATTGAGGCTTGCCCATGAACAGCATCACTAACGCTATCCGGATATCGGAAGGTAACCTCTCTGACGACCTTGAGGTTCTTGGACCGTAAACATCAAATCCATTTAGTTTAGTTTAATTTTCGGCCTCGAGTATTGCGTGGGAGCCCCTTAAGTACCACAGCCTCAGGTGAAACGCATCAGCTAAACAAGAATCAAACACTGAACATGAATCAAAATACGTGAACATGAAGAAGAACCGAACACTGAACTGAACACACATGACGTAAACGAACATGAACCGAGTCCGTGAATCAAAACATGAGCGGAAACACGAGCGGCTTGGCATCGCCCCAGGAGAGGGCACGATACAGAGGGGCTGACAGTAACAATGGCCTCATGATTATAACAATATAATTATCTAGAAGTAAATAAATGCTACAGTTAAATAATATATGCTTATATCGTCACTGTCCAATAAAAAACACGGTTTTGATTTGATACATTCTTTTGATGTATTATAAGTTAGAAGATAGCTTCTAATTGGCCTGATGATAATATGTTTCCATTAGCAGTTCATAAAAACACCAAATCCACACAATCCATTTGATTGTGAATGTTGGCAAGCAGCCAGAACATGTTTGGGATCTTTAGTTTTTAGTTATATACTGGATACAACGAGCAATGGTAGTCTGTATTTAACCAGTTAGCAATGTAGCATTGTAGCTGCCATAGCCTTGTTTATGTGGGTTCTGGTACTGTGTGATGTTTCTAATTATGAAAATGGACAACAGGAAGACGCGTTGCTAAAAAACCTGAAGCCTGAACTTTGTCATACCCTCATTCATTTTGATAGACAGTGGCAGCACTGCTGGGCTGCCTAAACCTCATTCAGTGGCCTGCTGTGATCTGCAGGATCACGTGGACAGTGGTAATATAAATCACAATTGGTGCAAATGTGTGTGTGTGTGTGTGTGTGTGCCAGGGGAACTGGCATTACCACAGAGCTGCATTGAGCGATAATTACAGAGCGCAAACGCTCACCGCCCTCCATTACAAAGGCAGGAAATGAATGCCTCTGCGCTTCCTTCCCCAGGAGACTTCAGGCCGCGCATCTAATTGAAATAATTCAACTAAAATGTAAATTTGATGCTAAAATAGCGCTCAGCGAATTGTATCTAGTAAGCGCAGGAGCAGGCCCATGTGGCATTATTAATAACGAGGAAGGATGTGGCACAAGGATTGTGTTCGCTGTAGCTGGAGTCTGTTAGCTGCTACCCACACATAGCTGTACAACAGCGGTTGTTTGGTAACAGTGTATTAAATCGATGTAAATATGCATAGACATTCCTTTATATCGGGATTAGTGGTGATGTGTATTCAGACTCGTTATAGTCCACGCGGTTCTGTTTTATTTGTAGGTGAAAATTTGAACATCCAGTCCAGTCAAAGGTTTTGACACTAGCCATGGGATGACCCTGCCTGTCTTTTCATCATTCGGCACAATGCAGTAGTGTTCTCCTCGGAGCGTGTTGAGCTGTCTAGTGATGTTGCTTCAGCGGCATCTTAAACAGTGGTAAAATATAGAAATAAAGAAACAAAGAAAATCATTTTATGAGTTGGTGTATAAAATATAGCCCCCTCCTTTACACTGACCAGTCCACTGGCAGAGGTGTCAAGTAACAGAATACAATTACTTTGTTACCTTACTTAAATTACCTTACCTTAATTGGGCCATCTGGAAAGTGTGAGAAGTATAAACATCTACCATTCTGACACTCTATTGGTTTGTAAGCGATCCATTACACCTGCACAGGTCACGTCACACTCCAGCAAGGACATGGCAGACGTATGTAGTCTAGTATGACGATGTCTGTGGCAGAGACTCAAGAGAACTGGAGTGAAATGTCCAAACTAAGCTCCACATTTACCTTCCAATAAAGCTTATTGATCACACGCCTCTGAAGTTTGAATTTCTGCACCATTACAATACTTATAGGCTCCTTTAATATGTCCGATATTAATAAAATGTATTTATATATTATGTATTAATATATTTTCAATGGACAGATCTGCAGCTGAGACAGGCAGCCTAGTGCAGCCCAACATTTTTAACATCAACATTTTAATAGAACATTATGGTTATTATGGCTTTTAGAACATTTTTTTAGTGCACTATAGACCCCCGTGGCGCAGCCTAAGCTTTTGGCCTCTGCTTTCCTTTACATTACTTTTACTGTTCTACTTTAAGTAGTTTTGAAACCAGTACTTTTACACTTTTACTGGAGTAAAAAGCTTAAGTTGATACTTCAACTTCTATAGAAGTATTTTTAAACCCTAGTATCTCCACTCCTACCTGAGTAATGAATGTGAATACTTCTGACACCTTTGTCCACTGGCTAGGATAATACAACATACAGTGAAAGTAAAAGAAGGCAAAACGCTAGCGATTTTCCTAAGTGAGTGAGACGTGTAAAAAAAAATTCCCAGTTTCCCTCTGTGCATGCCTACAGAGAGAGCCTCATTATACAGAGCAGCTGAAGTGTGGTGAGACTCAGACTCCCCACTGAAGCAGAGGCTTTCTGAGGGAGCAGAGCAGCTCTCTTTTCTGCCATATACACTCTTTATATCAGTGTATTCCCCTGAGGCTGGAGAGGAGAGAAGCTTGCGCCAAGACGGTTTTCCTGAAATTACATTTTACGTTTTCAGAGTTTCAGTATTCTGTAGTAAGTTTTTTTTGTTTTTTTTTTAAAGGCCGTTTCCAGAGTGTGACGCCTTCTTAGAAGCCTTTACTCAGAAGTCTCCAGCATGTCCTGGGTGTGTCTGGGTATCCAGTGTGTTGTGCAACTTCTAAAGGTGGATGCTTAAGCTGCATAAGCTATGGATACATGGATACATAAATGACAAATAGTAAATATGCGCAATTTGTTGACAGCCGGGAACGCTTAACGCACAGCCACGGTTCAAAACGCTGTTTCGTAGATAATCACGCTGTGAGGTCTGCTATGTATTTTTGGAGATGATCTGATTTATCGTTTTTAATACATTTTATTACCTGGGACATCATAACACCCACCTAGCAATCTCATAACAACCGCCTGTGACACCTTAGCAACTGCCTAGCAGCACCATAGCAACCACCTAGCAACGCCATAGCAACCACATGGGACACCAAAATAACAACCTAGCAACACCATAGCAACTTCCTAGGATGCCATAGCAACCACCCAATACCCTCTAGCGACTACTTGCAGTGAGACCTAAGCAACCCGTTAGCAACCACCTGGGATGTTACAGCAATCATTTGGGACACCATAGCAACCACCTAGCAACTCCATAGAAACCACATTTAGGACCATTGGAACAACCTATTCACCATAGCAACCACATGGGACACCATAACAACAACCTAGCAACATCATACCAACCTAGCAGCCACATGGGACATCATAGCAACTCCAGAGCAAATACCTGTGACACCATAGCAACCTCCTGGGACACCATAGCAACCACCTAGCACCCTCCTTAACAAGTACTTGCCACATTTCAAGCACTGTTGTAGTTCTTTCAAGAAATGCAAATCGTGTTAACTAGCTATCTGAATATAATGAATAGTTTTACCAGAGGTTTGATTTGGCTGACTGATTCCTACAGGATCAATCCAGGTCTTGTTATTAAATCTCCATTATTTTGAAACAGGACTACTACTACTGAAAAAGCTCCAGATTCTGCAAATTATAGAAGGTTATTCATTCCAATATTATTTCCGTAAAAAGCTTGTAAAAACTATGGACACTGCAGTTTCATACTAGATTCAAATCACAGATCTTGACTGTTGATCAATTCAGCTCTATCAGAGCTTAACACAGTAAGCGTTAGCGTGCAGCCATATCACACCCTGCTGGCTCTCTAGAGATCTCGGACTGTTTCTTCTGCTTGCATTCAGTACAAATGTCCGGAGTATCCACTGCATCTTTCACCTTCTCAAGGTTTAGTATCTGACTTTTTCTTTTCTCTCCTCCAGGGGACGTGATCGTCGACATCAACGGCGCTTGTGTTCTGGGAAAGACCCACGCTGACGTGGTGCAGATGTTTCAATCTGTCGCCATTAACCAGTATGTGGACATGGTGCTGTGCCGTGGCTACCCGCTCCCAGAAGATGCTGGGGCCAGCGACGATGGGACAGGTGATGCTGTCCCACCTTCACAGCTGCTGGACATCCAGCCCAGAGGCCCTGAGGTGGCCGCTTCGCCGCAGGACCCGCACTACCCGATTAATGGTCGTTACCCAGACATGCCTGGTGAGTCCACTCTGCTGCAGCCGGAGCTGGTGAGCGTCCCGCTGGTGAAGGGGCCTGGAGGCTTTGGCTTCGCCATCGCAGACTGCCCCCTGGGCCAGAAGGTGAAGATGATCCTGGACGCGCAGTGGTGCCGTGGCCTGCTGAAGGGCGATGTCATCAAGGAGATCAACCGGCAGAACGTTCAGACCCTCAGCCACGCCCAGGTGGTGGACATCCTCAAGGAGCTGCCTGTTGGCGCTGAGGTCAACGTGCTTGTGCTCCGAGGAGGTGAGGGAGTCTATATATTTGTGTGCCAAACAGTTTTTTTAATAGGTTGTTTACACTCCACTGTTGTTTTCAGCGGGAGATGCAGTCTCTTGTAGCATGATGGATGCCTGAGGCGCACCCTCTTTTGTATGTGAAGGGCTTAAGGCACCTTAAGCTGGGATACACAATGATTTCAGAATCATATTGGTAACGTGGAGCAACCCTCCAGTACTAACCCTTATATTTTATAAATCTTAATATTATAAATGTCAGATATACATGTACAAATGCAGGATCTTGGTATTGGCCGACATTCCCTTATCAGAACCGCCCTAGGATTGAGTTGAACGACCTCGAAGCAGTCAAGAAACGTACAATTTTTTTCTGTGCTGACCAATCAGATCACTGGTACGGTCTTCAGTGTCTGATGCAATCTAGTACCCTAGTCTTTTGTGTTCTGATTTAACACAATGTGATCCTCAGCCCCTCTGCATCCTATTTCTTTATTCAAGCTTTATTAGTACCATACTGCTATAACCTAGCTACATGTTATTCTGTTAACCAAATATTAATGTTAGGATTTCAACCAAAGAGCACCATTCACATTTACTAAATACAGTGACCAAATTGCAGTGTTTCTAGTCTGTAAATTGCGCTCAATTTGCATGATATGTGGCACTAATGTGCTTCCCTCTCATTTGCATGTCCTGTTAATGAGTCGTAACTGGCACTGTATAAACAAGTTAAGTGAATTCAAACGTTTTGAGAAAACTGATTGCCTCACATCCTGAACTGAGTACAAACATTGGACTTGTTAAATGTTACATGTCATAAGTAATATAACATAATAATAATGAGTGATGTGAATTTTAATAACTCTAAGTTGACACAAGTCTCAAAATCTTTAAATCTGGACCTTGAATCCAGTTTCCAGTCCTGGACTTTGTCATCTTTGGTAGGTGTGACACTGAATTACAAATGAATTACATTAACTGTTCCCTTAATGTTCAGTGAGCTCAAACTCCAGGACGGGAACTAGATACTGGGTTTATATTTGAAGACCTGGGATTTAACAGTAGTTGTTTCCATTTAAGACATTGATTTACTGACCATTAATATGACGATGATTTTTAATAACTGACATATTAACATTTGCCATCTTCACAAATACTGATGGCATAATTCAGCATTCAGCCACCATAAGGGCACACTCAGTAATAACTTGTAGTTATAGCCTTCAACACTCAGACTAAGCAACAACAATACTATAGAGATTACAAGTGAACACATAGGGGAATGTAACCGGTAGCCTGGGAATGTAGCCAGGTGTGAGTTTCCACAACAAAAGGCACACTCTACGGGTCACCAAACTGCATTGCAACAATTCAACGTTTTATAAATTCATTAATAAATTCTTAGCTCAGAAACCATCCAAACGTTGATCTTACACAAATTATTCATATTTGTGTTAGTTTAGACTTAATCAGTTTAGGAGATCCCAAATATCTGTTTTTATTAACTTATATTAACTTATGTTAAGGTTTTACTGTGCAGCAAATCCATGCAGTTTGTGTATATCTGGATGCTTTTACTTTCCATTTTTATTTCTATTTATATTTTTAGTCAATATATGTTTTCTATTGTGTATTTGTTGCTTCATTTTTACCAAAGACTACCTCAGATTCTTCTTAGAATCCATGGCTCTGATTTTGCACCCTAACAGGCGAGTGTGGGTTATTAATATGCATTAGGCCATTAACATGTCCTGTTTAATTGGCTTTACTAAGGTCATCTGAAAAAAAATCCTTAGCAATAATGAGAGAGTGGTGTGCTAATCACAGCCATGATGAGCCACTTTATGAATATGAATCTGATTCAAAGTGTTTTACTTCTCTTGGTCCCACCAAAACGTTCAGACAATAGAAAGTGACAGTTATGTTTTTGACAAAATGAAATTGAGAATGCTGTGTATTTGCACGAGTGGAAGAGACTGTGAGAGACAGGAAAGTAAGAGGGACACTCTGAAAGGTGAGAACAAACAACTGTGCTGCAAGTGACAGATGTGTAATGTGTGTGTGTGTGTGTGTGTGTGTGTGTGTGTGTGTGTGTGTGTGTGTGAGATGGAGAGAGACGTAGGAGTGTGAGAGCGTTAAGCAAGAGGAACAATACGTTCCTCCAAGAGAAAGAGCTGTACGCTCGTGCTGTAGAGCAGCACACAACACAAATGCAGCTAGGGTGCATGTAAAGCACAACACAGTGCAGGACTGGAAAATATAGGCCTCTTTTCAGCTCGTTTCCAGGGCAATGGTGCAATTATATTAATCACAATGGTAATAACGAAATTGTTGAGAAGCACTCCAAGTTATATCTAGTCTGTCCTTATCCCTAATTATGCTGAAAATAGGCCTAATATTATGCATTAAATGGGCAGTTTTAATGGCTGCTGTTAAGCTCTCTGAATTCATGTCTCTGTGGGCTCTTGGAGCACTGGGGTTCGAAATGTGTGGCACGTACCTGAAGCAATCTCAAATGAGAGTCGAATGAGGAAGCAGAGACTGACCCTGCGGAGCACAGTGACCCTCGACGTGCGTTCTTGAAGTGTGTAAGAGCAGCTTTGACTCAGCAGCTTCTGGTCTTTCTTCTGTCTTGTGCATTGGATATGCTGTGGGTGCTCACTGATTGTTAATGTCAAGCTCTGAAAACAAGTAGTAAAAAAAACGTTTAGCAACACAGAGTTTGACTAAAAGACCAAGCAAGGATGAACCAGTCTGCTTCATTTTCAGGCACGTTTAGCACACTGCTTCATTCTGGCTCTGTCTGTTTGATGGAAAACAAGCTACCATTATTTGTAAGTTACATTAGCCCTGTCGCTCCAGTGCAAACCTAAAGAACCAAACCTAAGATCATTCACTCGACGTTGTGCTCTCAGATATCAGGCTTTATCCTTGAAATGTGTGTGATTTGAGCCTGAGTTAGCTAGAACACGCCCTGTGCTGTAGAGTTTAGCCTGCTAGCTAGCAAACTTATCTAAGCTGGCTACTAGTATAAATCAACAACATAAAAAGACATGAAAACCTAAGTGAGCAGTGAGCAGCCAACAGTGACAGTGGTAAGGAAAAACCCCTGATGAGCTGGATGAAGAAACCTTGGAAGGAATCAAGACTCACAAGGGGGGGGACCTATCATCCTCTGGTCAGAACTGTTTATAAATTAATTATAAAAGTCACCAAATCACCTAATCTTTGAAATACCTGTGCTGTGGAGTCTAGCCTGCTAGCTAGCCTTCGCCTTACTGTTAAGAACGTATGATTATTTAGAGGTTATCGTTTATATATATATATATATATATAATATAGTTAAATAAATGGAGCTCAGCTCAGTTTGCTGTCCACACTACAACAGGGGTGGTGGCGACTTGGTCCCAGTTTGACCCCTGATTATTACACCCACCATAATGACAGATATTATTTACCATCAGAGGTTTACTTATAGCTCCCAAAAAATGCTTGAAATATTGAATAAAACATCTAAAAATACCTTTGTTTTCTAGCTTATAGTACTCCAGTATCCACTGTATTATCACAAATGCTGCTTGTGTCTAAAGCCCACAAAAATCCAAAACTTAATGTGAACTAGATCGAACTAGTTTGGCTCAGAGCCAAATTTTCTGATAGAAAAAAATAGTAGCTGATTTATTTCGAGGCTGTTTAATGTCTGATAAAGAATTACCTGGGACCTATTAGAGCAGAATAGCGGCTGAGCTTCAACTACAGATCCTCAATGCTTTTTGAAGCCGTGCTGGGAAAAAAAAACAAGCAGTAGGTGCGCATAAAGAGTTTGATGTTCTTCCATAATGCGGTTCCCTACTTTATGCAGAGCTCGTTTTGTCAGGCTAAGTTCACTTCTTCACTTCACCACCGCCCACAGCTGGAGGTTTATTTTCTGCAGGATGCTGCTACAATCCCCTCAGTTGCCTTGTTCAGTTTCAACATGATTGTGCTTCAGCAGCATGCTTCAGAGCAGCAGTGCCGGCGTTCGGTGGCCTGGTTTGGTGAAGAATCAAGCCTGCACAGTTTTTGGTCAATCGGCCAACACGGGTTTGGTGTCTGAGGTTTGCTTCTTTAGTATTGCACCGGAGATACGGGGCTAATGGTACAATGGTAACTTGTGTTCCATCAAATAGCTCTATGCAGACTGCGTTAATCAGACATCAGACTTTCCATTTTCAATTTCTTTTCCAGTAACAACACTGAAATCTTCATTATCAGCCGTTTTTAACTGAACTGTTAAAAACTACTGTCTTTTAAAATGAGCTATTTTTAATCAAATCAAAGCATTTTATATTAAGAGGAATTCTGTTGATTTTCGTAGGCATTTCTGCAGAATTCATTGTTTGAGATGGTGGTGGTGATAGGAACCAAGTGTATGTAGCCACAGTGTAGTCATATTATAGCCATTTCAATTACTACCCAAAATGAGCAGTGAACCAACAGTCCATGTGTCTTTTAGTTTGAAAATATAAAGCAATGATGGTAAAATCTGACTATTTTATCTCACAACATCCAACTGCATGTTTTCTAGCTCTTTTCACTGCAGATGTGTTTTGAAAGTAAGCTTCAGGCCAAAACTTTGCATCAGAACTATCAGAAAACAATGTCTCCGGCATCAGGCAGAATATAGCTAACCATTTAGTGGGCTGACTTTCTGTAAGGTGGCTTGTAAAGGCATTAAACTCTTAAGATGTCTAGTTCTATTTACCACCACTGTGAACAGTTCTGACTCCGAACAAAGCATTTCTCACCAAACTGATCTGAACGACTTGGTTTTCCTCTTAACTGTTAAATTATGCAATGCATTTTCAACAGTCAATGGAATTCCTCTTTAAGATGTCCATCTAAAAGTAGGCTATCATGCCCAAACTACTTAAATGCTTTAAACCCCCACAGGAGGAAACACACTACGCTAATACACAGCTAGCGCAGTGCGAGTGTGTGTGTGTGTGCGCGCTATTTTAGGCTAGAATCAGGATTGAATAGGATTCACCCCCCCGTCTCCAATCCAGCCTTTTCTGCTGATATTAGCCTGACAACATTAATGCCACTGCAAACAGTGCAAGCAGATATCTCCAAACGTTGAATCTTATCCACATACCCAGCCTATTTTTATAGGCAACAATGGATCACGCAGTGTCATAAACCTCATAAGCAAGTCTGTTTGATTACTTACCACCAGAGACAGCGAACACCCAGCTTACATAGAGTGAGTGAGTGCTATTTCAGCCTAGATTTAATGGGATTCATTTTTTTAATACCATTACCAATCCTTACCCATATGCTATCTATAAGTGTGTAAAGTAAACATAGCTAAACAGGACTAACATTATGAAGGTGTATAACACATTTATAAACAGGACTAACATCATGAAAGTGTATAACACATTTATAAACAGGACTAACATCATGAAAGTGTATAACAGCTATAAACAGGACTAACATTATGAAAGTGTATAACACAGCTATAAACAGGACTAACATTATGAAAGTGTATAACACAGCTATAAACAGGACTAACATCATGAAAGTGTATAACACAGCTATAAACAGGACTAACATCATGAAAGTGTATAACAGGGAAAAACAGGACTAACATTATGAAAGTGTATAACACAGCTATAAACAGGACTAACATCATGAAAGTGTATAACACAGCTATAAACAGGACTAACATCATGAAAGTGTATAACAGGGAAAAACAGGACTAACATTATGAAAGTGTATAACACAGCTATAAACAGGACTAACATCATGAAAGTGTATAACACAGCTATAAACAGGACTAACATCATGAAAGTGTATAACAGGGAAAAACAGGACTAACATTATGAAAGTGTATAACAGTGAAAAACAGGACTAACATTATGAAAGTGTATAACACAGCTATAAACAGGACTAACATTATGAAAGTGTATAACACAGCTATAAACAGGACTAACATCATGAAAGTGTATAACACAGCTATAAACAGGACTAACATCATGAAAGTGTATAACAGGGAAAAACAGGACTAACATTATGAAAGTGTATAACACAGCTATAAACAGGACTAACATTATGAAAGTGTATAACAGGGAAAAACAGGACTAACATTATGAAAGTGTATAACACAGCTATAAACAGGACTAACATTATGAAAGTGTATAACAGGGAAAAACAGGACTAACATTATGAAAGTGTATAACAGGGAAAAACAGGACTAACATTATGAAAGTGTATAACACAGCTATAAATAAACAGGACTAACATTATGAAAGTGTATAACACAGCTATAAACAGGACTAACATTATGAAAGTGTATAACAGGGAAAAAACAGGACTAACATTATGAAAGTGTATAACAGGGAAAAACAGGACTAACATTATGAAAGTGTATAACACAGCTATAAATAAACAGGACTAGCATCATGAAAGTGTATAACAGCTATAAACAGGACTAGCATCATGAAAGTGTATAACAGCTATAAACAGGACTAGCATCATGAAAGTGTATAACACAGCTATAAACAGGACTAACATGAAAGTGTATAACAGCTATAAACAGGACTAGCATCATGAAAGTGTATAACAGCTATAAACAGGACTAGCATCATGAAAGTGTATAACACAGCTATAAACAGGACTAACATGAAAGTGTATAACGGTGAAAAACAGGACTAGCATCATGAAAGTGTATAACACAGCTATAAACAGGACTAACATGAAAGTGTATAACGGTGAAAAACAGGACTAGCATTATGAAAGTGTATAACACAGCTATAAACAGGACTAACATGAAAGTGTATAACGGTGAAAAACAGGACTAGCATTATGAAAGTGTATAACAGCTAAAAAAATCTGACGTGACACAGTTTGAGGAAAGTGTGTGATGGTTCAGGCATGCAGTTAGCACAGTGGTTGTGGGTGGGCTTCACGTTTTCAGTACTTGTTAGCTACATTAGCCTTTTAGCTCCAGTAAAAAATGAAAGAAGCCCACCTTAACTGTCTGGGCTGATTGACAGCATTTGTGATAAGGGGGGAAACTGTGTAAATGAGATTTTTCCCCAAACGGCTCCAGTAAAGCATTTGGCCAGGCTAGATTAGAAAAGTAAACAAAACCCATTCACTCTCTCCTCACACACACACACACCCCCCTCACCCCACATTTGCATACACCATTATTCAACCTCAAAAATAGGTCTCGCTCCTACGTGTAGTGTGTTCATTTCCCCCTCACACACTCTCCTTCTTTCTCACTCTCTTTTTTTCTGACTGCTTACACACACAGACACACCCCCCACTACTCCACGCCGCTTACAGGCGGGTCGGCCCAGCACTGTGTGAATTATGTCATTTCTCTTTCACTGTCCCTCTGCAGCATCGTATAGGTTAGACACTCAGCATGGAGTATACTGCCCCTTAGTGGTCAGCTAACTTACTGTGTTTATATTCAGTGTAACGCTGACAGAATAACAAGAGGCATTTAATATAACCCACCACTGCTCTTTCTGACCGAGAGTTCGGGCTTGGGCGTCTGGACTCTACTCTAGTAGACTGTCCCACTGCTAGCATAACAGACCAATAGACCTCTGAGGTTAGGTATCTTCCCCTGAGTTTCTCCTTTCGTATATCACCCCTGTCTCATCCTTGAATGTCACTGGATCCTCTGAATGATGAGGGCATTAAAGGAGAGGTCAGTCCACCAACTTCAACTTCAAACTTTTTGCATTCGTAATGTGAATAATGTGGGTTTGTGTGTGTGTGTGTGTGTGTGTGTGTGTGTGTGTGTGTGTGTGTGTGTGTTTTGATGGGAAGTGGTGCAGTGTAAAGAATCTTACTTCTTTTATAACACCAGTGAGCTTTAAAATAAGCTTTTATTTACTGAAGCTCTCTCTTAAAGGTGGAGTCCACCGATTGTTCAGAATTTCTGCATAATTTAGTGGCTATAATATAAAGAAAAGACTGACTCTGGTTCAGAGTCTTGTCCTGGCTAGGAAGGAGGAGTTGTGATATCTGCAACACAAATACAGGTATTTTAGTTGCTATCTAAAAGCGGGAGGACACCTACTTGTCTTGAGTTTTATGTGAAATGTTGATCATGGTATATATATTAGTAGTAAATCTAAAAAAAGACGTTTCAACTTTAACAGTTTCTGTAAAATGCATCTATCCAGTGTTTTAAACATTGTTTTAAGGTTTTTGTTGCGGTATCTGAATTGGTATTGAGAGTTAGAGAATTTAACCCTAACCCTAACCCTAGTCAGATCTTACCAAATCTTAACTACCACCTTTGACGAAGCTTGCTATGATATTTTATTGAGGTTCTCACAGTCTTATTATGTCAGTTTAATGGACAAGTGAGTAAAATATGTGGTAGCTGTCCTCTTTCTAATGACACTCAAGGTCAACAATGAGGAAAAAGCACACGATACAAAGCGTATGGATCTTGTCAGTGCATGCTAGGGGGCTTTTGGGAGAAATGCTATTCCATTTATCCCACAGACAAGACCAGTTCAAGCCCAGGATCGTCTGGATGCTAATGGTAAACTACAAAATGGAAAAACACTGGAGTCAAGCCTGAAAAGCCGGATCCGTTAGCATTGCCAATCCTTCTGGGTGTACTTACATGGCTTATGCAATAAACGCTCAACTTGTGCCTTAATTCCCAGGCATTTAGTCATGGAATTTGCCTCCCTAACCGTGTGTGTTCCTTAACCCCTCCTTCTCTCTCCTTCCCTCCTTTCTGCTCCTCCTCGATCTCGCTCACTCTTTCTCTCTCCCTGCAGGTCAGACGTCTCCTGTGAAGTCTCTGAAACCTGTAAGTTCAGCTAAATGCTTTTAATTACACAGTCATATATAATTAACACGGGCACACTTGTGGCGGTGGTGGTGGGGGGCGCAGGGGGGCGGTGATGATGTCAGGACATGTTCTTAATGATGATTTGGGTAATGAATAATGAATCGATCATGCCATGGCTGGGGCCGGAGGGTTCCAATGAAGCAGTTTTAAGCTAGCTAGTACTGCATTAGTCACTGCCTCTACGTACAGACACTCTCACGGCTCCTTTAACGCCAGCCAAACACGCTAGACAGGCTCCGGGTACCATGTTGTAAACATAAACAGCTCTGGTTAGCACAGATGGTGTTGCTGTTTCTGGAAGGCTGGATAAAGCAATAGTAGTCCATCTACCAGGACGTGGTGTTTGAAGTTCTTTCGTTTTTGCGCTGACGTTTTAAGGCTGTAGACTGACACTGGCACTGTAGGACATGCTGTTCTCTAGACAGAAGTGTTAGTACTAGCAGAAGCATGAAGTTCACCTCAAGGTCATCTCCATAGTTTTATATATATATATTTATCTCCATTCATTTATATAGTGAGAAGTAGTGCAAACTATCCTAATTTGGTGCTTTTATGCTGCCGACCGAAGTGCTTTAGTGCCACCAAGTGTTGAACAAGTCTGTGTTGTTCAATAATAAATTACAACAATTAATACATAGCCAGTTTGCCAACTGTCATAAGGCCTTGTTTACACCTGCCATTAAAGGGCCCATGCCACGGAAAACGTACATTATCTTCTTCTATATAGTATGTAAACTTGGCCAACATTTCAAAACTGTACCTTTCCAAAGAGTCAAAACAGCCCATTTCAGGTCATTGTTTTTGTGACACCACAAATGCCTATTCAGTCTGAGACAGTGTAGCTCTGCCCATTCACTTTCAAGGTATAAGGACTGTTTCAGCTCAGGCTGCTTTTTGAATGAGGTGCAATACAGAGCAGCCAATTAGAATTAGAAAAGATTTTTATTTACATATACACCATATGGACAAAAGTATTGAGACGCCTGCTCAGCTTCATTTTGTTTCGTCTGAAGTCATGAGTATTGAAAGAGGGGTTTCTCCTGCTTTTGTTGGAGTAACTGTCTACTGTCCAGGGAAGGCTTGCTAATAGATTTTGGAGCATTGTTGGGAGGAATTGATTGCATTCAGCAACAAGAGCGTTAGTGAGGTCAGGATGTTGGAGGATCACCACTCCACCTGATCCCCAACTCATCCCAAAAGTAATGGATGGAGCTCCAACCATCATTCCACAAAACACAGTTACACTGCTGCACAGCTCAGTGCTGGGGGCTTTATAAACATCTAAAAGTTTGTTTTGTGTGTTTTTGCTGTAAAGTTCCCTTAAAGTTAAATTTAGTCTTGGTGGCAGATTTTCTTGAACCGAGCAGTCAGCTTTATGCTTTAGCACGTTGAGACAGCTGCGTCTGCGGGTACAGGCTTTGATCACAGTCACTACAGTTTAATTATGTTATTGAAGCCGCAGTGAGTAAATTCCTGATAAGCAGCACTGGAGGATTATTATGCAGCGCATCTCTATGATGGTATATTGATAGAACTGCTAAGAGGAGTCTTTATTCAGATGCTGAACATGAACTCTGTGTGTGTGTGTGTGTGTGTTAGTGTGCCACAGCCATGCCCATTACCCAGAAGCACGAGATGTCCACTAACACGGTCAGCTCAGAAAGCCCCAGTCAGCCTGAGCTGATCCCCCAGTCGCTGCCCTTCCCTCCAAACGTGGTGCGCTCAAGCTCGCCCAAACTGGACCCGTCCGAGCTCTACCTCAAGTCCAAAGCCATTCTGGACAGCAAGCGTGAGTGACACTTACACACCTAATAAACAGCTGAAATTCTTACAGCTTCCTACAAATTAGTTGAACTCTGAAGTTCTAGACTAGGGACATCATATTATAGTCATTGTATACATACAGTGTACTGTATATTAAAAACATTGAAAACAGATCCCAAACTTTCGATTGGTGAACACTGCCTGCTTTCCAATGACCACTAACTTGTTTGATGTCCACTCGAACCCACAGCCACCAACACCAAGGAGCTGGACGTGTTCATCAAGAGGAACCAGGAGTCAGGCTTTGGCTTCAGAGTGCTGGGCGGGGAAGGGCCGGATCAGCCTGTGAGTGCTGCCTTCATTGGTCATTACATAACATGGAAAATAATTAGAGCCACTAATCTGTGAATGCTTCATGCAAATACTGGCATATTTAGAGCACAACCAGGCCAGGAATACTGTTATTAACCCTTAAAAGATGCTGATAACAAGTGAGGAATAATTCATTGATACTTGAATTATTTCTTACTTTAAATCAGGCTGAGATCGTCACTTGTTTCCAGGAGAAAAGGGGGTTATAATTAAAATAGTGGTTTCTAAGTGTTTCTAGTTAGCTGCCATGGTGTTGCAAGGTGGTTGCTAAGAGGTTGCTATGGTATCATAGGTGGTTGTTTTGGTGTTGGTTTCTAAGTGATAACTAGATGGTTGGTATGGTGTTGCTAGGTTGTTGCTATGGTATCCTGTATAGTTGCTTTGGTGTTGGTAAGTGTTAGCTAGGTTGTTGCTAATGGTATCCCAGGGGTTTCTTAGGTGTTTCTGAGTGGTTGCTAGGTGGTTGGTATGGTGTTGCTAGGTTGTTGCTAATGGTATACCAGCGATTGCTTAGGTGTTATTGAGTGAATGTGAAGTGGTTGCTAGATGGTTGCCAGGTGGTTGCTATGAAGTATTGTCCGATGTGTAAAATATAAATCTATAAAGGCTTAAAGTCTCTCTCTCCCTCCCTCCCTCCCTGTAGGTGTATATTGGTGCCATCGTGCCTCTCGGGGCGGCGGAGAAGGACGGGCGTTTGCGGGCGGGCGATGAGCTCCTGTGTATCGATGGCATTCCTGTCAAAGGGAAGTCCCACAAGCAAGTGCTGGAGCTGATGACCAACGCCGCCCGCAACGGGCAGGTCATGCTGACCGTGCGCAGGAAACTGACCTACACTGGTAATGAAACGTTACATAGTGCTACGTTTTGGTGTTTTCATTGGCAGTTTTGAGTAATGATGCTGGCAGGTGTCACTTGTCTCAGAGAGGGCTTGTGCTAGCCTTTTCAGAGCTGCTAGCATTGTGTGATGGGTCCTAACTAAAGGTTAGGAAATTACAATGCTGGGAAGAATATTGGAAAAAGCAAAAGCAAAACAAATAATTACAAAAATAGACTTCCTATATTTGAAATAAACCCAAAGTAACACAACGTCCTTAAGAGCCTGGTGGGCAATATTTACACTACCAGGGATAGTGCTGTCTATATTAATTTATAAAAGCTCATAAAACTATTAAACTATGAAACACCCAAAAAAAACAAAACTCACAATTAAAATGTAAGGTCCGCTAAACTCAGCAGCAGGCTTTTCAAGACATTAATCACTGAGTCCTTTACACATTGTAACAGGACAAGGTTTAACAGTGAAATGTTGTAGTAGTGTAAAAATGGCCACTAGATCGTGAGCAGAGTGAACACTTGGACACCTTTTAACACTCTCGCTGATGCCAAGACACTACAGTGAACACTGTGATGTTTCCTCTTTGGGGGAAAAAAGCGTAGAGTAGAAGTTCCATGAGCCAGAAACGCTTTCTCCAGTGTGAGATTGGAGTGAAGATGGTTCATAAATAAATAACCACAAAATGACATATCACATTTTACAGCTCAGTGCTTTCCATCAGAGCCAATATCATGTGTTGACAAAACAGAGACTCAATAGCACAGAGGCGCAGTGAAACAGAAAGGACTTTTTGGTGAAGCGACTGTTTACTGAATGTATCACAGGTGCACACAAAGCCTATACCAGTTTAGCGGATGGAATTACACATTGTTGTGTATTCAGTTCAGTTAGCATCATCAGATGAATTCTCTCAGACCTGGTCAGACCTCATCAAGCATTCTTTTATATATGTTGTAATCTTGCTGTCGTAAGAGAACCTTATGTCTCCAAGATGCTAGCTTTATTCTAACTGTATGCAAAAATGAATGTGAATGAAGGTGCCAGAGAATGTGTTTATTGATGAAGTTGTTGTTTGATGTAGAAATAGTAAGTATGTGCTTTGGTTGGGGCAAGAAATGATCAGATGTGATTTAACAAGCCTATCTACCACCCTGTTTTTTCCTTTATGCCGAGCTAATGGAAAAACGAGTGATAAGCTTTGCGTTTATCAGCAGGTTTATGGCACTGATGAAACCTCTCAGAACCACATATTATAGCATCTTTTTAACACTGTAACGAAACGCCATTTATTTCTAAGTCTTACTGGATAGTGCTGCTGTCCTCTCATTGTGTCCTCTCAGCATGATGTGCTTAGCAAGCTGACGAGATTGTACACTGGCCTTGCCTGTGTTTGGCTTTCTTAAGACTTACTTAAAATAAGCCTGTGCTTTCCCTTCTGATATGTGTTTAGCTCCAGTTTGTTCAGCTGAGGTAGTTCAGTTTGTTTTCGAGGGGGCGGATGACTAAGAGATGACATGGAAAAATCTAACATCGGCCAGCATTAGCTTTTAGCCTAGCGCGGATCCCTGTTTACTTTCCATAGCTTTTACTTTGTCGCTCGCCAAGCTTGAGCTCCCCTTCAGCAGACACTGCCACAGTCACAAGGTCTGCTTCATGTAGTTTGACATTACAGGGCCCCTTTCAACAATTCTGTGATATGCTATGTGATTTAGCTGAGTGGTTGCTATGGTATATTTGTTTGGTTAGTTTGGTTGCTATGTGTTTCAGTGCAGAACCTAGGTACTAGCTGCTGTGTTTCTATTGCTTTCATTTCATGGCCTGACTGTTAATAAAATTATGGACAGTACTAATATTCATTTTAATATCCAAAAATTCCAATAACTGAAGAAGCCCTTTTTTCCCCATGTCCAGTATTTAACTGACCAGACAATAAATTGGCATGATGTTTTTTGTTTCTTTCAGATGGAAGGGAAGATGACAGCGGTCCAGCCCACATCGCTCCTGCCCAGGTGAATGGCTCTCCCAAGCCTCCACACATTGAGGCACCCAGCCCATCCCAGCCGGAGCCCTACGACATCACCCTGCAGCGCAAAGACAACGAAGGCTTCGGCTTCGTCATCCTCACCTCAAAGAACAAACCACCACCAGGAGGTTAGAGATGCACAGAAGCTTAAAGCTATACTTTGATGAAAATCACTTTCATACAGTTTTCTCTTGTAAATAATTTGTAGCCAATCGTCAGATTGACGGCTCAACATTTATTTAATGATATGAAAAAGTGGATACCGCCCAACCCTATCAAGTGAAAAACCAAAGGCCAGTTTTGGACCCCAAGCATGTCTTGGCTGACTTACTACATTTTGGCTGAGGGGGGAAAACTTTGGAAATGAGATTCTTTTAAAGAAGACTTTTTTTCCCATATATTTCTCCTGCTACATAAATAAAGATATTCATAGCTTTGTAGCTCATTGCAATCGTCTACTCTCTCTGTCTCTCTCTCTGTCTCTCTGCTTCTGTATAATTCCATCTGTCTCTTGCTGTATCCCTTTGGTAATTTCCTTCCATCTCTCTATCTCTTGCTCTCCTCTGCCACTCTCTCCCTCCTGCCTGTTTCCCTCTCTCTCTCCTTCTAATTATATCTTGCTCTTGCTCCCTCTTTCTCTTTTCCTTACTGCCTTTCACTAGCTCAGCTGTCACATTCAGGCAAGCCCTTGTTCAAAGTTGCATTAGATGTATTACTACAGCCTTCCGGTGTCCATAACTTAATACAGTCACTGTAGCCAGGAATAAATGCATTCCTCAGGGGAGGAGACCCAGGTTACACACATCATTCAGCTGCTTTCCGAGGCAGAGTCTAGCTCAGCGGCATGAAGATTACGCTAATAAAGACAGCAGGGATGGGGAGCCCATCTGGGCTCTAATGTGGTTGTTATTAGCTGGGAATAAACCAGGAGTAGTAGACATTTGAAAGTGGAAATGCACAGTTTAAACTGGGGATGAGGAACATTCTGGAAAAGGTTCTGGTCATAAATTACGGTGTTTAAACTCCAACTCTGAAACACTTTGACTGATGTTGTACGAAACCTTTTTAGGTTTGTGCCCAAGCAGAATCCTAGAATTTAATTGCTATTTAATTGCTAATTAAAACTGGGCATGACACCTGAACAACAGTCTCTAACTGCACAACAACCATAGACATAGAAGTTAGGTGTTTCTAATAAAGTGGCTGGTGGACGTGTGCTGCTTTAGGCAGTCAAGCTAAAGCCTATTGTACCGTACCTTTCGTGACCTTTCACTGACTCCAGATTTTACTCTCTCTCTTTGTATCTCTTATATCTCTTTCTTCAGTAATCCCACACAAGATTGGACGGATCATAGAGGGCAGCCCCACTGACCGCTGTGGCAAGCTCAAGGTGGGCGACCGCATCTCAGCTGTTAACGGCCAGTCCATCGTGGATCTGTCACACAACGACATAGTGCAGCTCATCAAACAGGCCGGCAACACTGTCACTCTCACTGTGCTGCCAGAAGAGGGTGAGTCAGTAACTTTGGGAAATGTAGTCTTTACTATTGATTTCCAGTCACCAACTATTTTTCCGTCCTTGGCAAGGGAAGCATTCTATGAAGTTTAGGCTTAAGGCTTGAGGCTTGTGGTGTGTGTGGATATGTGTGTGTGTGTGCCTCACTGACCACCCTGTTTATTTTTCAGAGCACAGCGGACCTCCGTCAGGCACTAGCTCAGCCAAGCAGAGCCCGGCTGCTCAGCACAAAGCGGTGGGCCAGCAGGCTGCCAGTCGAGATGACAGGTACAACCCCCGATCCCAACAGCACAGACACACACACACACACTTCTGCATACTTCACATCTACAGTAGCTGTCAAAAGTTTGGACACATCTACTCATAGAGGGAAAGAATAGACCATATCCTATATTCTTTTATTCCAAGTCTACTTATGGCGTTTGTGTTTCTGTGCTGAAAAAGTAACGTAACGAATGTAATAATATAACGGATGGTTTTGTATTGAATTGTGTCGCAACTCCTCTACTGAAAAGTAAAGATATTCACTGTACAGGTTTACTTAAACATAGAGACCCTTTATTTATATGTCTTTCTGAGATAAAGTACAGAAGTACTTGGGTGTAGTTATTCAGTATGTAGGGGTGGGGTTTAGTGAAAGGTGCACCACTCCAAAACCTTCTTGTGGATTACAAAATACCAAACACAGTCAGTCGGGAGGTGGGATTGGATGGTAATTGTCTCTCTTTCTGGGTTTTTTAATAGTGTGTTTTGATAGCAGCTGGTTTAAACCGCTGATTTTTGGCCCCACTTATAGCCACACCCTTTTTGCAAGATGGCCGTGGCTTAAAAAGAGTACTTTCCTACTATTTTCCAACATTTAGAAAAATAGAAAAAATATTATACGGTAATGCATGCAGGATTGCTACAGTGTATTACTACAATTACAGTATCTTGGCCTTCTACCATACATTATTTACAAAACTCCAAAAGGTCTCATCTGCAGACGTTAGCTGTTAAATCTGAAAACCTTACAGATAGAGGCTTGGGGCTCATGTTTGAGGGCCTGGTTATTTAGATTTCCTGTAGCTTGCCAGCAAAGGCTTAGGCATGCTGCACACACACATGCTCCACTACCACAGTTCCTACTGGATTATGGACAGACACTGTAGGTGCCGCTGCCCGTATCGTTGGGCCTTTGATCTTCCTCTTTAAAGCAGATTACATGGCTCAGTTCATTAAGCCATTACACCGGCCAGAGCATGTGCCAGGTTCTCAAGTGTGTATTTCCCTCTCTCTCCCCTTCCTCCTCCCCTACTTCTCTTCTCCAAGTAGTAGTGAAGTAGAGGAGAAGTGCACAGTGATTCCAATGTGCATCAAAAATGGCTAAATGTAAAATTTACAAATTTGCACCCTGCCTGAATTGCTGAGTTTGTGCACATTTACACACTGAATGATATTAGATCTTAAACAAAAAGTCAATAATGGATAAAAGAGACCCTGAGGGAACAAAAACACAGTGTCATAAAATCTGACATTTTATTTAGGAATTCTGACCCACTCCTTTTTGCATAACTACTACAGGTCACCGACATCTGTAGGGGCGTGAGCATGAACATATATATAGGAGCATGAACATATATATATAGGAACATGAACATGTATTCTGGATTATTCTTGATTATTAATGTTGAAACTCTTAAAAAGGTTTTCATGCCACATTTAGTTTAGTTCAGGATTTAGTTTAGCTTTAACTCATGGACAGATAACCTGGCATCGCTTGAAGAATTCTCTGATACAGAGAAGTTCCCTAAGTGATAGCAAGGCATCCAGGTTCTAATGCAGAAAAGCATTCCCATCACACTACCATCTCCCTCTAGTTTCATCATTTTGTATTACCACCCATTAGTAAGAACTCACACAATCACACAATGGCTAAGAGGGTGAAGGCTAGCACATGCTGCTAACCAGCCGCATCTTTTTGAACTGCTGCTAAGACAGTGTCATTGAACCGCTCAGCATGCTTGGTGGAAAGAATTTCCAATCATGTCATCTAACAGACACCAGTGCTGGTTAGCATTGTGCTAAATTGATGGGTAAAGAAAGGGCCATCCTGTCTACCTAGGGAGAGTAGGGCAAATTATGGTCTTCTGGACACAGAGTCATGGCTGTGGCATCACCAGCGATCAAACTCCCAACAATAGGGCCAACGCTTAGATAGCTGTACCGCCCGGGAGCCGTTTGTCGTGTAGAGTATATCGTCACTGTCTTGCAAAAACCTTGCATCTACAAAGGCCCGGCTCAGTGGCAGCTCACTGTCTGACCATCATTCATACTTAAGCCCAACAAAGCACTGTAACGAGCTCAGCAGGGCAGGCGAGAGACCCTCACTGCCTTTGTAGGAATTATAGCTTATAACCTGCACTCTGAATCCTCGGGAAGGAGAAAGGAAAAAAGTCTCTTGGGTGGCTAAGATATTCCATGTTGCAGAGTGAAGCGAGAAGCCTTTACACAGCAACACCCCGGGCTGCTGGGTGCTGGAACCTGGTTTCTATGGTGATGGTTTCTATGGTGATTTTTTTAGGAATGGCCTGGAGATGGAGGAGCGTAAAGAGGGCGCCGCCTGGGTCGAGTACAAGTCTCTTCCCAAGAGTGAGATGGGTACTATGATCACCTCGGGTCCCAAACAGGTAAGACTAGGGCTACTTTCACATTACATGTCTTATTGCCCACATCTGCTTTTTAGCTTAAATCTGATGTTACCATAGCAACCACCCTAGCAACCACCAAGCAACACCTTAAAAACACTGTAGCAGCCACCTGAAATACCATAGCAACCAACTTAGCAACCATCGCGTATACAGATGCGACCACCTAGGAACACTTTAGTAACACTGTTGCATCCATTTAGCAGCCACCACAAATACCATCACAACTGCATAGCAAAACCCTAGCAACCACCAGGAATACCATAGAAACCATTTAGTACTCAGCAGTTTTATCCTAGGGACCACTTAGCAGCCGCCTAGCAACTGCCAAGAAGTGGGACTTTTCTGGTTCTTATAATTACATAGTCTAGATTACAGTGCAGTGCAGATCTCCGTCATATGAATATGTCCGTAAATGAAGCCCCCCAAGCCCCTTCTTGCCCACTTTACTCAGAAGCCTCGTTCATAGGACACCAGATCTGTCCCACATTTAAGCAGAGAACTGGTTTTGGGCCACTCCCACCCTGTAATTATTAATTATTGCAGGTCACAGATCAGATTAGTCAGCAGCCTTCCCTCTCTAGCAGTCTGATATGTTTGGCATTATGGATTTGGAAAAAGGGAAAATGGAAATCCCTGTATCTGTTCCTGAACCGCTGTCTTTAGCTGTCATCCTTTAATAAAGCAGCACTGAATCGTAAAGCTGGTAGCTGGAAGAACAGTGATCCCCTCAGGCGGGTTAAGGTGAGACTCTGAAAGCCGAGTCACGCTGCCTGCACCCGTCTGTTTGACCTGGGGCCAGGATTCTCAGTCTATCAGCTCTGTTTTGTAGGTGTTGCTCCGTAACTCTGACAGCTGGGCAACAACAAATGCAGATCATGTGTTTAGGCTCTTTGCTTTTCAGGTACGAGCAGATGGGAGCAGCAGTTACTTATTTAAGCTTTAAACAAACAGGCGCTGTGCCAGCCGTTCGTACATACTTCGGGTCATTAGCGACCATCAGCAACGGCCCGACAGTGCACAGTTGTCAAAGCCATTCTTAACCAAACAGACTTTGTTATATAAGGGTGACTCTTCAATCTTCAAAATAAGGGTCTCAATTAACTTAAAAAAATAAAACTAGATATAGTTTTGTTTTTGTTATGAGAGCTTATGTAGAATTCACATATTTAATATTTATTAGTGCAGAAATCCAGGTCATTCCAAAGGGTTCCTTTTCTCTTTTTACAATTTCCTGTATTCTGTAGAGCGCTACTGAGATTAGCAGTATTGGCTGAAAAACAGTGAAAATTAGTTTTAGGAAATGCTTTTTACTCAAATTATTTTGTAAGCAGTAGAAATATACTGAAGGTGAAACTGAAAATCTCTACCATAACTACCAATTTCTGTTGGTAATGACCAACATGGTAATTTACTTTTTTTTTAGGGAAAAAAGAACACTTGAAATACATATAAGTAATGTGACCATATCAAAATGTTAATATATTCTTTGACATTAAATTATTATAACAACACATTTTGTGTTTTATTTATTGTTTATTTTGTCTTTTTGTTTTGGAGATGTATTTAAAAACATTAAAATATTTTGAATAAAAAAAGGAAATAATTTTTGGTGTTTTGGTGCATATTTCCTGATGTAGTAAAGACTCTATATAAGTTATATGACTATATTATAATTATTTTGAATTTCAAACCTGACATCAATGTTCCCCTAATTGAGGAACTACCCATGTACAAATATGGCCTGCTGTCAAAGTCATTCTTAACTGATTCTGTTATATATACAGTGAGTCCAAGAAGTATTTGATCCCTTGCTGATTTTCTTCGTTGGCCCACTAATAAAGACATGATCATTCTATACTTTTAATGGTAGATGTATTCTTACATGGAGAGACAGAATATTAAAAAGAAAATCCAGAAAATAAATCTAAGGAATATATATTAATTGATTTGTATTTCATGGAGTGAAATAAGTATTTGATCCCTTAGTATTCATTAGCAGTTCTGGCTTTTACAGACCAGTTAGACACTCCCAATCAACTTGTTACCTGACCTGAAGCCACCTGTTCTCACTAATCACTTGTGTGAAAAACACCTGTCCACAGAATCAGACAGATCACACAGATTTCAAGTCTCCAACATGGGTAAAACCAAAGAGCTGTCACAGGACCTCAGAGTCAGAATTGTTGACCTTCACAAAGCTGGAATGGGCTACAAAAAGATTAGTAAGGTGTTGGATGTGAAAGTAACAACTATTGGTGCAATTATCAGAAAGTTTAAAGAGTATAACATGACAATCAACAGACCTCGGCCCGGTGCTCCAAAGAAGATTTCGCCTCGTGGGGTGGCAATGATGCTGAGAACAGTCAGAAATCGTCCTGCAACCACTCGGCAGGAGTTAGCAAATGACCTGAAGGCAGCTGGGACCACAGTTTGCAAGGAAACAATTGGCAACACTTTGCGCAACAATGGATTCACATCCTGCAGTGCCCGAAAGGTACCCCTGCTGAAGAGAGCACATGTGGAGGCGCGCCTCAAGTATGCCAATGATCATTTGAAAGATGAACCAAGTTATTGGGAGAAGGTTTTGTGGTCAGACGAGACCAAAATTGAACTTTTTGGCCTCAACTCCACCCGCCATGTGTGGAGGAAGAAAAATGCTGCCTATGACCCCAAGAACACTGTGCCCACCGTCAAGCATGGAGGTGGAAGCATAATGTTTTGGGGGTGTTTCTCTGCCAAGGGTACAGGGCTACTTCACCGCATCACTGGGAAGATGGATGGAGCCATGTACCGCACAATCCTGAGGGACAACCTCCTCCCCTCTGCCAGGGATCTGAAAATGGGCCGTGGTTGGGTCTTCCAACATGATAACGACCCTAAACATACAGCAAAGGCAACAAAGGATTGGCTCAAGAAAAATCACATTAAGGTCATGGAGTGGCCCAGCCAGTCGCCAGACCTCAATCCGATCGAAAATCTATGGAGGGAGCTGAAGGTCAGAGTTGCCAAGCGACAGCCCACCAACCTTCATGATTTAGAGAGGATCTGCAAAGAAGAGTGGGCCAAAATTCCCCCTGGTGTGTGTGCTAAACTTGTGGTTAACTACAACAAACGTCTCACCGCTGTGCTTGCAAACAAAGGCTTTGCCACTAAGTATTGAGTGTGTTTGGCAAGAGGGATCAAATACTTATTTTCCTCATTGAAATACAAATTAATTAAAATATATTCTTTAAAATTATATTCTGGATTTTTGTCTTGATATTCTGTCTCTCCATGTTAGAATATATCTACCATTAAAAGTGCAGAAGGATAGTGTCTTTATTAGTGGGCAAACAAAGAAAATCAGCAAGGGATCAAATACTTCTTGGACTCACTGTATATATAAATGTACATTTTTTAATATATATATAAATGAATTTAAATAGACATTTGATATTTTGTGAATCACTTATCCACTGGCTCAAAATGAGGGTAGGGGTGAATTTGAAGTTTTCTATAACATTTACACCAGTTATGGCACATTGTCACTGCCAGCTGAAACACATGCATCTGTGTGAATAGAGTAAAGACTCTGAGGCAAAAAGGTCTGGATGGCTAATGTTTGAAGGAATGCATTTAAAAGGTAAACGACAACACATTCTGTATTTCTGTGGCAGGGCTGTTTCCTGGTGGAGCTGGAGAGAGGCCCGCGGGGTTTTGGCTTCAGTCTGAGAGGAGGAAAGGAGTACAACATGGGCCTATTCATCCTGAGGCTGGCTGAGGACGGCCCAGCGCTGAAAGATGGCAGAATACACGTGAGTTACGACTCTGCCACCCATGCTTAGGCAATTCTGTTGACTAGGCCACTTGAATTGCATAGATGGGAAGCATCAGCAAAAGTATCGTATCATGGTTTTCAGTAATATTGTGGTGGTTTTGTTCAAATCTACTAACAAATCAGTGAAATAGAGCAAAATAATTGCAGTAAAAGAATCATATTAATATACATTGTTTAATGTTTTTCTGTTTCTTGCTGTGGGACGTAGTTGAGTGTTTGAGCAGTTTGAACATAGTAGCCCATTTTAGGTGCTCACTTAAAGGAGTAGTTTGGTTCACTGACCCCAGATGACTTTAATTAGCCAAGACATATTTGGTATCTGATATGTGCATCTTTAGTTTAGAACAGTAAGATGCTAGGCTAATGTTGCCAAAAAAAACACAGGACTTAGACTGTCACCAATCTAATCACAGTTATTAGCCAACTAAAAATGTATTTGCTTTAAAACTCTATCTAGAAGCAATGCAAACAAGTTTGTAAAAAAAAAAAAAAAAGCTGTGCTCATCTATGCAGAGTCATTCATTTTTGTGTTTAAATGTTAAAGTAAAGCCATATTGTGTTTTGCACCATATCATAACCACATGCACCAAACAAATGAAGATCGAGATGCGTTTGGAGTGGGTTGAGAGGCGTTTTTGGGTTTTTACGGAGATGAGATGGTGACAGTCTAAAGTCTAGTGTTTGTTAGCAAAGTTAGCCTAGCATCTCCTGTTCTAAATTAAAGAAGCAGACTTCAGATACCAAACATGTCTTGGCCAGGACAGTGCTGGGCCAGATATTTTTGGGTGGTGGACCGCTCAACCTGCTGCACACATACTTCCATACTGCTGCCATGTCAGTGTTCATGCTGTTAGTTGCTGTAGGACAAAATGGGACTTTGAACAACTTTAAAAATAAAAAGTTTAAAAACCTTTTTTTTTAGATGATTGGACCTAACCCTGGTGCTAGGAAGCCAAAAAAGCGATAGATCAGTAGATTGCTAACCTAAGGTGTTTTACTGTTTCATACCATGGTATATCATGAAAGCCACTTTGAATAGTGATGCTTAGTGAGTTAAACACACTTCTGATTGCATTATACAATTGTGTATATTTGTGATTGTGGCTCTGTGAACATCTGAGAAATGGGTAGTATGTACACGAGCGCTAGCAATGACAGAGAGAGATTGCTAACGATTTGTTTGTCCTCACAGGTGGGAGATCAAATAGTGGAGATCAATGGTGAGCCCACCCAGGGCATCACGCACACGCGGGCCATTGAGCTGATCCAAGCTGGAGGAACCAAGGTGCTGCTGTTGCTTCGGCCTGGCCAGGGCCAGATACCTGACCACAGTAAGTTACTGCTAGTCCACATCTGACTGCGCCGAACTGTAGATTAGTCAATTAGTATTGGTTGTTACTAGATACCTGACCACAGTAAGTTAATGTCAACCACAAACTGTAGCTGTTAAACACCAATCATAAATTCAAACTGGCCACTTTCTTAAAAACACCTGCCTTGCAAGTCTTCCTGGACATCTACCATCCTGCAGAGTTTAGCTCTAACTATAATCTAACACCTGATCCACAGTCTTCAGGGGCTTCTGAGCCAGGAAGTATTGGATCTCTTCGGGTGGATATCTTGGAACTCTCCAGTGAGGTAGATCTCCATAATCAGGGTCGTGCTTGTCTAGATATTTTTAGGTGGTGGACCGCTCTAAACCAAACAGTGACATGCTCCACATGTACCGCTGCCATGTCAGTGTTACTGCTGTCAATAAATCATTTGATATATATCTGATATATATCAATATTTATATTTTTTGGAAAATATTTCCCTATGATTGATTTGGAACTGCAAACTAAACAAACTATTTGTAGCTCCAGACACTAGGAGGGTGTGGACTTAACACATGTCTCCTCCGATAAATACGAAGCAAACAACCGCCTCTTTTCTGTTCAGGTGCATCTAAAACTACAGATTATTGGTACAACAGTGGATGCTGATGAAGACTCGTCTGCTTGCGGTATATTAGTCAGCAATAAACTCCTCTACCTTTACTGTTACCTCTTTTACCTTCTCAATCGCATCCATAGCAATGCGATCTTGGCAGCACGTCCATGTCAACACGTTCATCTGTAGGCACTCATGTTTGGAGGTAGCAAAGCATAAATTAAATATGCATTCTCACTTACAAATACAAGCCAAATCATTAAAACCATTTAACAGCAGAGATAAACCATAACAGCAGCATTTTAGCCTGTGTATTTTCTCAGTTCTCCTGTGATTAGGAGTAACAAATTCCTGAATACTGGCATCTCCAGCAGGTTAACAAAGTACTAGAGTACCCAAGCACATCCCCAATTACATTCATTCCATATTAACCAATTTATACATTTGTTTGTCGTGACCTGTAGCCCGAAAGTATTAGTTAGGCCCTCAAAACTGTCCACACAAGGCCCAGTAATACAACAGCACTGTCATACAATGGTGAATTGTTTGTACCCATCTATGTATTTTTTATTTGTGTGTGTGTGTGTGTGTGTGTGTGTGTGTGTGTGCTATCAGTGTGCACTTGGTCACAAAATTGATTCATTTCAAACACTGCCTCCCCCCTCACTCTCTACACAATATAAAGAGTCTTTGCTCTTTGAGTGTGTAGAGACCTGTGCAGACGCTTTGACAGCTGTGTCTCAAAGCTTACTATTTTCATGCAACCACCTTTCTCCAGCTGTCACTCTCTTACGTTCTGTCCCCTGTTCTTACTCTTGTCTCTGGTCTTGGCTCCTCTCTCTCTCTCTATGCTGTTTCTCTCCTTTAGGTCTGAACTCTTCTTCCACCTTGTGCTTCTACATGAAACCAGAGCATCACTAAAGACTACTCTGCTTTTCTTGGTCTGTCCTTAGTAGCCTTGGTAAACTTTGCTCTTCCTCCTTCTATCCTCTCTTCTTTCTTGCCTTTTTGTTTTAATTATTATTTGAATGCAATCAAATACTCACAGCAATGCTCCTAGTAAAATTTGTAAGACAGCCTTCCCTGAACGGTAGAGACAGTTAATCCAACAAAAGCAGTTCCCTTGATTTGGGACACAGGTGTCCCAGAACGTTTGTCCATATTGTGTATGATTGCTGCGAGGCATTGATTTCTGAAGATTAAGCAGTATGCTGTTGATACAGTAGACTTTTTGGACATAGGTTTGCCTCTGCCAAGAGTATAAAGCATGAAGGCTGTTATCTCTCAGAAATTGAAACCTACTTCTGTGCTGCTGTGAGTTCATTTCGCTTACGGGTTCATTTTGACATCTTTGCACCCTCACCCCTGCCTGCACCCTTATCAGTCCTGCGGGAAAATAGAAACGTCAGTGTTGCGCTAAGATGTAGACTTTCTCTCTCCAGCATAGATACATATCTCATTTGCTTGAGGCCAGAAGCCTCAGAGCAGGAGCTTTTTCGACAGGTGAACTCAGAGCTTTGTCTTGCTTTAAGAAAGACAGATTAATTGTGCATGGTTTATATCTTCAGAATAGAGTAGAAGTGAAGTTCAGGACAGTAGCTTGCACAAAAGCTCCACAATCTAACCCCACAACTTGTTTGGTGGGAGCTGGATCAGAAAAAAAATGGACTATGGATAGGGTTGGGAGCATCTGACCATACATGACTGTCATTCTTTGATTGTGTATCTAGGTGACTCCAAAGAGACTCTAAATGTTCCCTGTTTATTTCAGATGTTAAGGAGATGATGACAGGACCACCTGCAAACATCTTAAGATACCCTGTACCTGATGAGCCATCAATGCCAGCATCTCTGTCCTCCCCCTCTCTCTCGCCTTCTGAGGGCACCCACTCTGCGTCCTGGATCACAGTCCCAGAAGAGCTCCTTGCTCCAGCCTCCACTTCCTCTCGTGGTCAACATCACTACCCCAGAGACCCCAGATCTTACCCTAGGAAGGCTGACTCTAGTGTGTCTCAAAGCGACAACCCTGCCGGCCCCCACAAGGTGGATGCTTCTCGCACGGAGCGGAAGGAGCGCTCGCGTAGCCCTAAGAAAACCGACAAGAAACCCCATGGTTCCATAGAGAGCAAGAACGGCCATGCCAGCACGCAGAGTCTGGATGTCTACGCAGAGAGAAAACCACAAGGCCAGAAGGAGAGAGAGAGTCGCTCAACAAGCCCCAGGAAGAGCCCCAGGAAGGAGCAGGAGACTGGGGCCAGGCAGTCAAATAGGGGACTGGAGGAACCACAGAGGCACTTTGACGGACAAAGGCACAACCCTGGCTCGGGGGGAGTTTCAGAAAGGAGACATGAGGAGGACATCGAACTCAGACAAGACAAGGAGACTGGAGAGACCAGACCTGAGAGCAGCAAGGCATCAAATGATCGACGTCGTAGGGAAAAGGGGGCAGAGAGAGATCTGGCACCTCAGAGGTCTCATTCCCAGATTCAAAAAGAGAAGGCAGTTCCAGAGCCTCAGGCCAGTACCCTAAACCGTAAGGGCGACAGAGAGCCCAAAGAATGGGACATGAAAGAGGGCAGATATAAAGGGGTAGCATCTGAGGAGAGCAAGAGGGAGACGAGGGGGTCAAGCAGTGGCCCACCGGAGACTTCCTGGAATGGAAACCCCGGCAACAAGAAAGTCCCTATAACTCCTGGTCCATGGAAGGTCCCTAGTTCTTCTAAGATCCAGTCTCAGGTGGAGGGGATCTGATGGGAATCCCTGTGTTCGGTGGTGAAAAGGAGTTGCAGTTCAGAAGAACTGCTGGGACATCAGAATGGGACAACTGTGGTGAAAAGCTGGTTTCTCTGAATCACTGTGTACTCGATGCATATTTTTTACATGACTTGACATGATGTCCTGTTATCTCCGCTGACTTTAAGATGATGTGTTCATGGTGTTCAGTGTTCTGAGGCATTTTTTAAGATGCTGTGTCCTCATGTCCAGGTTGATGCATTCGTCCCATCAACAGTAAGATCTGTCAGTCTTGTATTGTGCCAATCACTAAGAGACTCCTGCTTGAAAGACTTGACATGATTCCCAGTGCTCCTGTGAAATCCTGTGAGGTGTGAAGTTTGAATGCTGAATCTCTTTTCCGGAAACGTGAAGGAATGAATGTTTTTTTTGGTTTTGTTTTGTTGGTTTTTTTTTGCTTATAGTCCTTGACTTGCTTCACCTAGCATGATTTGCCAGATGTTCTTGGCAAATCCTCTGGAATTGCTTTAGTGCAATTTGATTTGTCCTTGCAAGGATATGTTTAACCAAGGGATGCTTACATGGTTAACCATGAGCAAAAGCTGATAATTAGCACCACTAGCCTTGAGGTCTTGTTAGGCATATTGTCATCGCTTGGTTGAACAATACTTGGAGACAGGCAGATGACAGTCCATGGCTGTGCACACCTAGGGACGATTTCCAAAACCCAGCTTAAGCCAAGGCCTACAGGTTCAGTGCTTATTTATCACTGGCAATGCTGTTAAAGACTAGGCTTAAACAATGGTTGGGAAACTTTAGGCTGGACATTAGTTAGCAGCTTTGCGATATCACATATTTTTAGATCGTTTTTAGCGATTCCTCTTTAAAGGACCAGACACTTGTGGTTAAGTATATTGTTTACTACATGTGTGTTCATGAAGAAGCCTGTGTAATTTATTGAGATGAAAAAAAAGAAATATATAGCTGTTTGCAATCATATATAAACATTGTGCTCCAACTCGGATTCTGAAGAGCTTGCTTCATCCTTTCAGCGCAGTTGGTTGCTGCTTTAGCATTTCTGACTTTGTGCACTACACGCTTGAGGCTATGTCTTTTTCATGTTGCTGTAGCTTTTGCAATTACACTTTGTCACACAGCAAGGTGTGTACCTTGGGGTTGAGATTTGGACATTTAATAAAAAATAAAATGAAGGTAAATGGTGTTGGGAGTAAATCATATTTTTTCATAAGATTTAACATATATATATTTTTTGTCTTTTTTTTTTTATTATTAAATCTTTCATAACACTTACCGATCAACTTTTTGTAATACACTGCTAACCTGATCCTGTTGTTAGAGAATGGGTGGGTCTAATGAGAACACCATGACCCTGTTTACACCTGGTCACTTCACTCATCTTGAGTATCAGGATTATAGCTGGATCAGGCCAAGCTACATAAACACTCCGGTGTAAGTGCGGCCAGCATGCATTTAAATCAGATACAAATCCGATCCCTCAAACCACTTCTGGAGGTGGTCTGAGACACCAGCAGTGTAAACGCATCCGTCTCTCCAAGACGCATTCAACAAACAAAACTCCTCCCTCTACAAACAAAACTCCAGTAATAATTGCCATGCAATGAGCGGATCTGCATATTGCGTCTCGCACAGCGATCGGATTGCAGTCCGACTGACCAGAGGCACATATGGCTAAAAATGAATCAGAATACAATCCAGATACTAGTCGCAGGAAGTGAGCAGCTGTAAACACGGCCCTTGTCTTGTTTAAAGGCCCAAATGCAATGAAAGGAATCTAAGCTCATGTAGCTCATCATATGTAGCTCATTTGACTGTATGTCTATGTAGAGTTTGATCACATCCCCATATATATCTGTGTGTAAACTGGCCATGTATATATGATTGGTGTTCTCACAAACATATCAAAACTTGTATTAAAGAATGGTTGCTTTATTTGTGTCTGTTTAAACCGCAATGTAATTCTCAGTATATTTAATTATTATATTCTTTTATTTTATTTTTGCTTTACTTTTTTTTTTTTTAGAAAGGGGTCCGAACAAGTGGCAGCTTTGATACTTGAGTTAATCAGTTTGTTTAAATTAGTCTTTGACTTTACTTTTAGCTTCATACCACTCTCTCCCTCCCTCTCTCTCTCTCTCTCTCTCTCCTGACACTCACTCAGTAATAAACTCATTTTACACTCCTAAAATAAAGGTGCACAAATGGTTCTTTGAGAGATGCCTCAGAAGAAGCACTTTTGGTTCTATTGAGAACTATTTTTCTATTAGAGATGTATGTGTGGAGAACCTTTAGGGGTTTAAAGTTGATGTGTGGATCCAAACCTGATTTTTATTCTGTGGCATCCCTCAAAGATCCTTTTCTAGCACCTTAACTTTTAAAGAGTGTAAAGATGTAGAAGGGTTTGAGCTCGCCGTCCTACACAACAATTGGTTCAGCATACAACTACTTGGTTGGGCAGATGAGTTTGCAATAAAATATGTATGCCAATGCCAGTGTAAGATATTTGAGAAGTGGCATTTGTTAAGTCCTATCTAACAATGTGAAGCCTTTACAGACTGCTCAAATAACTGAAATGAACATGAATAACTGGACAACTTCTTGTGGTTTGTTTTCCTCTCATGCATCTCCAGTCTCATGTAAGAAACCGTGGCCTTGCTTTGCTTTATCTTCAAGAAAGAAAAAAAGAAGAAGCTTTTGGATCTCTACATTGTGGTAGTTGTAACTGTTTATAAAATGTACAGCACCTGTATAAATATTTGCCTTCACTCAGACAAAAATCTGTAAATCGCTCCATTATTTTTTTAAGTAATTAAGAAGATGAGGATGAATATATATAAATATATATAGTGGTGAAAGAACTGAATCTGGTCATGACTTTCTGTTCATGCACTGATAAATAAAGTTTTACTGAAATTATTTTTTTTCACTCTGTGTGTGTGTGTGTGTGGGGGTGTGTGAGTGGGTGAGTGGGTGGGTGAGTGGGTGTGTGTGGGGTGTGTGTGGGGTGGGTGGGTGTGTGTGTGTGGGGTGGGTGGGTGGATGTGTGTGTTGGTGGTGGTTTTGGTCATTTTGGAAATACACATTTGTTTTGTTGAATAAAGCCTGAGTTGGAAATTATAATATTATTATAAACAAAAAGTAATAATTTTATACTTCAAAAATGTATTCACTATGCATTAAGCTTTATGACCTTTATTAGTATATAACTGGACTGTTATGTCTGTTATGTCCAAATCACTTACATTTAAAATTTTACTTACAAACACAAACAAATGAAGAAGGCAAGCCGAGTTTTACCGAACTACCATTGGCTGCACAGAATCATCAATGGCTTTTCAACAATGGCGAGTTTGGGACCAAAATATCAGCACTTATTGTGAAAAAGGTTGTTTGGTATAAAATGATCTCTGTTATGATTCATGTACCATTTTATGGGACCCTGTCTGGTAAAGGACTCCGGCCTTGCCTTTAGATCCTTAAGATTTAGACCACATGCTTTTAGATGTAAAGGACCCGAGATCTCACGAACATGGCTTGTGACTAACTGCATGGTATAGCACTGCTGATGATACTGAGGAATTAATGTAACAATGCTTTCACACACACATAAACACATACATTCCACAGTATGTCTTCAGACAACTTTCCTTTACAATAGTATTTTAAGCAAGGAGAGCCAACCTCAGCTTCCTTAAGACTACATCTCCTCTCAGCAGCTTATAGACTTGTTAGCTTTGTGGCAAACAGTAGTCAATAGTCAGCAAAAATCCACACTAAACTGAAACTAAATAAAAAAATGAGTCTGTTACTCAAATTAGTTTGTGCTGTTTAATTAATCCTTAAGTAGAGATTTTGTGTTTGCAAACAAAGAATAATAGTAAGAAACTCACTTAGTGAAGCAAACTGACTCATTAAAAGCTAATTTGGTGCTTTTTAGTGTCTACATAGTGATGAGTAGAACCTCACTTTAAAATATGGATGTTTTCTGACTTTGTATTTGTGACTTATTAAACTGTTATGAACTCAATGGACACACTAATAAACCCACGCAAATCAAAGAGCTGCTAATCACACACTAACAATGTGTGCATGCAGGTAATAATGTGTGCTCACTAATTTGCATAACAGGGTGGTAAAGTGTTATTATTATATTGTATTATTATAACTAATGTTAAATAAGTATAATTAATGTGCTTATTGTGCTTTTTACAGCGTACCATTAAACACTGCAAACTAGACACTAGATGGGAACTCCAAGCAGTTATTTAATGATTAGCTGTTTACAGCACTTTCTTGTTAGGCTTGTCTGCCTCAAGATTTGATCACAGAGTTTCAAATACGAGGCAGCTTCTGTGTTTCTGTTTTATCTTCATTCCTGATTATAAAACAGCCTCACTAACTCTGTAAACTTGCACTGTTGCTATGATGAGACCACACATTACCATCACTCACAGATGAAGCAAAATCACAGACTGTGCATACATATGTATGCATGCATTTACCATCAGACAGAGACTGCTCTGTTTTTAACGGGGGTGTGCAAAGAGAAAATCCTTATTATTAAAAAATCTTCCCAGAATCCTCTGCATCTACAGCCTGCTTTCTGAAGGACTCAGAGAGCTCTCTGGGTCTCACCACGGTAATAACACTTACTTTACCAGTCAAGAGCACACCAAACTGTCTGAGGTTTAAATAAGGCCGGCTCCTCCAGAATCTCCTCTAATGAGGTTCTGATCACCTGTGGCTGACGTGCTGCGCCTGATTCTAATTGTAGACATTTTAAGCCGTAATAAATGTGGGGGTGTTCTAACTTTTTTATAACAGGAAAATTGTATTTCTATTAATTACATTTTCCAGAACCAGACATTTTCTCAGTTGTACCTGTTTAGTGTTGATCACATGTCCGTATGTTTTAATATGGTAAAAAAAAAAAAAAAGTGGGCTCCTTTTTTTTCACTGACCGTGTGTATCACATTTCAAAAAAAAAAAAAAAAAAAAAAGATATATATATATATATATATATATATATATATATATATATATATATATATATATAAATACAACATAGTAAAAGTGTAAATAGAGAGTAAGTCAAATGAAAATGTGCAGAAGTGTGTGAATTAATTCAATTATCTGCCTAGTTTGTACATACACGTCATATGCCCAGGGGTGTCCAAACTTTTGCAGATGACTGTGTGTATCACATTGTGTAGCTCAATGCTATCAGACCTCTTCAGTGGTTTGTTTACTGCAGGTGCTGCGCTGGTGCTTCCTCCTCCTCTCTGGAGCTCCGCCCCCTCTGAGCTCTGCTCTCCTCCACTGTCCGCTGTGTCTCCTGCACGCGCTGTTTCACTCGCCCGCAGAGAGCGCCGCCCAGCCTATTGAGTTCCACGATGACGTCAGCTCCTGGACAAGGTGCGTGCAGCGGCGCACGCAGCCGTCCGACCAGCTGAGGCGCGCGAAAACTCCATCTCCCGGGATGCGCCGCGGCCGGCGCATGCGCGCTGCGGTGAAGCGGCGGAAAGAACTACAATCCGGCGGCCTGCGATCGGGAGCGCGAGAGCAGCGGACTACAGATCCCAGGCGCCGCTGATCCGCGAGAGACATGCGCGCTCCACTCCGCCGAGGCTTTTTAAATTTTTTTTCACCCCCCCGAGCAAAATGGCTGCGCAGGTCGACCTGGCGCGCGTCAAATGTGGAGGAAAAGTGGAAGAGAAGATCAGCGGCGGCGCGGACAAAGCGGCGGCCAGGGAGAAGAAGAAGAAGAAGAAACGCGAGCGCTCGCCGTGCGGCGACAGGCACGAGAGAGCGGAGACGGAGGCGAAGAGGGCGAAGCTGCACCACCACCAGCACCACCACCATCACCACCACAACCGACCCCACGAACAACACGCTCAGCAACGGGGAGCCTTACCTCAGCAGTCACATCCACCTCCCCCACCTCCACCATCACACCACCAACAACCACCACCACCACCACCATCACCACAACAACCACCACCATCACTACAGCAGCAGCAGCAGAACCACCCTCAGCCGCGCGGCCACTCTGGCACCAAAGAGCGTCCGCTCGCGCAGCCACGGACCCCGTCGCGCGAACACCAACACCATCATAACAACAACAACAACAGCAACAACAGCAACAACCACCACCCCCCTCACCAACACCACCACGGCCCTAAGAAAGCAGCAGCCATCTCCGCTCTCCCGTGGCCCCCGCGGAAGACCCCTCCGGCGGCGGCCCGAGTGGCACCGAAGGCGCCCGTGTCCGCTCTCACCGCCCCGCTCTTCACCTTCACCCCGCTCACCGTCGCCAAGGCCGAGCCGCGCGAGCGCAAAGAGAAGCGCGTGGAGAAGGACGGGAAGCTGAAGGTGAAGAAGGAGAACGCGGAGGCGAACGTTAAAGTCCCGGAGAACAAGAAGAAGAAAGGTAACGCGAGCTAGCACTCACCCAGTCCGGGGCAAAGTGTGGACCAGAACGGACCGGGCTGACCCGGGTCCACTCCAGAAAGTCTGTGAAGTGTGGGGTGTCCGCCTAAGTAGCGCCAGCTAACCCGCGGGAGAACCGAGTTTTCTACCTTACGTTTGCTGTAGTTTTAGTATCAAACCATCTAGCACGGTTTCGTTGTGACAACGTTGTGACGACGTGCAATGTTGGTGCACTCTACGTTGGCACGACGTTCTAACACAACGTAGTGCTAAATTACCTGACAACATAGCGCCCATGTCTCTGTTCGTACAACGTTGCTGCAACGTTTTTTTTTTTAAAGGATGATGCACTTTCAGAAGGGTTGTCACGACGTTGCCATGTGGTATCATGACTGACTGGACTTTGCACAATTCTGTGGTGTTTCCTGCACAACGTTGTGAAGACGTGTAGTTATGGTCTGCTTGGACACTCTACGTTAGAAAGTTGTGACAACGTTATCTGAGGACGTTCGAGGAGGTTTTAACAACATACTGATCAGCGTGACCGTGAGGGTTACCCCCAGGGTTACCCCAGGACCAGGGTCAGTTTGATCTGTTGGTCTTATTAGGAGCCAAGTTGTGCAGGAAACTCCATGGGTTTTAGCTCAGATGCCAACAGGTAGTTTTAGTAGCTGCCTAAGAATGAGTGACAACGTTGTGACAACCTTTTTGAGACTAGGTAAACAGCACTACCTCTTGATTGTATCGTAAGACAGTCAAAACCTAAGGTTGTGACAATGTGGGCCCAGCAAACATGGTTACATTGTCACAACCTACAGTTTTGGTGTCCACAACGTTGTCTGCTGAAATGTAATTGCTCAGAAAGATGTTGTCTAGATGTTCTACCCAAAAAAACATTTATCACAACATCTACGTTCTTGCAATGTTGCTACAACGCTCTCAAAAGCTGGGGCTGTTTATGTTCTCAAAGAGGTTTTTCAACATTGACACAACCTCATTATTGAATAATGTTGCGGTATGATATTAATCATTATTATTAACCTGGAATGTTGTCGGATAACAGTCAGTGGAGTCCGATTGCAGTCGGATTGCAGTCAGTGGAGCGGCGACATGATTTTGATGCTTCTGTTTTATGGTATAATACTGCATAATGCTGCTTTAAAAAGTAAAATGTAATATTAAACAAAGAGAAACTTGCAGGGGGGCCCAGTTAGTCAGGAAACAAATGAACGGAATGTAAAATATACTCATATTTACGTGTTATCTGACAACATTAACCTGGACAACGTTCCAGGTTAATAATAATGATTAATATTATACCGCAACCTCATTATTAAATAATGTTGCAGTATGATATTAATCATTATTATTAACCTGGAATGGTGTCGGATAACGTGGCCACAGCTTTCTTAAGAATTATATTTTAACGTTGTGATAACGTTGAAACAACATTGTGGACACCAAAACTGTAGGTTGTCATAACCTAACCATAACCTTGCTGGGTAGGAGGTTTTGACAACGCAGCCTCTTGCCCATCATCAAAAGAAAGGAGCTTCTTTGTGAGACTTACAGCTTAACCCCATGTAAATCCAGTCTCATCCGAATAGGGCTGATGTTGTGCATGCACTTTGTAAGTTGGCAATACCGTTTGGCAATGTTACTCAGTAATAAGGTTGTGACTATGTTGTTACCACCTTTTTTGAGACAACCTGTTGAGTGTTGTAGCGCTGTTATAAGAACATGGACAATGTGAGTGTGAAAGAGTGTAGATCTTTAAAGCAGCATTATGCAAGATTTGGTACTTCACGCTCCTGGGCTTCATCTACAGTCAAGGTTTGCGCTTTCAGGACGTGCTTTTCACAAGCATTTTATAAGCTTAGGCATATAGAACTGGCATCTGAAGTGAAAGAAGTGGACTGACTGGGTAAAGCAATATTACAGGATTTAACACAAATATGACTCTGGTTACGCTTGTCCTGCCTGCATCACCAAAGTTACATAGTACAGTTAGCAGTGTGCCGAGTCCAGGGTATATACGATACGATAGCGGCACTATTCTCCCTGTTGCAGTCAGTGGAGCGGCAACATGATTTTGATGCTTTTGTTTTATGGAATAATACTGCATAATGCTGCTTTAAAAAGTAAAACGTAATATTACACAGAGATACTTGCAGGGGGGCCCAGTTAGTCAGGAAACAAATGAACTGAACGTAAAATATACTCATATTTAAGTGTACCCTCAGAGTTCGTGGTACACGACACAAGACCGTGGTCAAAAGTAAATCCAGAAGAGATAACATTAAAACTGTTGGTGTACTACAAAACCGAAGTTGTAGGGTATCTCCAAATCACAGAGGGTCATTATCTACATATTGAGAATGTTAGTAACATCAGTGAATATTGTCAGGAGACTGGCCTGCCTAAATATCCCCAAGAGTACAGCAGAAAATGACCCTGGAAGTCACCAAAAGTTCCCAGAGAACACTAAGGAAACTTGGCATCTCTCTAGCGTCAGCTATGTTCTGTGTTCATGACTCCACAGGGGTAGGCAGAAGTGCTGTTCATTAGAGAGCAGCAAAACAGAAGCCTGACTGTCCAGTCTAAGGTGTAACCTATAGGGCAATAAGTCCCTTGATATCTATGGTACATTTGGTAGTAGAGACACTCAACATTCGAACAGGGTGGTGGTAGCATCATGGTGTGTGGATGTCTTGTTGCCTCAGAACCTGAAAAGCTTGCTGTTATTGAAGGAACCTCAAATTCTGTTTTAGATATGATTTGAACTATTTTTTTAAGTAAACCATCTTCATTTTGTGTCCATGAGCTGAAGCTGAAATGTAACTGGGTTCTGCAGCAAGACGATGATCCAGAGCAGAACAGTTCTTTATCTTAAAGGCTGAGGGAAACGAAACATTAAAAATAATCCAGTACCGCCTTGGTTGACGCTGGGAAAAACTTTCATCTTAATTAAAGCAGTGCTGCAAAGAAGAATGGCTTAAACTTGTCTATAACAATATGAAAGGATTATATAAAATTATAGGAAATGCTGGTTGCATGCAGTTCTTCTGTGATTACTTTTTAACCTGTGATTTGCATGCTGGAAGTCTTTGTTGCATGAACCGCCATGAACTCTTTGCCTGCTGTTGTGTGTTATTTAAATATCTAGATGTTTTCAGTGTGAAACCTTTATGTCCTGTCTGTAGTTTCTGGACACAAGACCACTGTTAACCAGATATGATTTGTGTTGTGGATTGTTTGTAGCTCATTAGTGACAACTGACATGGTAGTGGCAGTGTTTTTATGGAGCTGGTATGAGTGCAACAGACACACATCAGTACCTTTGTTTGGTTGAGACTGTTACACCACCCACATGTTCATTGTACTCTGTTTTAAATAAATAAATAAATAGGATCAGAGGATCTGAGGCTTTTGTGCAAGAGTTTTCCAAGTTATATGGTTTTAGCATATTAACCAAAACCACCTTGATATGTTATAGGAAAGTCTTGTATTCAACATCTTGACCTGAGCATTAATCCTAATCTCCCCTCCTTCAGAGAGTCACAATGAGAACGGAAAAACTCAGACCCTGGAGGAGTACCTTCTCAAAAAGAAGAAGAAAAAGAAAAGGAACCGTGAAGATGAGCGCGGCAAGCTGTTGCGTGTGTACAACAAGGAGGTGCAGACCATGTGCGCTGGCCTGACCGGAGATAATCCTCCCCCCACAGACGAACCAGCCGTGCTTTCATACATCAAAGATGAGAAGCTTTGTCAGACCAACGCAGGCTTGGATGAGTATCGCACACCCAAAGGGGTGCAGACGCCTTTCCTCTCTCACCAAGACCATTTTATTCGCAGCTCCTGCCTGCAGACAGGCACTAGCTTCAGCAAGCTCATACATGAGGAGAAGCAGCCCAACGGAGGGGCGTCGGTGCTACATGCTTACGCTGATGAGATCTCTTTCCTGCGGCCTGGAGACACAGAGAGGTTTGCTCGGGAGTTCCTCGAGCTGGCCTTCAGCGAAACCTCTAAGGGAGCGGCACGCTATGCGCTGTCCGTGGTACATGGTGCTGCTGCCTACATGCCTGATTTCCTGGACTATTTTGCCTTCAACTTCCCCAACACACCGGTCAAAATGGAAATTCTAGGCAAGAAGGATATTGAGACTACTACTATCGCCAACTTTCACTCCCAGGTAGGTCTAAATTAATTCTCTATAATACTTGTGTGTGTTTGTGTGTGTGTGTTGCCATTATTTTAAAACCTATATATACTATATATCATCTCTCTCTCTCTCTCTCTCTCTCTCTATATATATATATATATATATATATATACATATATATATACACACACACACACACACACACACACACTATAATCAGCAGCAATCTGGGTTAATTTTACCGCATGGAAGGGGCAGTAGTAACAGTTGCTAAAAAGTCAGATATACTGATACAAGCACAGTTTATTGAATACAATTTTATGTTTGAGCCAAATTAGCTTTCCAACTTAAATGCCTAAAATATCCATCAAATTAAATGTGTTTAGTGAAAAGGAAACTTCAACCATGGCAAATTAAGCACAAAACTGTTCTGATGGATTTGTAAATTAAACATCTATGAACATTTGCAATCTATTTCATTTTCTTTTCTGATCATAGACTTCACATTGTTTCTCTGGAGTCCTATTTGGATTGGTTTACTGTGGGGTGTCTGAAAATACAATAAAATACAGGTCTCCATAGTGATAACTCTTGCATCCAGACAGCAATAGAATTACCACAGTGTGAGTGACTTTGGAGAGACTCTGGCACTGGCTCTTATCTCAGTTTGGGATTAAGCAAAGTCCTAACAACAATTACATTTAACTTTTGTTTTTTAATTCTGAAAGTGTTCAGCAGAGACAATACCCCAGGACCCCCATATTCAGTCAATTTTAACTGCGATGTATTTAAGAAAACCTCTGTAGCTCATGAACCAAAACAAAAATTCAGCAAGTCCTCATGCACAGTTACTCTGTCTTTCATAACATAAAATATAAATTAAAGACAGTTAGAGTCATTAGAGTCAGTACTTTAACATCCCTTTTGGAAAAAAACACAACTTGCAAATGCTTTGTATCGCAGCTAAAGGTCTTCCAGTGCTGGTGTTTCTGATGTAATTTTGGATCTGTCCACATTTTTTATGACATTTGTCAGGGCACAGTGCTGCAAACTTCAGTGTGGGTTTTCTCAGGCAGTCCATAGTCTTTCCTAGATTTTGCACTAAAAGACCGGGGAGCAGTGCTCATAAACCAGCTAGGATAATAATATTGGAACATAAAGATTGCCTTTTTAAGTTTTCAGACTCAGCAGGTCAAAAACGTTATTATAGATGTTGACACCGCAAAGTGTAACCTTCAGTAGGAATAGGGCTTTGGTTGTAACACTGTTAAAACTATCCCCACCTTGTGAAGGCTGTATGTTAGTCTGGCTAGGTTAAGTTATGATCTAGTACAGCCACCAAGAGGGTGAATAAAATATCATGGATTCTATGACCTGAGCACACAGCTAATGATCGAAAGACAGTGTTTACTTTTATGATGTAAGGGCTGGAAAAATCCATCCGAATACAACCTAAATGTATAGCTTTGTCATGATCTTGGGATATTTTTATAAAATATCCTCCTAAATTTTTAGCATTACAGTTAGTTTTTTTTTTTTCTGGTAATGTTGAGTGTGTCTTTTCTACACTTTGCACTAAAAGACAAGGAGCAGTTCTTATAAACCAGTCAAGATAATAATATTAGAACATAAATATCTCTGAAGTATTTGACCTGCTGAGTCTGAAAACATCATAGATGTTCACACAGCAAAATATAGCCTTCAGTAGGAACAAAACACTAAACGGGTGGGCAAGGCTTTAATGGAAATTCTTTCTCAGGCAGCTTTTCAAATTCATGAATAGCGAGCCATCCAAGGTTTTGCATGTCAAGCACACATTCTTATCCTGCTAACCACTAGAGAAACAACACAGCAGGGCCGTTTATTACTTGCTTAAGTCTGGCATCTATTACACTGCACCATCCAAAGTGCATTAACCGTCTGCGGAAGTGGCTGGAGCTGTGCGCCAAATGCGCCTCTGCTGTCTGGAGGCCAAACGACGAGGCTTTTGCTCCATGACGTTTGAGAGCTGCCCTTGGCTAAACAAACAGTTGTTAACAGGCCTGTTGTTTGAACACTTGGATAAGGGGCAATGCACTGATATTGATGTTCATTTGTAAATGCTCTACTGAAAGCAGTCAAAGTTCTGTCAGTCTGTACTGTATTTAGTTTTCATTTTGAAAAAAATACTTGAGGTTAGCCCTGGGTCTAAAATTGATAGTACTTCACATACCACATAATATTTAGTTGTGTAACCATTGTTCTTAAATGGTCCCTTTTGTTCAAAATGTATTTAAATGTATTTTTAAAAAATGTGGGGACATGTGTTTTGCAGGTAAGCCGAACATACTGCTCTGGGACATACAGAGCTGGCCCCATGAGACAGATCAGCCTGGTGGGAGCCGTGGATGAGGAAGTGGGTGATTTCTTTCCCGAATTCCTGGACATGCTGGAGGAATCTCCATTCCTAAAGGTTTGCAAACATTCCACTGCCACTGAGCAGCACTAAGACCAATGATTTATGAATCTCACTGTTGAAGTTTGCCTTGCTCCATTAGTGCATGTTAAAATCATTCACTGAAATCTCATTTTGTCAGACTTTTTGTTGGCTGTGCACATGAGATTGACACTTTTGGTTTAATGTCCTGGCCGTGTCTGTGCAGGGCTTTGCATGTGTGTTCATACAGATTCACTGCCAGATGGCTGTAATCATTGAACTGTGTGTCTGTGCAGATGACCTTGCCATGGGGGACTCTGTCCAGTCTGAAGCTGGACTGTCGCTCACAAAGCGACGATGGGCCCATCATGTGGGTGCGACCGGGAGAGCAGATGGTTCCTACAGCTGACATGCCTAAGTCTCCGTTTAAGCGGCGCAGGTATGCATCTCTATAACCCCCATGCTGTTACATATTTTGGTAAATGTTTAATGAAGCTTGGCTTATAAACAAGGTGAGGTATTTAAATGTATTGGAATATTTGGTTATTAAACTGCATAGTGGTATGGTATAGGTAAGGCAAAGGTTTCCAAACTTCCTCAGGCCAGGACCCACCTTTATCCACTTTTACTTACTTCATTGTTGTTTTTTTTAAATAAAATAATAAAATAATCACCCTTATTTGTTCTGTATTTAGATGTAATCCAATCAGCTCTAGTCTTCAGTATGAACATTGTAATATTTTTCAGTAAAAATTAGAAATATTTTATTTAAATATGTGCTGATCTACTACAAAGCTGTTGAGAAACTGAGCCTAGGTCAGCCGGCTGCTCTGTATCTGATCGCTCTTATTTTGACACTTAGTTTCAGCATTTGCCCTTTGGTCGTTGCTTGCACAACATTCAATGTGCTATTCGCACGGGAGAGCTTTGGAAGTCGTGTACTGCATATTCTCTGTAGGCATGTGTTCACCGTACTGTGACATTCATGCCGTGATGGTTTGGTATGAGTACAAGATATCTTTAAAATCTTTTTGACGGCAACCTTTGCAGTACTGATCTGGCATAAGTGTTTGCAGTATGCAGATTATCCTTTAACCCATGGGTGGGCAATGAGGGCTGTAGTCCAGCACAGTTCCCTGCAGCAAATTCCCTGCTCTAACAGACCTACTTAACATGGTAATTAAGAGTTGAGTTGAATCAGGAAAAGCACACATGTGTGAAGGAATCCATTCCTCCAGGATGTACTGGGATTGCCCACCCCTCTAACCCATCGGAGAATGTTTGTGTGCTGTGAGCATCCTTATCAGTCAAGTTTTGTTTGTGTTCATTACATTCACCTAAAATAACAAACACTAAACTTGCTCAAAACTAGTAGGGCAGGCCAGTCCCAGTCACATCAGGGGTTTTCCATGAGAGGTTTATTATTAAAATAAGAACAGTGTAAGAATTGCAGCTGACCAAATGGCCCAGAGAGAGTTCATACTGTGGTCAGGGTGTTACTGTAAGGGCAGTGTGTCTGGACTTGATTGGAGTGTTTTTTGGACAATATTCTGGTTTAACTGTGCAACATTGCTTAATGTACTGCTCTGAGAAGGCTTTTCATTGCAGTAAATTGCAGTAAACTCATTCTTTCGATTGCTGGAGTGATCATTTTGCTCCGCTTGAGAATATATGGTCAGGGTTTTGGCTCTCATTTTGTTTTTTTTCAACTGTGACGCTTTTTATAGTACAATAGTATATACACTATTTTTATAGTAACTGTAAGCATAGCCTAGAGACAGAGGCTGCTATGAGGCCAAGTGATTAAACACTAACCTCTATTGGTGCTTACAGATCCATGAATGAGATCAAGAACCTGCACTACCTGCCACGGACCAGCGAGCCCCGGGAGGTTCTGTTTGAGGACAGGACGAGAGCCCACGCTGACCATGTGGGCCAGAGCTTCGACTGGCAGAGCACAGCTGCCGTGGGGGTCCTGAAGGCGGTGCAGTTTGGAGAGTGGTAAGTGGTGGCATTCACCCACCTCTGGGGAAACATCTCATACTGTAATGACATGGTTGAAAGGCTGCACAGCCTTCCTGACCGTAAACAGATTGACCTTTTGATGTTGCTTTTTATCTGTAATCTGTCTGGCAGGAGTGACCGACCAAGAATTACCAAAGACGTGGTGTGTTTTCACGCAGAGGACTTCAATGATGTTGTACAAAGGCTTCAGCTAGATCTGTACGAGCCTCCTGTCTCACAGGTAGGTGGAGTGTCCTTTTTTTGGGGTCACAAGACCAGGACAGGCTAGCCTAAATAACTCCTGTGTTGGGGAAGTCTTTTGTGAAGGACAGGCAGCTCACTTGTCATTGAAAGGATAAGATCTTACGGCTGCAGCCTTGTTTTTGCATTTATTTGCTTTTATTTATGAGTCAGTTCAAAACCTTGTTAAGAATTGCCGCTGACCAAAGGGCCCAGAGAGAGTTCATTCTGTGGTCAGAGTGTTACTGTAAGGGCAGTGTCTGGACTTGATTGGAGTGTTTTTTGGCAACATTGCTTAATGCACTGCTCTGAGAAGGCTTTTCATCTTGCAGTGACTGATTTGCCTGTAAATACCTGTGGGTTGTGTGAAATGATTTATGCCTCATTGCAAATTGTAGTGATTGGCAAAAAGCAGTGATTGCATTGCATATGGGCATGCCAAAGGCCTGGGAGTGTGAAGGACGTAGCTGAATCTGCAGGTGTATGGAAGAGTATGGTCTTACTGGTCTACTAGTAGTGGCAGAAAACTGTCTATAGGAAAATCTTATCATTCTTGAGCAGAATTGATGAAAGGACTCCATATGCTCATGATCTACAATTCTTTGTGGAGTGTTCTTTCAGAAATATGGTTGTGAAGGACCCGAGTTGACCTCTAGAAGCAATTCTTGCATGAAAGAGAAGAGATTTCTGTTCACTAGCCATAAAACCTGCCAGCTGTCCCTGTCCCTTGGTCCATGTCCCTCAATTCTGACAGGAATTTCCTGTTGACTGGGATTTTTGCCACTGATAGTAGACCTGTATGACCGTACGCTTCCATACACCTGCAAATTCAACTGCTTCCCACGCCTAAATGCAGTCACTCCTTTTTGCCAATCATTAACATGCAACCCATTTTCCATGGATAATTCACTTCACTGTACCACCTCTTCTCAATCTGTAAATCCTCTCACATCCACCTCAGGTGTTTGTAGCCCAGTCATCCTTGTGCAATGCCACCTGAAGTTACTAGCTTATTAAAATAAGCTCCCTGGACAAAAAATATGTTTTTGTTTTTTCTTTTCTACCATAGTCATGCCTGAGGTTGTTGGCACAGTAACTGTTGGTGTGTGTTTTCTGGTAGCAATGTGTTTTTGCACACATACTCTACAACTGTCTAACAATGCTGATAGACCATCCTTGTCTCATCCACCTCCATTTTAGGATTTAAAATAAAAGGGGAAAAGGCCAGAATACCAGTGAGATACTTTTTTATTAAATTTTTTCCACATTACATTAATCAGTCTTGGCCCATAACAGCATATCATGTATTCTATGTGGTGCTGTGCACATAGAATACATCAATACACCCCTAGTATATGCTGAAGTATCCGAGCATGACACAATTGGTGGGTGTTTTTGGCTGGGAATACATTGGAAACCATAAGCACAATGGTATTACACTAATTTTCCTCATACCTGTACTGACAGCTTATTGTATGGGCTGATACTGAACAGACATCCTATTTGTTCAGTAAAACCTGCCAAGATTTAATTAAAGCATTTGATGAGATGTGCATCTAAAATTAGGCCATCATGCTGAAACTATTTAAACACTCGACTACCCCACAGGAAGAAACACACGGCTCTAACAGCATGAACCTCAGACTGTGTGCACGCGACTAGATTCTCTAGACTAGATTCGTTACAGGACTTGATCATATTTGTTACAGCATTTTCTCCAGATATCAGCTTGATGCGTATAGCACGTCTCTATGTATTTCCATTCACTACAGCAAAGAGACAGTGAGTCATTACCTCTAATATAAATCAAAAGCCCTGAACTGGAGATAATGAGATAATGAGATAATGGCTTTTATTATACACTCATCGTCTACGCTGATTCTATAATCATTACCATTCGGTTGAAGGCGAGCATGGTGGGACAACTTGGGATACGTTAGTCTCGGCAGTCCATTAACACTGTTGTCCCTGCAGTGTGTCCAGTGGGTGGACGACGCTAAGCTGAACCAGCTGCGGCGAGAAGGAATCCGCTACGTCCGCGTGCAGCTGTGTGACGACGACATCTACTTCATCCCCCGCAACGTCATTCACCAATTCAAGACTGTCTCAGCTGTGTGCAGCCTGGCCTGGCACATCCGCCTCCAACAGTATGCGGATGACGAAGGCAAGAAGGAAGAAGAGGCAAAACCTAGTGAGGTCAAGCCCAGTGAGCCAAACTCTGCTTCATCTCCAGCAGCCTCTTCTCCGCACCAACCCGAGACCAAAAGCTCGTCTTGCCCTACCAGGTTGCAGAAGGAGCAGGCCGCCAATTCAGTAGGTAGGCCCGAAAAGCCTGTTTTTCAGAGGCCAGCCACGCCTCCCAGAGAGCCTCTGCCAGCCATGCCTCATCCAGCCACATCTGCTCACGCTCCTCCCAGCCCAGCTTGTCCAGATCGTCCCCCTGGGCCCTGCTCCCTCACCGCCTCATCTCTAGAGCCAGGGCTTCCTCAGGCTTGCATCGAGCCTGGCCCAGATGCAGCCTTGAACAGCAGCACCCAATGCAGGCCCACCGATCTGCGTGAATGACCCGCCATCCGCTACCCCTCTTTCACAGGTGGGCTGAAATTTATTTAATGAACCTGACTGACATTCCAGTAAAGGATTCGGACTGTCAAAAGAAAAGCATATTTGGACTTCCTGTAAACTTATGAAGACTATATATTTTTCTTTTTAAGCTTTTGGTTAAGAAATAACCCCATAAAAGTACTTTTTAGGTTTTTCTCAGCCAAAGTATTTAATTTTAATAATATTTTTGCTGATTTACTCAGTATTGTTTTTATATTTGTTTATATCTGAAATGGAGATCTCTCAAGAGGAACTTTTTCATATTGTTTCCCAAACTGTGCATCATGTGGCTCAGCTAATTGGTTTTTACAAAAAAATAAAAGTGCCTCTCACAAGTGGAGAACAGCAATCATGTCTCAAAAGAAGAAAATGGTCTTGTTCTTTTCCCTGGTCGTTTTGTTTTACTGAAATCTGTTTTGAGTATTTTTACATGAGGCTAGAGAGCAGATATCAGTTAAATGTGATTTGCTTTTTCATCACTGAGCAGGATTGGTTCAGATTTTGTGTTGTGCTGTTTAGCTTGGAAAGCAAACTATTATTTTCCGTTTTTTGTCTCTTTTTCCAGAACGACTAATAAACCAGCAGCTACTCTCAGTGAGGGAGGCTTTGCTGAACTGGCATCTCGCTTATGTTTAATTGCGCTGTGTTTGCAGACAGTAGGATCTGACAGCAGCCAGCACAGGGAGAAAGGGTCTAAACAGGCAGTTTGTAGCTTTCTGACGCTGAAGGCATGCATCTATAAAATAATTCACTTCTTTAATATGAATTTCTCAGGGTCTCTGGTGCAAAAGCCACTTGTGCTTTTTGATGCTTGGTTTTTATCTGGAAACAGAAGCACTGGTTAAACATGTTACAGTTCTCAGCCTTAATCCACAATGGTTTGGTGTTTTTGGCAGGAACGTTGGAAAGTGCGACCAGACTGGTACACCAGTGTCCTTACGATGCACTTAAGTGCATTCCCATTTACTGAAGCTCGCTCTGAATTGAGGTTTTCTCAGATGCAATGGATCATTTACCTCCAATATCAGTTAAAGGGAATTTGGTTGTTCTGTCTTTCAGCAACTCTTCACAGTTTCTGTAGTCTGTTCTGTGCATACTGGCAATGTTGGGATTGATGATGAAGGGCAGTTTTAAGAGAGTGCCAAATAAAATGACTGTATGAGGTCCAATTCAGATACGCGTTAAACCATTAAAGGCATACTACTGGTTCTTTGGTATTCTTAGCAGTCAGTCTGAGCAGAGCATCTACCTGAATAAAAGATCTTGAGTTATTTTTTATTTTTATTTATGCTGCGCTTTTTGCTATTGCCTGTTTTCTGGCAAGCCTTTCTGGAAATGGACGTGTCGGAGCTTTGGATTTATCGTTACTCTTTTCTTCCAAGCCGTTTATATTTATATTCTTCACAGTAGTTCTTGATGTGGCAGTTCTCTTTGTTTGTTTGTTTGTTTGCTTGCTTGCTTTTTACACAAATATGGGCAAACTATAATAGGGATGCATTGATATGGGAATTCTGGCCCAGAATTCTTGTGCAATCTTGATGCTAAAACCTAAACATTTATATTAGATCATACATCTACTTGGATTAGCAAACAAATGTAACACTTGCTGCATCTGTCCAATGTTGAAAGGTTTAATTTTTGTAAGCAGGTATCTGCTGATTGATATTATTGTGCATCCCTACCATACAATGTGATCAGCTCCAGTTCATTAAGTGAGTGACCATTGGGCTTGATTTGTTCCAATCAGAGCTGGGTATGCTCTAAAAATGGCTTCCATTTGAACCTATTTCCCTGCTCCAAAATGTTATTGGTAATATTATTTATAATATAGTATAATATGTTAATAGCAGGTAGGGGAAATGTTCTGTTTCTTCTGTGATTGAATTTAAAATGTCCCTAGTAATTAACAATGAGCATCTTTAGGACTGTACAGTCTGAAATGGTAGTTTAAAAGTGGAAATTAGTCAGTGCTGTCTTTTATTTTTTAAACTAAAGCTGTATGTCTATTGTTATTTGCACATGTCCCTATGTTTATCGCTCTCCCCAAAGCGGTTATGTCTTAACATGGGCTTCGTAGAGCGTAGCCATGACTTCTTTTTTTGGGTTCTTTTTTTTGAGTTGTTTGTTTAAAAAACTGACTGTGGGCGTCATCCACACACACACACACACACACACACACACACACACGTACAAGGATTGGAATGTAATTCATCAATGTCGCACCAGCAAGAGAATGAATCTTTCTGGCTTGCTGCATGGGTCGCTCATAAGAGGACTCCTCAGTGTCTTTCTCTGATACAGTGATTGCCTCCTAGATCAAATGAGTGCCTTTTAGCAAGTCGTACTCTCAATGCATGGTGTCCTATTAACGGTTTGTTCTTCCAAATGCTCAGAGGCGCTGATTACGGCAGAGCTGCGCAGAGTCTAGCAATAATTAATGTCCATTTATCATTTTGGCTAGACCTCAGTAAATCAGTAATGAGCCCTCCTTTGTCCTCTCACTGGGGCAAAATTTCTCACATGCTCTTTTAACAAATGAAGGAGGTCTTTTTGTACATCAGGAAGAGGAATAAGAAATTATTGTTGGCCATTTAGGAAAGGAAAGATAGCAGCTTCTACAATGTGCAATACAATACACGTCACATTTCCATCTAGATGAGCCTGTTTTCACCGCTTTAAACCCAGAGACAAGGACAAGGTGAATAGAGTCCGCTCTGTGTTCGTCTGCATCTACAGCAGCGAGTTTAAAATAACGCTTCTAATTATGTCATCCTCGCCAGGCATCGACCGTTACAAATTCAGGACTTTCAGTCTCGCAGGAATTCAGGAGGAGAGCTGTCGAGTTCAGGTGACGTCATTTTTGTACGACGATGCATTTTCTGGGAATAATTGGTAAATTGGGTATATTTACGTGGGCCTGCCTTTTTTGAAAATTTCCCCTTCCTGGATTCTTTCTAAGCACTTAAAGCTATATATTTTATTTTCACACACATACACACACACATGAAAAAACACACACAAAAACATTGACACACAGTGTGTGCTGTGTTACTTCTGACTACTGGCAGCTACTTTGTTTTTTGTTGTCATTGTTATTTAAGGTTTTTGATTGTTCTGTGTACTATAGGAATCCCCTATGGAATCAAGGCATGCTTTGTGTGGGTTTTGTTCAATATCATTAATTGCTGTTGTTGATGTTTGTATTAAGATATTAAGAGGTCTCCATTTTATTGTTTTTTGTTTGTTTGTTTGTTTTTACTTTGAAAGGACATAGTCCGATATAAACAAGTCATTTTTTATGTAAATAATCTGTGACATTTAATAGAACTGGTAATGTGGATATTCTTAATCATGTGTATAAAACAACATACAATGGAATGCATAGACTTTTTCTGTATTTTTTTAAAATAAATCATTTTATGAGTGTACAGAAGTTTTCTTTTTCTGAACAGGGCACAAGTTTGAACATTTCAGCAGCACAAAAAATACATTACAAAGTGCAACCAAGCACACCGTTGGACAATGTAATCAACCCCTCACCCCTACCCAAAAAAAAAAAAACAACAAAAAACAAATGCAGGAAACCGCCTCTTATACACACCTTGTGTAAAACAGGACTTGGTTCTAAAGGCTTGCCAGTGTAAGACAGAAAGTGCAACTAGTAGAAAAGAATGGGGCACAACTTAATAATTAGTGCTAAATAATTTAGAAAGCTTTAAAAGAATAAGTGTTAACGACACTTACATCACTCATATTAAAGGTTCTCCAGAATTAAAACTATCATCTAAAATCTGTTAGAGTTAAATTTGGTTCAATTTGTTATATGGAAGTGACAAACTATGAACCTCAAACCCAGGTAAGGCCTGAAATACAACCTTTGGAATACTTATCCAGTCAGCTGTCTAGTTTTGGTTTTATTTGTGCTCTATCGCTCCCCCTGAGTGTTTTAACTGGCCCAGGAAAGCAAAAACACATGTTAAGTTTGAGAAAATTGTTTGAGAAAATTGCAACCCCCTGAAACTGTCTGACTGGAGATGGGGAAATCACACAGATGAGTAAGCGCCACCACGCATAAGTGTTGCGTCCAGAAGACTAGAGGAGCGCCTAAAAAGGCTAAAAGCTAAGGCTGGGCTAAAGGCTAACCCAGCTGACTAGACATTTCTTCAGCTTGCTCACCACACCAAGAGGACAGCAATAATATCTGGTAAGATCTGCGTAAAAATTATAAAACATGATTTATTCATGTAACAGTTCCTGGCTAGGCAAGTCTGGTCTATCTGTGCAAACTATTATTTCAGTGCTTAGCTTTGTTATTTGAACCTGATGAGCTTTTCAGCCTAAAATACATAAAGAATATCTGCATCCAAATAAATGTAATTTAACAAACTCAGTAAACTCTGAGTAAAACCTGACTGACAAATGTGATTTTTTTATAGAATTTATTTTGGGGCAGGCTATTTCATTGTAACACTTAAGACTTAAGACCCCAATGTGTGGAGACCGTACTTTATCCTAGCAGCCTTTCAAGGAGATGTACGCATGGTTCTACACAGTGCTAAGTTACAGCCGCCAGGAGAAATAATGGTACTGGTTTGATTTGCAGATGACCAAAACCATGTTCCACTCAAAGCTACATTCCCCAGGTTGGTTTGTTCCCCGCTCTCCCCTACAGGTCTTTAACGATGTGATTTAAAAAGGATGGGAAGACAAATCACGGTCATTCACAGGTTCATGTCATTGCCTAACGGCACATTCCTACTTTGGATTTGCTCATTATGCACGTACAATACACATCCTTCAACCGTCAAACAGCTCCATGTCATTACTACAGAAAATGAATGAGGACTGAGGCATGGATGGTGCTGTTGTGTTTACCTCCAAATGAGGGAACTGCTCATGTGTCCACTTTCATTACAGTCTAAGTCTAATAGAGAGCAAAACTGTCATCGTACACCTTATCCCAAATGTGTGAGACTATTACTTCGACCTGCTCTCCCGTCTATAGCTTGCTTCCAGAAACCAAGAGCTCAGTTTGGTGACTGAGTCAAAATCTTGAGTAAAAGGGAAAGAAAAGTAAGCTTGTGAGCTTTGGTTTCTTTTAATGCTGGCTCTTATATACAATACCTACACACAAGCAGCCAGTCCACCAGGCATTTTGCATGTAAATACAGCTTGTGCAGTTTTTTCACCCCTTTTGTAAGAAGACAGGCGTGCCAAATATGTCAAAAGACAATGTAACCGTAATGCACAGTAGAGACTGAGCACCATATGCATATATATATATATATATATATATATATATATATATATATGCACCATCGTTGTCATACAAACACCTTGTGGCTCCATTTTTGCTGTCCATCATTTTTTGACATCATCTGAATCTGACAGTTACCCTTTACATTGTGTCGAATGAACAGAAAAAGCTCCAAAATGACTTGGAATAACATGAAATAACTACATTGACTTCCACTGAAAGCTATAGAGTTTTTTCTTCTGCTGTAAAGCTGCCATATTGGACATTTTGGACAAGGTTGTAGGTGCCTTAAAACATTCACTTGTGTCATTTTGGTCTGCAATAATCCAGGCCACTCTTGAACTCTCTCAAGTACTGAAATCACTGAAAACATAGCTATATTAACTTTACTTGATTCAAATGTGCATATCATTATATTAAAGGAAAATAAGTTAATAAATATGTATATGTATAACTTACCTCAGATGCAGTCAATCTGCCTCTTTAGTTTACAACGGAAGATGCTAGCTAGCTAACTAGGCTAACGTTGCTAACACACTGCCCTCCTCTCAGTAAATGGATGACAAAACCTTTATTTTTTTGCTTTAAAATGTGATTTAAAAAAGTAAAACTGTATTTATACACTATATTCAAACATTTAAACTTAAACTGGAGCTCTGTTTTTATCTGCTTAGCGCTGTTGTAGCATTCAGCTTTCAAACAGGGCTGTGCTGAGGTAAAAATGTGAGGTAAACCTCTAGCAAAAAATGGCTGCCCCACTTTTTTAGCTCTGCAGGGTGTATTTTGTCTCATTTTGACAGTCTAAGTCCATGTTTAAATGTTTAAAAGGGAATAGTTCATGATGAGATTAGTAACTGTTTAAATCAAGTGTCTGTTAGCAACATTAGCCTAGCATCTCCCAAGCAAATGGCAGATATCTGATCTGATCGACTTAATCTGGGAATGTAGCTATGAGTTTGTACAAATTTAACTCTAATTTAAAATGGCAATTTTTAAAAAGTATCTACAATTAATCAAACTGAAGTAAAAAAGTTAATGTTTTTTAATATTGGTGAGGGTGTGGGATACAGTGGTCTGTGGTATGGCGACTAATCAGCAATACTAGTCCTCAAAAAGCAATTTAGCGTAGTTGAGGTCTGTATTATTTCACAACAGTATTAATTTAGTTGGATGTTTTAATAAAAAAAAAAAAAACAGGAATTCGACTGATTTAAATACAGGATATCTTTTCAGATTTGTTTGAGGTGTTCTAATAAAGGTATAATTAAAAATGCAATTAAATAAATGGTAAAGGAATTATTAAAAATAGGATAGTTTTAAACATTTAACCTAAACACACAGTCTATGAGCAATTCATCAGGCATGATTAATTCTAACAGACTGAGGGGCTAATTCTAACAGTCACTAAAAAGTCTCATTGGGAAGCTTAGTTGTAACGCTGTGTTAAAGCTAACCCCGTCGTGTGGAGGCTGTAATGTAGCCCGGCTAGCTCTCACTGTGAGTTATTTACATGCTTCATGGCTACCCAGCCAACATGCTCATGTGGGGCTCACATGGGTGGACTTTGGGTTCTAGGTGGGCATGGGCTCTGGGCTTGAGTTGGGCTTCCCAAATGCCCCCCATTCTTCCAGCCCACCTTTACCAAGTATACTCAGCATACCCAGAAGGGACCCATGTTTAACCTCTTCTGAACCCATCACTGATCCTGGTGGGCATCCACATGTGGGGGCAACGTTGAACCTGAGAACAAAACTTTCTGGTTCCCAGGTGGGTTGCCCATACAGGGCCCATATGGACATGCTAGCTAGGTAGTTAAAGGCTCCAATAAATAGAGTGACTTATACACAAGTTGAGCCTCATCTGTCAAAATACTTTCAGAATTTGCAGCATCCTATTCTGCATTTTACTCTGGTTTGCGCTCCACTCTCCCCAACAGTTATTCGGTATAAATAAAGTTTGAGTACAAAGCTTCCAAAGTAATACTTAAGCATAGTATTTTCCACCCATCATTAAAAAAACATTGTAATAATCTACATAATTATTGGCGTAATCTGACTAATATTAATGAGGAACTGCTTGATGATTTGAATCAGGTCAATTCAGCCCCATAACAAACCACACTACACCTCACGTTCTGTGAGGCTGAAGAGTTCCTCTGGGCCACTGGCCTTCAAAGTGTAACTCAAGAGTCCCGGCTGCTGGTGTTCCGCTGTCTTAGAAAGGCTGACGGAAGCAGCTGTGCTCAGGGGCTCAAACCCCCCACCCTCCCTTTACTGCGCCCAAACGCAGTGAGGCTCTTCCTGTCCTGGCTCGTTCTTACACCCACGTCTCCGGATGGGTCCTCGGTCCTTTGGGCTTCCCAAAGCGCATCCCGAAACCTGGAGGAGGAGGTGGATTATGAGGCGTGAGGTCAGACACTGCACATGGAAGACATTTAATAAACTGTTTAAAATAACTGCATTTGTTCTCATCTTCAGAGGAGAACACTTTTAGCAGAACATCAGACTGCTGGTGGACTGTCTGTGTGGAGATGAATTCCAGCCTGACAGCACTGAAGGGTACTGTGAAGCACAGAGGCGGAAACGTCACATTTGGAGGCTATTTTTGTTGAAAGAGTGTTGTTGAGCTTGTGCTCATTGATGGGATCATGAACTTTTTGGATGCAAATCTGCAAAAGAGGAGCGTCTCAAACTATGATGATCTTTCGAAAGAATGCTTTGCTGAAAAAAACAGTCTGGCGGTCTGTTCTGAGCCATTAATCTGTGTTTTCGGTGATCAGATCATGTATGGAATTCACATGATGTGAAAAGCCCCGAGTAAACACACCCTAGGACGCACTTTGATCGGATTATGATCGAATCACTCACACCACATTCTGAGGTGGTCAGAGACGCATACAGTCTGGGGTAGTAGCACTGAATGTTGTAGAAACCCTATAACACTATAAACCAGTTATTTTACGTCAGTAGATCAACAACAACAGATATCAATCCAGAGTGTATTCTATTACATGCTGACACAGGACGTGATTAGACTGCAGTGTTTAAAGGAGCTGGGAGCTGATTGGTCAGGGAGGAGAGTGAGACTGGATTTTAAGATATTAATCACACTATAAAACATTGTTTTAAGAAAATCTCTACTAAACTAAATCAATCAGTCCAGAACACATCTAAATGTATCGAAACTGTGCGACTGTATTATTTATACAAACACAAAAATCGGATCGGTATCGGCTGATACTCAGCAATAAGAGACTTGGATCGAATCATGGGCAAAATAACCTGATCATCCCTAATATTTTGTCATTTGAAAGCACAAAAATACACATCTAGAGCAGTATTAGATTAATATCACCACTTTATCACGCACTACCATATGCATTTTAGTATGTTTTTACATAAGAAACCTGTCAAATATTAAATTTTTTAAAAGATTTATTACATTTATAATAAGTCATTTTTCAATTACCTTCCAAATTCAGTAAATATCTGCAGTACACAGCACTGGTGGGGCTGTGGAGCTAAATCATGCGTGTGTGATTATTTCTTTGGCTAATTTTGAGCTACAACAGCGCCACCCTGGGGCAGCTGACAGGTCTTACAAGGTGCTTTAAGCCGTGCGTTTTTTCGCCATCGGCTTTTGGATGGTTTTGGCAGTTCGGGTGGCTGTATGAGGTGGAGATGGACCTTACCGAATTTGAACACTCCAGTGGCACCACTGGGTGGAGCAGCTGGAGTAGCAGCAGAAGCAGCAGCAGCAGCAGGAGCTAAAGGTTGGGGGGTCTTTGCTGTAAATGTAATAATAATAAATACAAGTCAAAATAACATTTGACTTTTATATCTGACATTAACGGTGTTGTGATTTATTTAAACACTCACTTTTCTGTCTTCCTTTCAAAAACCTCAAACTCTGTAAGAACAACAAAAAAAACAAAGAGTCATCTTTCAGGACAGGGATTAAGGCCCAGTCCAGGACTACACCATATTCTGAATGGAGATTCTTCACTAGGCCTAGGACGACCCTGGGTGTCTGGTGTAAACACAATTAATTCATTCATTCGTTAATTTCCAAGAATTCTGAATCATATCAAACTATCTGATAGAAACTGAATCACAATGCACTGAATCATTTCCTAAAGAATCATAATTGAATCAAACTGTTCAGAGGTCAGAGATTTAGCCACACAGAACAAACACTAACTATAAGAAGAGAACCTTTGTCCTGGCCTTGCTGGCCAGTGATGTCCTCCCAGGGGCTGTGTCCGGCTGTTGCACAGCTGCTCCAGTGGGGACAGTAAGTCTGCTGTCTACCAGCTGTTGCTCTCCTGCAGGTCAAACACACTTCAGATTTCTGTTTGGGTTCAGATGGGAAGTGACTTACAGACATGATGGGGTTGAGGCTGACGTCAGTTACCTCTCTGTGCTGTAACTATAGGTATGGAGGCTGGAGAAGGCGGAGGAGGAGCCACAGATAGGGGCTCTGCAAGATGTAACACAACAGTTCATCGCAAATACACATAGACACACACACACACACACTTCTTTAGTTTCCTTTCTAATTGTAAATACTTGTAGAATCATTTTTTTTATTTATAATAAAAAGTTTTTAAAAATTAAATAAAAAAAATGAATCTGTATAAATGGTTTAATATAAATGTTTTTTATAAAAGATACATTCTAATTTATTATATGTGTTAAATATAACATAGTTTATATAATATATAATATAAACAATCAAATATACATACACATTTATTTATTTATTTATTTACTGTTTTGTTACAATGTGTTCCACAAATCCACCACACTTTTTTTTTTTGGGTGGGGGGCATATTTTCATTTCTTTGCATATAAAAGTTTAAGGGTGGCCAAGAATAGAAAAGTACATATACCCTGGCATATTTGAACAATGACAGTTCGGTACATCGAACTGACAAACCATGATTCTCAAACACTGTTTTTTCTGCATAATAAACCCACAGCATAACCAAAACAGGGCTTTAAAACAGGCCAATTCAAAAACCTCAAAACTGTCACATCACAGTCTTGACTTATTAATATTCTATATGCCCCCAATATTTATACACTCTCAACCCACTAGTATAAGTCGTAAAATGCATGGCGACTTTGTGTAAATATGGTGTTTCTGATGCTGTCGAGTGGCTCATCACCCCCAGACTCTGCTAGTTATGGGTGCATTATATGGCAATTTAATACCGGTAATTAAGTCCTTGTAAGGTTACTTAAGCGGAGTAAATGTCCACAGCACTGTTGGAACAGTAATCTGCTCTTACTGGAAGAAACGACTCAATGTAGATGCTTACCTTGCTTTGAACTTTTCACTTTAACGCTCTGTTGGAAAAGAGTAACACAGTGTGAAATACCTGGCCTTTGTGAGTCATTACCGAAGCACACAACATATTTAGCCCAAACTGATCTGAATCAGTCCTCATTTTTTGGTGTTAAAAAGGTTTTTTAGCAGAATCGTCCAAAAACCTGTACTGCAGATGTTTACAGCTGAGAGCAAAACTCTCTGGAGTGCTAGAATGATCTTGACTGGGAGAGATGTAAAGGGCTGAAAGTGATAATCAGTAGGCCCTGTACCTAACGTTAACCTTTATGCTACGGTGCCTTATGTGAAACAGGCTCAGAGCTCTTTGGCTGGCTTTTCTTTGACTCTTTGGGTTAAAATGTCGACAAAAATGTCAATTCACTTCCTGTATTTTCTTCTTTTTGCTGATAGTAGCACCAGCAGCTTTTGTGTGTGTATGTTCTTCTGTTTTGTGAACAGAAGTAGGTCAGTTAAATGGAAAATGCCACAGAAGAGGCGTGAATTACTTTGCTTCTGCTCATGACGTCTAGGAAGGTTCTGGGCTGGGAGTTCCCTGCCCACTCAGAGGAGGTGCCCAGCCGCTGTCTTTGGGGCTGTGTGTCGGGAAACTCGCAGAGGGCGCTGTTGCTTTGCTCTGCAGGAAAACATGAAAACACAGCTGTCAAATAACTCCACATCAGACATTGATAGTAATACCAGTGGCTTTCTTTGTGATCTGACTCTGACTAATATGTAGCCTAGAATCCTAACCCTGATAAAGATACCTGAAAATCAGCAGTGCTGCTGTGTCTGATCCACTCGTGCCAGCACAACTCACACTAACACTAATTGAGGAACAAAGTTAAAGGAGGCTAACAAAGTTGGACTACAGTCTGTAACTATAGAACTACAAAGTACGCCTGTGTGGAAGGTGGAGCTGATAGAATTTGCACAATGAGCGTATAAAGAAGGAGGGAGTGTTAATGTTTTGGTTGATTGGTGTATATCCTCTCTTTCCCCTGTCTGTTTGTTCTGGATGTATAGGATCTCATGGCAGTACCTTCTTGTGTGTCCAGGATGAAGGACTCTGGGGTTCTCTTAGGGAGTGGAGGAGTGAGAGGTGCTGAACTCTCTGGAGCTAAAACAGAAAGAGAGGAGAAACTTTTGTGTGCTGTAAGGACACATTTGCATTTTTAATGGTGATAACTGCAAAAAAAAAAACAGCCTGTACCATCCAACTGGAAAGACTGCGGAGTCCGCTCATTCAGAGGAGGAGAGGGACAGCGTGGAGGCTCTTGAGTCACAGCTGAGAAATAATTATAAACAGGGGTGTGTTGAGTTTTCTTTTACTGTTAAATTAGTATTAGGAGGAAAAAAGGCATCCTGACCAGTTTCCAGTTTCTCATTATGACTAAACGGTATTGTTTTTTGGGGCTACTTTCTTGAGCTGACTACTAACTGAAAGGTCAGAGGAGTCATTGCTAATGTCAGGTTAAACGTGTTGCGGTTGTGCAGTGTAGATTATAAAGTAAAGGGTTAGCTATTAGAGAAGTAGTAAACAGTCTAATAAGTATTAGGCTAATACAGGTATATGGACAAAAGTATTGGGACACCTGCTAATTCAGTGTTTCTTACAAAATCAAGTGTATTAAAAAGAGTTTATCCTGCTTTCGCTGGAGTAACTGTCTCTACTGTCTCTATATCCTACTAGATCTAGGAGCACTGCTGTAAGAATATGACTGCATTTGGCGACAAGAGCATTAGGATCAGGATGTTGGATGATCTCCACCCCACCTCACCTCATCAATCACTCCAGAGAACAGGGTATTTCTGGCATTAGGCATGGGGCTAGTGTGTTCATGTTTATCTTGTTCAGAGAGTCCTATTCTATTGGCAGTATGTCTCTACAGGGCTTAGACAAGCTGTGTGTGTGCATTATATATATCCCTGATGAGCAATTAATATTGCTGAGCTAATATGTTCCTAAATGCAAAAAAGCACAATGTTATATTGTCTTTATTTATACTTTATTTATTTTAGGGATTTAGTTAAATCTGTAAACCAAGTTGACATTAAAATATTAATACAAAGTACAAACTCATGAAGTCATTTTTCTATCCTATTACAACCTTAAGTAAGTCTACAGGGAAGTCTACAGTCCTCATCACGAAGGACAAATAAATGACTAGACAAGAGTAGCATAGCTAGCCAGCTAGTCTGAATAATGCTATGCTATGCTATAATAAACAAATGACATTTTTTAAAGTATTCCCATTGCCTCACTAGTGGACTGAACCTTCGATCTCCCCCTGATAGAGCCACCACTTAGGCAGCGGCACCACTCAGCAGTGTCCAACAGTAAATGCTTTTAGTGAAATACATCTATAATGACAGTGAGTTTTCAGACTGGCTGGAGAGTAAGTTGAGGGGTTGCAGACATGAGACTTGAGAAACAGTTCCCATAAAAGAAGGACTTCGGTGGATTTCAGTATCACATAAGTGAATCACATTATTTGCTTAATTAAAAGCAACATGTGTCAACATGACAGATTCTTTAGCTTGCACCTTTCCCACTGTGCAGATGTATTTGCTCAGTAAGGACAGACACTGTTGCTGCCTTTTTTTTCAGCTACTCGCAATGCTGAGCAGCTAAGGCCTGTAAACTGTTTATCTGTAGGGATCACGCATAAACAGCTGAGACATGGCTATGCACAAATGTATACAGATGTGGAGAAGTTCATTACCTTCTGGAGGTGTGTGAGGAAGGGCGAGAGGCTGGATTTGAGATGGAACTGGAGGGTTGAGGAGAAAGGAGATGGAACACAGCTTGAGTCAGGGGTACTGTGAGTTTGTGTCATCAAAATAATCTTAATTATGGTGCTGTTTGTGTCTGTACTCAAGTGGTGAGGTGTTGAGGTGACTTACTATGAAGTGACATCGTCAGCCTAGCTCTTAAACTCTGTTAGAGAGACAAAATTATATTATTATTGTTTTTCATAATATTTTACTATGAACACCTGTCTCACACTTGGTTACCCTCTATACAACTCATCATTGGTCAGTTTCTAAACTCAGAAGCCCTGTTGACCATATATTAGGCTGTTTGGGGCCTAGGAACCTTAGGAACATTGGAAAAACTTTCATAAAGGTCTTCAGGGGTCTGCTTTGTGATATACACTATATAGACAGGTGAAGTATCTAGGAGGGTAGACATTGCATGCAACTGACTGCATGGCTACGTGCTTGATGTGATTCATCTGTGGCAATGGAACTGTCCCCATACTTTTGTCCAAATAGTGTTGTTTACATAATAAGAATGTCAGTTTTCTTATTACTTGAAAATCTGTTGACCACTGATGTCACACTGACATTTTGGCCTTAACATAATCTTAACATAATTTAGGAAAATTAAGCATGTCCCTAGTAGGATAGGAGACCTCTCACCCACGTTTTCCCCCAATCATAGTCAATTATGTCAATGCATAATTGACTACAGTCTCTAACTGTACACCAGCAAGGTGGACCAACAAGGTGTTTCCAATAGAGTGGCTAGGCAGTGGCTAGTGCGTGTGTATGTTAGAGTATTGTGTACTGAATTAGACGTTTAACATCCAACTTAGTAAAAGCTCACTAAACATGGCACACAGGACTGTGTTCAGAGGCTTATATGTCTACACAGGAGGCCTATTCAAATGGCTCATTATCAGCATGTGCATGTAAATACCAGAAACTGCTCACCTTGCTCCTGGACCAGGTTCTCTTAATGTCGGAGTCTGTGTTTGAAATCCCAGACCATTCCAAGGATTTTCCAACCCTGTGCACAGTTTGCTGGGGATTTTCTTGCACTGCATTCTGTACTAAATCTATTAGAAGACAAGCAGATGTACAGACCTTTTAGTAATCAGCAAGCTGAATGAGTTTAAACTGCAAGCTTTTTCTTCTTCTTCTTCTTATTACTAAATACCTACACAATGAATGATTTGACGACCACCAGGAAATCTTGAAATAAGTCATATGTAACTTATAGATATATAAGAGCTGAAGTGCTGACCGACATATACAGAGTTTCTGCATAATTTAGTCACTACCATGGACGCAAAGTCATGGACATGAAGTGGATCTGTCTGAAGCGATGAATTGTAGAGAAACTCATATATATATAGGCACAAATTTTGGCATTTTATTTATTATCCAAAACCACCAATAACCTTTATAGCATTTTATGGAGCTAACCAGAGGTTTACAGTGGGGAAAAATGTATTTAGTCAGCCACTGATTGTGCAATTTCTCCTACTTAGAAAGATGAGAGAGTATTGAGGTGAACTTTTGTTATTGACCAAATACTTATTTTCCCCCATAATTTACAAATAAAAAAGTCCTACAATGTGATTTCCTGTATTTTTTTCTCATTTTGTCTCTCATAGTTGAAGTGTACCTATGATGAAAATTACAGACCTCTCATCTTTCTAAGCAGGAGAACTTACACAATCAGTGGCTGACTAAATACCTTTTTGCACCACTGTATATGTAATGTGTAAAATGGTAAAATGGGGTAAATAAAAAAAAGTTATCTTTGGTCACTATTTTTCATTTTAAATATTCCGAATTGGTAGTTTCTATAGAATCGAACAGCTGAACAGACACAAATCTACTGTGAATGACTTTGTTTACACATTAACAGCCATTTAATTATGCAGAAATGTTGAAAATAACAACCAGATGAATCCCCCTTTAAGGTTCCTTTTCACATTTCACAGCATCAGTATCTTTAAGAGCATTTAGTGTGTTAAATGATCGCTTACTATCTTACCTTCATCAGTGGCCATTTCATAAGACTCTGGAGTTCTCTCAGGCAGAGGGGGTGCTGGAGAGGGAGGGCTTTCTGCAGAGAAATAGCACTGTTACTGCTTCGATCACACCCACAAGGTGTGTAAGGTTACTTTCAGGTCTCAAGGTGCTACATGTGTTTTTAGATACTAACCTCCATTGACCATCTCAGAGGAACTACTGGATGGGATGACCACCGTCAAACTCTGGCTGACCAAAGGCTTTTCCGTGGCTAAAAGACACAAGTCTTAAGATGTCACACTCATCCTCACACTCATGTGGATCCACTACTACCATTCATTCTCAAAGGGTTCTTTGAGTGATGCAATTTAAGAACCACTTTTGGAGCTGTGAGTATTACAAGCCTTTAAATTGGTAAAGAACCTTTAAACCATCAAAAAAGTTCTTACACATATTTCTTTTATAAATGTGGTTCCTTATGAAACCAAAAATGGTGCTTTTATGGAATCGTTTAAAGAGCACCTTTTTTAAAGAGTGTTTTTTAAGGTAAATAAATTAACTGTTGGCAGTTAAGGTGCCAAAGTAAGATGCATAAAGTAACTGCACATGTTTTTTAACTACTTACCTCCATTGACCGTCTCCACAGAGGAAGTAGTGGATGGGATGACCACCATCAAACTCTGGGTGACCAAAGTCTTGTCTGTGGAGAGAAGTCAGAAGATGTCACATTTATCTACACATCCATATGAATCCACTACTACCATTTCATTTAAAAAATAACAGTGCTTAAAGGTATCTTGGAGTGATGCCATGGAAAAATCACAGTGAAGAACCTTTACATTGACTTCCTACAACCTTTAAAATGTTCGTTACACATACTGTACTATGTAAAGGTTTAAGGCACCTTTGAAAGCTCCTTATCTGGGCAGTAAGTGTTTACTTGCTCAGTAAAACAGTAATATAGAATAAATACAAACAACATTCATATAAAAAAGTTTTAGATCACTGTGTTCATTAAAACATCTCCCAAGTTCTCATCTAAGGCTAGTATTATTTATAGCTAAGCTACTTTAGGTTACACTCATTGCTGACACAGATGTGCAATTGCACACACACACACACACACACACACACACACACAGCTTGTCCAGTTCCTGTAGAAAAGTACCGCTTCTTTATCTGGAGTAGATAAACATGACACTGGCACCATACCTAAAGCCCCCCTAGCACTGAGCTGTGGAGCAGTGGAACTGTGTTCTCTGGAATGATAGATGGTGCTCCATCCAATACTTTTGGGATTGGTTGAGGAGTTGGGGATGGGGTGGGGTGGTGATCCTGACCTCCTCCATCCTGACCTCACTACTACTACACTAAGCCTTCATCCCTGGACAGTAGAGACAGTTACTCCAACAAAAACAGGATCCACTCTTTTTTAAAACCCTTGATTTTGGAAGAAAACCAAAACATGAGCAGGTGTCCCAATGCTTTTGTCCATATAGTGTATCATCCAACACCTGGTTTGGTAAATCAGTGCTTAATGGTGTTAAATCAGGTGAGAAGGGGAAGGAATCGAACACAGTTGAACTAAGCACTGGGGGTGCATCTTTGCACAGTACTGTATATTTGAAAAAAATTGAATGAGAAAATAAATGGAACTGAAAGTGGTTCGTATGGCATCGCCCAAAGGTCCCCATGTAGCGCTTTGATTTTTAAATAAGGGATTGGATGCATTAAGATTAAGCTAACAGGGTCGGCCATTTGTGAATGCCAATGGGAAATGAGACTTAAATCCATTGTCTTGCTTACATGAACCGAAAATTATGCTGCAAATGAAAGGAAGTGAAAAAGGACACTGCGTGTTTGCTCTGAGGAATTTCATTCCAAACAATGCAGTACGCACCGCTTTCTTTCCCCTTAACCTCCACTGGTTTGTGTTTTTTTTTATAGAGAGTTTAATTAAGACATTACAAAGCCTGTTTTTAGAACAAATGCAGGATTGCAGGCAGCAGTTTCACCACAATTGTGATGCATCACTGAATATAAAGCTCAGGTGAAAACAGGAGCATGCTTTACATGTGTATTCATTATGCCTAGCTAGAGAATGAAGCAACGGCAGATGCACAACATGTACAGAGAGCAGAGTGTGCTACTAAACACTATTACTGCTTAACACCACTACCATCTTCTGCACTTAGGGAGCTTCAAAGTGTCAGTGGGCTATGACCATTCAGTCATAGGTCGCTTTGTTTTTGAACACAGAGGGTAACCGTTCTGGTGGCTTTTCCACACGGACACGCTTCAGCACGGAGCAGTTTTCTCAGCACGGTTAGCTAACCGCACTTGGGGCAACAAAACTGTTCAGTGGAAGGACTTAATGGCGTGGGCGTCCATGGTCGAGTGTCTCCATATCTACATTCATATCTTTGTTCCACAAGATCCGGGGTCTTTATATTTCCAGTACAGAAAACGGTGGATACTGTATCTATAAGTACAAGAATAGTTGTACCATTTTTGCATTGTTTAAGTGCATAGATCGTTAGTGTACAACAGAGATACCCCAGCATTAGCACGACCCCCTTGCGGGTTGTCCAACTTTTGTACCACGGCATTAGCATGGGCCGGCTCGCTTAGTGAAATCTAGTGCTACCTTCGCAAGGCAAACATTTCAAAGCGAACCGCAGGGTTTCTGTGTTGTAAGCTGATGTGCTGGACTATGTTCATGACTTTGAGACTGTATATCGACTTTTATGCCAGGACCACGGCTGTAGCTATCCGTTAGCATTGTGCTAACTGCATGCAGGGCACTCAATCATGTGTTTTTTTGACAGGTGGGAAGACACCCACACAGGCCCAGGGAGAAAATACTAAACTCCTCACAGACTGAGACCAGGGTGAACCCACAACCCCAGGCCCCTTGCAGCCCACACACAACCTGCTGCGGCACAATGCCACCCTTTATATGTCTTACTGGTGGCATGTGATTCCAAACACCGGGTCATTGCTTATGTTGCATTATACTTATCTTCCACTATGCTGGATATCCTCTCCCTGACATAGCATCCAAATGATGTTTATCAGCACACTTTACACTAGGCTAAACTCTACCTACAAACCTCTTGTGCTCTTTGAGTGCTGGATCATTGACATACACTGACATGCTGCGTTTTTCACTGTTTACAAAAATATTCTGACATCTAAACCTACTCCTACCACTGGCTCAGGGTCACACAAGGGGTGATTACATTTTTCTCACCAGAAGGCCACAAAGAACAAGCAAAACACCACGGTTTTGAGTGCATAAAAGGTGACAAACATAGAAGCGAGCACAGCTTCCCAACTTACCTTCATCAGCCATAATGTAGGATTCGGGGGTTCTCTCTGGTAAAGGTGGAGGACTTTCTTCAGATGAACTGGTGGAGGACTTTCTTTCATCAGATGAAGGCATGGGTAGACCTGGTCACAAAAAGCATTATTAGCCATTTTAGCCTTCTTGTTAATGTGTCTTGACTAGGATGTATGCTGCTAAGGAAGGTTTATAATTGGTATAGAACATTTTGTAGAACCTTTACAGGACTTAAAGGACTGGCATGGACAACAAAGGACTGTTGTTCTTGTTCACTTGTTTACATAGTTTAACCATTTCTAACGCCTTCCTAAAGTAAGCTCAGTGTTTACAGTTACAAACCAATACCCAGGTTATCTACCCAGTCCTTCACTAAAGTAAATCAGTTAAACTGCTGGAGAAACTAAACAAATACATACATAAAGTGGTCAATGACCTTACTGAAAATATGGGATTCTTGTTTTTTTTATTGTTGTTGTTGCTGTATTTATGTTTAGTTGTACTTATAATAATCATATGATTGTCCTACAGGAATAAATTGAGCTTACTGTTGTGATAAATAGTTTTTTAATGAATTTGATGACTGTATTCTGACCTGCATTTTCCCCTTGTGTTGGTAATTCAAGAGGCTGGTCATTAAGAGTCAAAATAGGCCCACTGAAACAAGGGTTTTGAGTCCACTTATCCACGGCAAGTATATTTTCTGCTGAAGCATAGAAACTGTCTGAGGATTTTGGGGAGTCTGGGCCAAAATATGGGTCCTCCACAGTAAGACAGGCAGCGTTTATCTGAGGAGGCTGGGGGTGACCTAAAGAAGGTGCGGCGCTGTTCATCCCTGTCTGGTCTGGAGGCCTGTGGCTTGGGTTAAGTTGCAGCACTGGTGGTGTGTGGTGTGGTAATACAGCCAAGGCAGCATTGTTCATCACTGCCTGTTCCAGAGGCCTCTGGCTTGGGATGGGCATCTGTGCTGGAGTTGGTTGGTGTGAGGCTACAGTAGGAACAGCATTGTTCATCATAATCTGTTCCAGAGAACTCTGGCTTCGGATAGGCTTCTGTACAGGTGGTGGTTGGGGTGGCGCTACAGCAGAGACAGCATTGTTTGTCACTGCCTGTTCCAGAGGCTTCTGGTTCCGAATGGGCTTCTGTATTGGTGGCGGTTGGTGTGGAGCAACAGCCGAGATGGTACTGTTTATCACTGCCTGGTCTAAAGGTTTTGGGCTAGGCTCCTGTGTCCGTAGAGGTTTAATCATACTCAGAGCATCACTTCGGGGCCTCATTAGAGGATCAGGCATTTGGGCCAAGTAGTGTCCAAAGTCTGTTTGCCACAGTGCAGTTTCTGTGGCAGCGAGCTTTGGGGCTGTTATAGATGTGGTCCAGTCCGTCATGGCACTGAACGCATCTGTTGAAGAGTCCTTGGGGGCAAGGACCAGGGGGCTAAGTGGTGGTGAAACGGGCAGTTGCTGTGCAAAGACATTCGGTGCAATATGGTTGGACACTTCCATAGGAATTTCCTTTCTGGAATACCTATGAAGATGACAGATTCGACCAGGTTAGTTTATTGTGTTCTGAGTGAGTGAAAGAGCTACAGTAACGGGATCTGCATAAGATCTACCTTACCTGTGCTCAGAGAATAACTGCAGGCTGTTCTCCATGGCAGAAGCCGTGGGCTCTGACACCAGGTCAATGAGGTCTGCAAACTCACTGTCACTATCGCTGTCTTCAGGGATGGGTGACGGGGCTGATGGGACCTGATGTGTTAAAATACATTTTTAAATGGTTCAAAGACTATGTATGCAAAAAGGAACTGTGCTCTGAGTTGCACTTGTGATCTTTTTCTTTTCTTTTAGCAAATTCCTGATAACGGTTAAATATGACATAAGTTCCTTCGCAGAATTAAGACACATTAATTAATTAGTACCTAACATACATACTTATGCACGTCCAAATAAAGTATCAACATGCTTGCTTTCTAGGGTGCCTACTCATCTGGAAGGCTTTACACTAGATCTTAGAAAAATGCTGCAGATGTTTGATTCCCTGATGCCACAGGGCAGGAGGTCCTGATGTTGTCTGACTAGGTCTGTTTAGGAAATGATACTCTGTTCTGTACTATTTAATTTGTTTGTCAAATTTGTAACGGTTCTTTATGCCATTTACCATGGCATTGCACATGGTGATCTTGGGCTTGTGTCCAGCCACTTATGAGTCCTATAATACAGCAATTGTGCCTTCTATAGACTGGCTCTTTAATGGAAGGGGGAGTCTGGATACTTTGTAACAATGAATTGAATATATATGTTGAAAGGAGAAGCTCCTCATTTACCACTAACAGCTTAATACATTTGTGGTCTCACCTCTTTTTGGTTTGAGGTTGGCTCTATCATTTGCAGATAGCTCTCGAACAGGAATTTAATTGTTCTATACACCAGTTCATACTGCTCCTATAGGAGGAAAGAGACCAAAACAAGGAAACTCAACAGTGTGACTCCTTTATTGTTCTTATTTATGTGTATTGTTAATGGCTTTATGTGTAAAGTATGTAACAATGTCCATAGAATGACATTTCAATGAGAAAAGATGAAGTGTGCTGTTACCTTAGTTTGAACAACTGATGGCCTCTGTGTCCTCATATCTTGGACCAGGTCGTAGATACTGAAGTTCTCTGGGATTATCTAGACATAGGTCAACAACCCATGGCACATTAATCCTTGGAAACCACATCGAGATAGCAAACCCTGACTGAATTAAACATTGTCATTTACAACCTGGTGTCTACTTACCTCCAAAACAGGAGATGTTTATGTCAATATGCACATCACACATATTATAACATACTCTGAAATGAAATAGTGACAGTGACAGGGTCTCCAGGGGCAGCACTTACTTGTCTTTTCAGTAGGTTCCAAGTGTAATCAATGGCGCAGAGGGCCCCTGTCCTTCCACAGCCAGCACTGCAAAAAAGCAGAGATTGAGAGGGCAGTCAAAACATGCTGCACTCCCTTAGATTTTGCGTTAAGTAAGAGTGATATCATGGCTTGATCTTGTGACACTTGCTCATGAATCAGTAGAATGCAGTGGTAGAGTAAAGAGGGCAGTTTTTTAACAATTTCAGCATGTGCCGGTACTTCATAGGAGGCCGTAAAAATAAAGACCAATAATAAATGCTATTTGTAGAAAGTCTACAAGCTCTCTAAGCCCTGTTCCTGTGGTAATGTTATAGTGCATAATTTCTGCGCTAGTCACCAATGCGTTGTCATTGCATAAATGACCAAAGATTTGCCTATCCATCTGTAGAGAACCACAGCTGGCTTCTGCCAGTTCAAAAAGAGGCTTGTGGACAGTGTCTGTTGTGCCATGCTAATAGATCACCTCTATACAGCCTCCAGTGTTGACAAAATGCACACAACCATATGTGGTACTAACAGAGACTGGCATTGATGGGTTCAATCTGAAATGGCTTCGATTTGGATGCCTATTGGATGCCCTCAGGCCATATCAGTCCAGCAGAAACAGGGAGGCTAAGGCTGGAAATTAGGAATCTGTGTGACAATTAGTCAATGTAATCAATGTTTCTTTGACTTTCTTGCATAAAGATTCCTGCTAATGTTCTAAAACACTGTAGCCCCGGTTAGATTCCTGCTACTGTTCTAAAGCATTATCAGCAGGTAGCTACTGGTAGTTATTAACCCTGGTTTGATTATAGCTTGATGATGTTCTGCAGCATTGCATCCCAGTTTAGATTCCTGCTAATTTCCTAAAACACTGTACCCATATTAACGTTCTGATATATTGTTCCTCATTTTGGATTCCTGCTAATATTCTAATACGCTGTACCCTAAGTTAGACACCTACTCATGTTGTGATGTATTGTTCCTCATTTTATATTCTTGTTAATGTTCTAATACACTGTAAACCCGGTTAGACTCCTACCAATGATTTTAGATGCTTGCTAATTTTCTAAAGCATCGAATCCCATTTTAGATTCCTGCTCAGTCAATAAAGGTTGGATTACTGTTTATGTTTTAAAGCATTTTACCCCAAACTTTAAACTTCTGAGAATGTTCTGAAGCACTATATCCTATGTCAGAGTACTGTTCATGTTCTGAAGCATTGCACCACAGGTTAGACCTCTGCCCTTTATGCACAGACGCTTTTTTGCCCAAGACCCGGGACTTTGTTGCCAGAGCCCTGTGTTTTAAAGTGTTTGTGTTGTTGGTCAACCACCTACATGCACTTCCTGTGTAACTTCAACACAGTGTTTAGGGCCAAACCTTAAAAGGGCAGACAGAGCGTCTGCCTCTTGTGTAACGTCCAAACTGGGACATTTTATTCCTGTTCTGAGCCTCAGCCTTCCTTGGGCCTGCTTTTCCACCAGTATTCAACAAGAACTTGTGGGTCGGTCACCTGCAGTGGATGCAGATGGGCACGTCCTCGTGCTCCTGGTGCACTCGCATTTCTTGCAGCAGCTCCAGGATGGGGGGGATGGAGTCAGGTACTCCGTGGTCTGGCCAGTTCATGTAGTGCAGCTGCTTCAGGGTTCGTGACGACTGCCGGGGAAACAGGATTACATGAGTAATGTTTACCAAACTATCGAGCATTGCAGAGGAATAACAGAACTAATGGAAACAGGGAGTAGTGTGGATTGCCCTAGTGTAGCGGTTCTAAATTGTAGTGCAGGAGTACCTGTTCTTTTCATTTTAGTGTTTCTATGCTCTTCACAACCACTTATATGGGCTTAATTTGGTCTTTTCATTATGGGGTTGCCATGTTTTACTTGTATCTCTTAGCATTTTATTATTTTCAACACAGAATCTAAGATCAAAAATAAAAAGGACATCCCATGATCTTAAGGAAGATTTGTAGGATGTACCTCCTTGTTAAACATTTGGACTTATTGGAATTGGAAAATTGGAATATTCCAAATGCAGATGTTCTGTTGTGAAGGACACTGCACTGTGCTGCATTATACCATTTCAGACATACTGGCAAAGTGATGCCACAGAAGAACCACTTTTGGTTTTATAAAGAGATAGCTATACATAGTTATAAATAAAGAGAATAAAGGTACATACTCACATACACTATTCACACATTTACACCCATTGTTGAGCACAACACAGCACCACCTGCAGCAGATAAACATGAACCTACTGGCACCATGCCTAATGCCAGGTGTGGGCTAGAGGGGTATAAGGCCCCCAGCATTGAGCTGTTGAGCAATGGGCCTGTGTTCTTTGGAATGATGGTGGTGGAGCTCCATCAAGTACTTTTGTCATGAACTGAGGAGATAGGGATGAGATGGGATCTTGGCCATTTAACACTCTGACCTCACTACTGTTCTTGTCACTGAATGCAATCAAATTCTCACAGCAATGCTCCAAGGGCTAATTGAAGCTTTTCTTAGACAATAGAGACAGTTACTCTAAAATAAAAAAAGCAGGATCAATGTTTTGTAATATCCTTGATTACAAATCTTTTTTTTAGGTGTAGAGTAGGGGAAATAACTAAATGTACAGGGCAGGGGTGCTTCAGGTCAATAATTGGGAACCTATGCTGGACTTTATGTTCATATTTTACTGTGGACTCACTAAATCATTTAATCTCTGTAAATGGTTCTCTTTCTCATTATCATTGCATCTGAGTCAGTGCTTTTATCTGAAACGTCATAGCTCCAACACCTCAAACCCTTTTACTCACTTTATTAAATGTCACCCTCAGGATCCTTGTCAGATAGTCGCCCTTGTTCTCCTCATATTCCTGCATGAGAGGCAACCAAAACACTTTAGAACATCTCATCAGAACATCAGACATGTCTTATCAGCACTCAACCCCACACAGGCCCATAACTACACCCAGCTATTCTCAGCACGCCCCACTGGTGGAACAAAATGCAGAATTTCCTCTTTCTTTAATTCTTTTTTCATGGGAAGATGACAGAAGCTTTGATATTAGCTGTACTGAGGGAACAAAAAAACCTAGACCATGTCTTTGGGTGGTGGTGCTCAAAGCAGTTCATTATAAAAGGACAGGAAGTGTGGTGTGAGCAAAGGAGGAAGTGTCACTCACACAGCGTATGGTGAAAGGTTCACACACAAATGCATCCACCTTAGACTCGGGCCAGTAGCGCTCGCACTTTTTCTGCAAAAGAATTCAGACGCAGGTTCAGACTGATATAATAAATGGTTAGACAAGTGGGTTGCAGTGGCATGAGGTTTTCACGCTATGATAACTGTTTTCCTCACTGTTGTTGATAACGATTCTTCTTTTATCTTTATGATGAATTGATATTGTTGATTGATATTTTCTCCATTAATCAATTAAATAATTAATATAAAATAAACTGAATAATAATGATAATAATGAATTAGTGGGATTCTCTGTTGGAAGTACCAGTATTAAGTATATGCACATGGTATGATAACCATCAGTTTTCATGCCCCGGTATACACAGCTTACCGCTGCATACACGCGCTTAGTTTAAAAGCCTGCCATGCTGAAATGAATGGGATGTGGAAGACAGAATGCTTGAATTTTACTTAGGTTCAAGAAAAATGCAAAACAAATGGAAATATTATATATGATATTACGCAAAAGTTTGACAGCCCTGTTCAAAAGACATTTTGTTAATTTTTTAAGTAAAAAATGAACATAAACACAAATTTCAGAGCAGACTATTTTATATAACAGCATTCAAACTGCAAATACATGGATTCTTATTAGTGTAGCATGGTGCGCTTGCCCATTTGAGTAACTGAATCCTAGTCTGCCAAAGGAAGGGCAGTGTTCTTATCCATATACGCAAACTCACCCATCTCAGGAGCAATATTGCTCATTATGCAATGGCAATAATGGCTTAAATGAATAACAGGGTTAAAAGTAACGGGGTTGATGTTTTTTTTTTTTCAGCAAAAAAAAATATTCCAAACGCAGGCCTTTCCCTTTAAATATATATTGGTAAATGTAATATCAAGGGGATTCAAATGGCACCCTAATTATGGATTCCAGGGACAGTAAGAACAGTTACTCCAACAAACGCAGGATAAACTCTCTTTTTCAATACCCTTACTTTCAGAAGGAACAATGACTGAGCAGATGTCCCAATACTTTTGTCCGTATAATAAATGCCTATTGCAAACTGGTTATGCTTTCTGAAGCCTTTTTTTATGTGCAGGCTCCTCCATGCTGCACAGTAGAACAGTGCATCACCACTCCCGTTAGCTAAACCTTCCTGAAGATCCTTTGCTGTCATATGGAGGTTTTGCTTTGTGTTTCTGGACAGTATCTACAGTCCCCCAGTTCCTAATGATATTTAAACAGACAGTGTAAAATGTGAGCTGGAAGTGGGTTAATATCTTTTTTTTAGCCTGCTTTGTAGCATTAGTTAGCTTCATTTTCTTTTTCTCGGCTAGCTCCTTAGAGAAGCTCATAGTTGTTGAGTGTTAGTGGTTTGAAGAGTCACACTCCTATAGAGGCAATACAGGCTGAACAAGTCAATTACATTCTAAAACAACTTTACAAATGTTCAGCATTACCTTTCCCATTTCAAACTCCCTGCATGCCATCACAATGATCTGAGGAGAAGGAGAAAACGAGTGTTTATGAGAAAGAGAAAGATGGTGAAGAGCATGATTTGTCACTGGGTTGTGGTTAAAATGCTTCGTTTCTAACAGATACCCAATAAACACTTCTGACGAGGTACATATCCTGCAGAGATGCTGCCAGATAGTTTCATTAGAGCATTTTCTTTCTTACACGCAATTGCATCCCATCCAGCAAAATGTTGTACATGTCAAACAGTTGCTAACTGCCCACCTGCACATTGTATTCCCATAGCATCCTCCAGAAGTCCACAACAGTGTTCGGGAGCGGTCCCTGGGTTGCAATGTATGCTCTCGGGCCCAAAACCCCCTACAATCATAGCAGTGGTTAGAACTTTCATTGGATGGTGTTTTAACAAAGTCAATAAATTCCTGTGTTAATATGATTAGGAGCAGTCAGAGTCAGGGGGAGGCCTCAAAACAAGCAAGATAGTGATTAGGACCAATTACAGTCAGGGAGGTCTCAGAATAAATGAGGTGGTGATTGGGACCAAGCGCAGTCAGAACAAACAACATGATGATTAGTTCTGTTGATGTTTTTGCTGAATCTAAATTTCACACCTAACACCCAATGCTACAAGTGCAAGGCCACAGAAGAACCACTTTTGGCTCCAGAAGAACCATGTGATGTGAGATGTGATGTGATGAGATGTGTGAGTGTGAAGAACCTTTCAAAGGCTTAAAAGACCTTTAACCTTTAACTGATTATTGTGAAGTGATTATTATTATAATTATTAGTTTTTTTACACTCACAAATAATATCCTGTTAAAAATATATTCTGTTAAATCTAAGCTATTTCAGTTTTTTTGCATTGTTGTAAGAATATTTTAATATTATTATTTTTTTCACTTGTTTTAAGTAACTAAAAGTATCTTGTTCCACTGCAAGATATTTTAGTTGTACAAGCATTACTTTTGACAATGGCTAAATTATTATAATAATATTATTATATAATATAAATATAAATACATTATATATATTTGTATATATATATATATATATATATATATATATAGAGAGAGAGAGAGAGAGAAAGAGAGAGAGAGAATGGTCTGCCAATAGAATAAGACACTAGTAGATAAACTCACAAATAAGTAATGAAGTAATGAAATAAATGAATACATCTTACATTACTACATGAATATTTAATATTTTGCCTGCATTTAAGAGGATTTCACTTGCTAAGATATGCTGATATACAGTAAGGCTTTTTACACCTGTCTGCAAAGTATTCGTATGCTACTCCTGCAATGATTATACAGGGAACAGTAGACAGATGTACTGGTAGGAGCAATAAGTTACTGCCTAGGCAACTTACTTACCTTAATAAAGTTAGCATTGATGTAATCGGTGTCATTTTTGGACGTGCTCAGAGAAAGCTTCACTCTGGTATGGTCGACTGTGGAAAAACACAAGTCATCAGTAATGTCTCCTTGATAAATACAGTGTCACAGACTGTCAGAGATATGTGCAGCCAGACTCAACAGCGTTGACGTCTCAGTGACCGTCCATCAGGAAGTTCAAGCATCATGTTTCACCCACATGGAACAATGTCCTTGTAGCGGTTCTTCTTCACATTCTCCTGCTTCTCAGCGGCCTTGGTAGGGTAGGTCTTCTCTGTGCGGTATTTGGTGGACTGCCTCTTGAGTTTCTGAGACAGAAAGACCATAGAGAATATAGGACTGAGTAATGAGAAATCACAAGCATGAAATGAGTAGGTGAGGTAGGGTTTTTTATACCTGCAACCTTGATGAAACGAGACAACAGCAAGCCCACTATGTGAAAGGAAGCTGGGTTGAGGGTTTGTGTGTGTGTGTAAGTGAGTGAGTGAGTGTGTGTATGTTTATGCATGCCTCTGAAAGCAATCAGTTTCCCCTCAAATTATCTTGCCCATGAAACAGAGACCATCGTAATAGATAACTTTCCGACCACAGCTTACTTGTACGCAATGAGAACGTCTGAGCGCATCTTTAAAATCCACGCTGAGCCGTCACCATGGAACATTTACAAAGCTTGCACAGGGGTCATGTCTCATGCTTCAGATGGTTTCACTGTTTTCTGCTGTGTAAGGAGTAAAGTGCAGTAGGCTTAGGGCCATGATAGTTAGAAACTCTCAACCTATGTGAGTATTTTGAGACTTCAAGAGAACTGGTTCAGTGAGATTGCAGCCAGACGAAGCGAAGATTAGGGAAGATGTTCTGCATTGTTGGCTGAAAGGAACACTGAGGGTTGTTTGTTCCTCATTCTGTATTTTGACAATGAATGTATCCATACATTTTAAGCCATAAGGCACAAATCGTGCTGGGTACCTTTTTGAGAATACTGACAACGATAACAATGGCAATTCCAACACCTTCACTTTTTGTAACACTAGCTGAACCATTTTTGAACAATTTCTTTTTTTAAACCATGAATTGAAAGAGGGTGGGGCACTGTGGCAAAGTCTGGGGCCAGATGGCTCTGATAGCACTGCCTACCTCTATAATCTGGCCATCCTAGGTGCCAGGTCAAAACGTTCTTGTTAGTATTCAGTCGGTACCGTAAAAGTACTGAATTTTGCACTTTTCCAGCCATTGCCATAAATACATTTTTTCAGAGCTGCATGAACACACAAATCAGATCTTTCCAAATTCGATTTGAGCCACTTTCACAGGGGGTTCTGAATCAACACCCAAATCCAAGACGTAGACATACAACCATAATGAGAAGCCACATCACATTCAGCGGCAGCAGTGCGTCAGGGGTGGCTTGATTGTAAAAAAGGAGTATCTCATTAAACTGCGTGTTCATTTCCTTTTTATGAGCAGGTCCTCATGAACAGAGGAACTGACGGAATGCGCTTTGGCCACATTAGATTTCCTTACTTTCAAGAGACATCAGTTCACCATCTAAAGGAACGAAACACCTCCTTAAATAAACATACTATTTATGGGTTGACCTTAAAACTGCTTTACTGGGATGTAAGGCCTTTATCTGGTCAGCACACAAGCTGACCCGAATACACAATAGATATATATATATATATATATATATATATATTGAGAGACAGCGAGAGACCACCACAGAGCAGGTCTTATTTGGGTCAGCACTGAAGCAGTGTCACTAACATGATGGAGGTTTGTTAGTAGTAGTGTGTGTTGTTGAGGGGATCAGACACAGCAGTGCTGTTGGAGTGTTTAAACACCGTGTCCACTCAGTGTTCACTCTATTACACACTCCTACCTTGTTAGTCCAGCTTATAGATGTAAGATGAAGCTCATATGTTGCTGCACAGTTTGTGTTGGACCTACATCAGTGGTCACAAAATGCTGCCCATAGGATGCTGTTGGCTGGATATTGGCTGGGTACTATTCTCGGTCCAGCAGTGACGCAACACACATTAACATGCTACTGTCATGTCTGTGTCACTGCAGCGCAGAGCATGACCCAAATAATATCTGCTCTGTGGTGGTCCTGTGGGGTCCTGACCATTGAAGAACAGAGTGAAAGAAAGTTCCACTGTGCTGGGGGGGCTTTATACCCCTCTAGCCAACACCTGACATTAGGAATGGTGACAGCAGGTTCAGGTTTATCTGCTCCAGAGAGTCACGTTTTATTGGCAATACCTGCCTACATGGACTAGACGAGCTATGTGTGCGCATTTGCACATCTGTGTCAGCAATGGGTGCAACTTAGAGTAGCTGAATGCATACACTAGAAGGACTGTCTGTAAACATTTGGACATTATTTATGACTGAATGCATCATTCTTTACAGCAATCTGCAGTTTTTAGTGTCGCTCAGTTTCGCTAGGGCTATTGCTCTAGCGCTAACGGGCACAGGGCCCACACAGACATGCATGCCTAAGAGAAAAAGAGCTCTCTTCAAGTGAATGAGGGGCCGAACAGCTGCCCCTGGCCGACAGGATGTCCTTCTGGCAAAGGCTCAACCCAGCCTTCTGAAGGAGCACCAGATCCGCTCCAGCTCTGGTACAGACTGCCTTCAGCTTGAGGCCTGTTGCCTAGACCACAGAGCGCTTTTCACAAGTAAGGAAGTGACTTCAGACATCACAGAGGTGCCACTCCTCTGTTAACTTGGGGGGGGTGTGAATAATACAACGCTATTAACCTCTTAACACAGAAAGGCTTATTACACACAACTGGTGGGGCTATTAATTAAAAAATGTAAAATAATGTTAAATAATGTAAAATAACATAAAAAAATGTAATAGTTTCGGCCATTTCTTTTCAAGTTTGTAATAACACTTTTTTCCATATATTTGAGCAGTTGAACACGAACTTTTTGTCTTGATGGGCTAAGGGCCGAAATGGCAAAACCAATATACAAGTAAAGAAGGTAAATACATTTCAAATTAAAACATTTTCTTGCTAAAATATTACATGAACTAAAAGGAAATTAGGATTTTGATAAGTTAGATATAGTTGAAATGGATTTTTTCACTGGGTAACAGAATGGGATTTGGGTAACTTTCTGGCAGGCCAAAGTCAAACGTCAAACTTTTTTTGGGCAGTCCTGGTATAGAGTTTAAATTTGACTGCCTTTTATTTTACTATTTCCAAATCATGCTCTATTGCTTAATTATGTAAAATGATTATTTGGACCCCAAACTGCAATAGAATAAACTCACCCACCCAAGATCCGACCTACCATAAATACACCACGCTTTAACGGCCATACAGCATATCCGTAGATCTTTGCATGTATACTCTCACAAAGGTTCCAGAAATACACGCTAATGCCTACACACTCTCCTGCACATACGCTTATACGTATAACATATATGCAAAAAAACGTTCTTGATTTTTGCAGTTCCTCTTTTTGACGTAATGCAAATCTGAAAGATGTTCTTTATTGTGTTAAAATATCGTCTGTGATGAATGCCTTCTTACATTGTCTCCCACTGAAAGTTAAGAAAGTTGGTTTTTGCGTGACATATGCAAACGTTTTTACAAAGTTACAAAAGTAAAATAATTTCTCTTAGCAATATGACGTATGTATTTGCTGATAAAAAACTCCAGATCACATTAGAACAGATGCAGGTAAACATAAATACAGTTCAAATGAAAGAAGAGTTTCTCATTCTGAAGAAAGGGGTTGAGATCTTGTGAGCTAGTCTGAAGAACAAAGCTTGGGTCCATATTTTTCTTGGACACCCCCAAGCCCAGCCAGTGCATGGATGTGTTCAATTCCATCAGCAGCTCACCTGATTTACCATCATTAAGCACTGATTTACCAAACCAGGTGTTGGATGAGAACTATAAATCTAATTTTCACAGGTGTCTAAAACTTATGCACAGTATATATGCTATATATAACTGCTGTTGTGCAAAAAATAAATCATAATTGACAACTTTGCAGGTGAAAGGAAAATGTTCTTAATTTTCAGTGGAAAACCATGTAAAAATATATTTATTTTGGATCATTTCAATTGGTCCATTCATCATGTAATTGGCACAATTCAAAGAACAATTGCCAAAAAGTAAAAAAAAAATGTAAAAATGGAGATAGAAAGGTTTTACATAATTGTTCAACCTGAAAATACTAAGTTACAATACTAGGCGCTTTTACTAGCTTTATTAAACTCAAATACCAAACTAGCAAGCAAATACTGTATGTCACTGCTGGTCTACCCTCAGATTAGCACACCATTGCATTTTGAACAAATAATACAGATAAACAATTCAGACATTACAACAGCAAAGGCCTCAGAAAATATTTCACTGAAATGTTGTACTCGGTTTGTCACATCTGTCTTGCCAATATAATAAAGGGCAGCGGTTCTGAGGGCAGCGGCACGCTGCTCTAACAAACCTGATGAACCGCTGAAAGAAGCCACGCAACACTCTAAAAAGATGCTCCAGGTGAAGACATGCATCAACAGACATCAGCAGACAGATAACCACTTGGTAAGATTATCATCTCTTAGCTAGTCAGTTTATATCAAGAGCATAGCTTTGTTTAGTGTTCATTTGTAATGCTAATTTATCTTGGAATATCAGTCTGTTCAAGCTATGCTGAACCGTACTTCACGTTTAACGTTAAGGTCACTTTCTGTGTACAATTCTGTGTAGTCAAAGACTAGGCTTAGTCCCTGTCTGGGGAACTGTCCCAAAGTGTGTTTTTAGTATATCGCTGCAGTTCAATAAAAAACATGTGGTGCATTTTTTTTTCTCCATGGTTTGAACCCTGTAGCTAACTATGTACACTAAGTAAAAAATATTCTGAATGAATGGACCAAATGAAATGCTCTAAATTACTTGGAATAAACTCAAAAGTTATTTTACATTAACTTCCATTAAAAGTTAAGATCTTGCCTTGTTCTGTAAAGTCTTGTCTCCATTTCGGAGATACATGTTTTTCATTGGACAGTGATTATATATATATTTTGAAAAATTATGTTAAAATGTTCAATGAAAAATCAATACAGAAGGCTGAATGAATGGGTAAATAAATATATAAGGTAAGCAAAGAAGACAAGTAAAGTAAAGTGTATGGTGTGTGGAAAATGAATGGCATTTTGTATAAAACTCTTCTTAACCACTAGTGGACCACCCAGAAAACAATGAGCAAGAAGCCACTGCACCGCTGGTGGCAGCCGCTATCCTCTTCCTATCTGCTGAGCTAAACACCCTGATAGACCAGTGTTTATTACTGTTGTTGTTATTGGGTATTCTTACAGTGTACAACAGTAAAGACGTGCCGTAAAGAATTCCTAACGGGTCGGCTGTTCTTGTTCAGGCATTACTGAAATATATGTGAAAACTGCAAAAAAAGCTTTTTTCACACTGTTCATGTTCGAAATCCGATACTACATTTTACATTGAGGTACAGGAACTGAACAATCTGCTCCCAGTGGCAGACCTACTGAATGTGGAGGCCTCATAGCCTTGCTAGACTCCAATCACGCAATGCTAACACAAATAAAAGTCAGTGGAGTTCAGCTGTTAGCTAGTAGCGGCTTGGCTAAACACTACCCAAGCTTTTAGCCAAAATATGTTCTGCAGAACTGTAAACCCTAGATGATTTTTATGCATTGCAATGTCAGAAACCACATAAACAAGTCTATTTAAGATTACATAACAACTTTGATGAGGTTTGAAGCGAGCATATGATATCCTGGCACGTTGCTAACTGATTTGGTGTTAGCGCCCTATCTTTGTAGCTCCAATGTGAAACCAACAATGCAACTAACAGCTTCTCTTAGCTGAGAGAACATTTTTGTAAAGGGGAATTCATTCAATAGGGAAATCTAACAAAGTGTTTTTTGCAGAGAAAGAGAGCAGGGAGATACTTTTAGCATTCCAGATATCAAAATAGTAATGCAGTTGTGGTTGGATGTTAACATGCACTCATCGTAGATATTAACGTCATGGCAATATTAGGCTTTCTTGAAACTGTTCTATTTCTGGTGCATGAGAGTGACAACATACATCTTTAATACAATTATAAAACAAGAATAATTCATTTTTGAGGGTTCTCTGAAATTAACATAATGATATATTCAGCACACCATAGCTGGTGTAATGCCCCTTAGCAAGTTGCACCTTGTCCAGAGCCTCCTGGTAGCCATCAACAAGCTCCTGCCAGAGTCCTGGGTGGCTATTTGATCACTCTTCCTGGCAAAATTGTTAGAGTTTAATTAAATATGAAACACAGTCCAGATATTCTTAACTGGTTTGAGGTCAGGACCTAATGGTAGCCCAATTCATCCATTCCACAACCACTTTAGAATTGTGTTTGGGGTCATTGTCCTGCTGAAACTCCCAGTTGTGTCCAAGTTTCAATCATCTAGCTAATAGTTTGAGGTTATGCTGAAGAATTCTGAGGTAGTTCTCCCTCTTTATTATCCAGTCCACTTTGTGCAATGTACCAGTTCTAGCGTATGACACTACCACTACCATGCTTAACAGTTGGTGCAGTGTTTTTTGGATTGAATGTTTCATTTTTACCCCTAAAAACAACAACAGTTTTTGCCCCATCTGATCATAAAACTTTCATCTTTACTTTGTCCATGTGATCAACTGCAAACTTTAGTCAAGCTTGAAGGTTAAGAATTGGTACTGCAGCCTCTCGGCCCATGGCTATGTAACCTGTACCTTGTTGGTTCTTGGGTTGTACCAGACCGTTTCTCTCAGCTGAAGATGACAATTTGGGTTTTCTGTCAGATCTGGGCATAATTGCTACACCTCCAAATAACTTACATACAGTTGTTTGAACTGATGATCTTGAAATCTGCAGTTCATGGAAATGGCTCTATCCACATGGAAGAGCCCATCCACAATCATCCAACTCACATCTGCACTGAGCTTCTTCCACTTTGCCATTGTACTGGGTGTTGGTCAATCCAATGAGTGCTGTCAAGCAAACCCTTTTTATGTGGGCTCAGAAAAGCTACCAGCTTTAGTCAATCATGATCACCAACAGATAGTTAGGAGGCCTTTGCCCAGCCATGTTGGATCTTTTAAAAGCACTGAATGAATACTTTAGATGGATTTTATGTATTTTTTATTCTGTATGTACAAGTTTGATCTAGTTTTAATTCCAGACACCTTTCAAAAATGAAAACTTGTGCACCAATTCTTTTTTCTATTGAAGTCCTATGTTGTTTACTCCAGCCTACTCCAGTGCACTACTGCCATGACATTCATTCAAATTGTAAAAATCAACCCAGACTGCTTCGCAAAACCACATGAAGTCGTTTCTAGCTTACCATTATAAAAATGTAAACTTGTGTTAAATTGACCTAATATACAACTACGTTTGATGAAACATGCATTATTATTTAAAAGAGTTGAAAATGCCTATGTGGAAATACTGGCTTCTGGGTTGACACACCGGCACTCGGCTACTCAAAACAGACTGCAAGACCCTAGAATCGAGATATGGAAAGAGAAGGCTTAGTTCTCTTTTCGTCAGAGCTCTCACACCGAGACAGCGGTGAAAAGAGGAAGTCTATATTAAGACACTTCAGCCACTGTAACTGCTCTGCTTGCTGGCCAGCTCCATTATATAGACTCCATTTTGCTTTTGCTGAATTCTTTTCTTTACTATTGTTGAGGCTGGTATACACTACCCTACAATGCTTTCCTCATATATATGCACACCATATGCATATACATATTTTATATATATACTAGAGTTGCTGTCATAATAAAACCATTGCATTTTTATGTTGTTTTCAAGTTTGATCCTTTTTATACTTTTTATTCACTTTTATAAATTGAATAATTATTATAATCATACATATAGTGGCTTCAATTACATTAACCTACTTTGGAAATTAAGAACTTCTGTAATGTATGTATATATATATATATATATATATATATATATATATATATATATATATATATATATATAATTTCTGTAAAAAATCTATATTCACTTCTGTGAAAATGTTGTTTTCGGAGATATGAGTTTTTTTTGTAAGGGGAAAGCAATACAGCCTTAGATTTGTTCTTAGATTTGGACAATCCGAGCTCTGGAATAAGGTCTAACCTCACAGATTTTTTCACCTGATGCCAATAACCTCTACGCTCCTTTAAGCCTGTAAGAGTTGCACATGCTTTTAGCAGCAGTTTGAAAAAGAAACGAGCAGACGAATCCGACTTTTCACACTAAATGTCCCTAAAGACCTAACTGTACAATATGCACTGTCTCAAACTAGCAGGACCTTTGGACATGATGACTTCTCAAATATAGATACTTGAGTAAAGGAAGACACTTTTAACCCTTGTGTAGTCTTCCCTTTATCCTAAGGGTCAAATGACGTTTTCACTTTCTCTACGTGAAAAAAAAAATCGTTTTGTCCGCTGTTAAACTTAGTGGCGAGTCATTTTCAAGAGGGGTCACCCTTCAGACAACAAACGGGTTAAAGGACAGACTGACGTACGGACTCACCAAGAATTCGGCACTGAAGCCGCTTTCCCCGTCTCCCTCCACTGCCTCCTTGCTGGCAAACAGAGCCAGAAAGCGCCTCAGAAGTTGAGCCTGCTGGTCCATAGCTTAGATGTCCCACCAGGGCCCACCGTCATGTCCCAGAGCAGAATGGGGGATGGGGGGGCTTCCTGGCTGGGGACCTACCAACCTACCTACCTGTTTCTCTCTCTTACTTGCCTCTCTATCTTTCTCTCTGTCTTTTCTTCTCTCCCTCTTCCTGTCAATTAGCCCTTTCCCTGTCTTCTCCTCCTCCCAGTCTCTGGCTCTGTCTCTCCTCTGTCTCTTGCAGCGCTCGATGGCTGAGCAGTGGCCCCAGGCTTGAGGAACTGAGCGCTTCAATTTCTAGATGAGCTGTCATCACGGAAGCAGTGGCGGTGGCAGTCAACAGCTTCTGTGGTCAGATTAAAAATATCACTGTGGTCTTCATCTCTGTCTCTCTCTCTCTCTGTTTCTCTGTCTCTTGCTGGGTCTCTCTCTCTCACTCACTCTTTCACTTGTTCTGTTTCTCCTGGTCTCTTTCACTTTGCTGCTACCTTTCTTCAGTTCCCTCTCTCTCTCTCTCTCTCTCTCTCTCTCTCTCTCTCTCTCTCTCTCTCTCCTGTCTCTTTATGACTTGCTCTGTCCGTGTCACTCTTCGTGTCACTGGGTCCTAGAGCCACCCCCCTACACAGGAAACTTTCTGTGGGTGTGATTTTTGCTTAGTGTCTGAGAGAGTGTAATAGAGAGAAAGAATCTCACAGCGATGAGGCACTCAGTTGCACAGCCTGTTGGGCAACATTAAAGAAGGGGGGGGGGGTTTAAAATGCAGTCTGGTCTGACCAGTGGATCTACAGTAGGAGCTTCCCTTTCAGTTTATGTGTGTTGACATCCTACCACAGACCTAATCATACAGGGTTATTATTATTATTATTATTAGGTTATTAATATTATTAAGGTTATTATATTAACATGCTGTGAACAACTAAACAACTAATATCTGAGCTCTGTAGTTATTACAATAGTAATGCTGACCCTTAAGGGTTGTTGTTACTCAGTAATTACTATCAGTTATGTGTAACTATTCTGAAACCAAAAAACAATGAATGTATTTAAATGAAATCATTTATTATATGAATATATTTATTTATAATTCATATATTTAATTATGCATTTGCCTTGTTCTTGACTTCGGATGATGGATAGTTATTGATATTGTACCCACAAGCAATTAAACTGGATTATTATTTCTACTGCTTTAAAATAATACCTATATTACATCATGAAAAACTACAGCATATTAGGGCTATTATTCTACGATAGCGCTATTATAGGACTACATGATAACCACTATCGGTTGTTTGTGAGCTACAATAAAGTAATATATAGTTCTTTAAATAACACCATTGATCCATTCCTAGTTCATTCTATTAATATTACTGAACTATTTTGAACTATTTGATCATTTTGGAACTACTTTAAAACACAAGTACAGAAATACAAGTACAAATACAAATACAAGTACAGTTATAGGGTCATTTTTAAAACCTTCTTAGGATGATTGTCATAATTAATTATGATGAAAAGTATTGTTATTAATAATACTATCAGTTGTTTGTATCTGAGCTGGGGAGTCGTGCTTTCCTCCGAGTGCACTAGCTACGGAAAATAGATGGTGGATGGGTTCTCATGTGTCGGAGGAGACATGCTAGCCTTCACCTCCTAGTGTTGGGGGCATTGCTAGTGAGAGAATACCAGCACTATCATACAGAGCTATGAAACTAACTATGCTAGTTTTGTAGTTACTGCAATTGCTTTGGTAATGAATGTACCATTACATGGTAGTGCAGAGTGTGGATCTTTAACTCGTTCAGCTCTCATATCTTTATTTTCAGACCATTCATTCAGTATCTAGTGCAAATTATTAGGTAAATACTGAAGAATGTGTTATGGATAAGTTATGAAGTTACTGATACCTTTTCATGTGTGGATCTTTAACCCTTTCATGATCAATCCAGGCAAGTCTGTATGTGCTACGAAGTTGTCTGGATGAAAGTGAGCACAAACAGAAAAATGAACACAAATGATCATGAGGACACAGCCACAGCGCACAACACTAACTACACATTCTCCTATGTAATTCACATGTAATGTAAACGTACAGATTATTCACATCAATATAGATCTAGTAAACTGGTGATAATGTACAGCAACTACTAAGGGGTAAAGATGCATATTTTCCTCCCTGTACTATGTACAGCGAAATGTGTCCTCTGCATTTTGCCCATCAGGGCCCAACAGTGGCAGCTTGCCGAGCCCAGGTATTGAACCCACAACCCTGTTATTAATAGCCAGGAGTATAGTAATCTCATGTAGTAATGAGAGTGAGAGCCTTAATGTTAGACCATGCACTAACATTAACACCATGCAAGACCTATGAAGAGACTATGGCAAGTTCAACTTGCTGATGCACTTAAACAGGCTAACTCAAATGGGCTGACCCTACTACTATGGTGTGATGGAAGGTATGACACGTCTCTTATGTTGCTCACCTGAGAAGTACAACAGTCTTGGTGGTGGTACAGTGACTTTTATCAATTATCCTGAGGTAGTTTTTCTTTGCCACTGTTGCCTTTGGCTTGCTCACAGGGGGTCTTAGATTTTCTATGGGTTGTTGACTGTCTTTTTACTAATCACTGATTGTGTAAAGCTGCTTTGTGACAACGGCAGTTGTAAAAATTGCAAATACAAAGAAATAAATTTGATTTGAGTTATTGTTTTAAATATGTGCGTTAGTAGTAGAATTAGCAACTGATAGCCTACAAAGACAGCAGTCATTATATGCTGTAATATAGAGTTTTGCCCAGAACCAAGAAGATTTAGAGTGATTGACCATTTTAATACTTACATATGAAAAAAAAAAAAACACTGATTTCCTCATATATTGGCATGAACATGCATTTCTGTTAATCAGATTTACATTGGATTTCACATGTCTGAATATAAACAAACAGGTGTAAACACCCCAGCACACACCGAGATCAGATTACAGTTGGATGACATCTAAAGACATTGTAGGAGTTTTTTACGTCAGAAAATAAATCGAGTCACACTGAGGACTAGTGTAAAACAAAACAAATAAACAAATAAACAAACAAACAAATCATAATGTACTGTGAAACTGTGCGAATGTTTTTGGTCATACCACTCAGCCCTGGGTTGCAGCGGTAAGTAGAACAGGTTCTTCTGACCCTGGCAGGACTTCACTCAATCTTTCACCCAGAAGTTCTCTGAATCCTCCTTTTGGCTCCATCTAGAGAACATTATCAGAAGTACAACATCTCAGTTCCACTCAGCACCGTTTCTGGGGCGCATAGGGGAATCTCCTTCAGCCCACGTACTCTGCAAGAGCATTTGCACATTTAATATGAAAGAAAAAATGAGCAAGGAGAAAAAAACTATCATCTAATAAACACACATTTTCTGTAGCTGCTACTGTGAGTTTTAAGCCATTTATCATGAGATATGTATGGCAATGTCCCCTGAACAATACAGCAAAGTCCCCATTGAAAAATATTAGGGGTAACGTATAACAATTAATAAAGAATTTGACTGAATACGATGTAGAGTTGGCAGATGCTGGATTTGCCGAATAAAGCCGCCCATCTGACACTCTAGCCACAATCTAGCTAATATGTTAGCCACTAACTGTGTGTAACATTAGCCTTAATTAGCTAAATATGCTAGCTATTTTCTCTGAAGCTATCCACAATACTGCATTCAGGCTTTGTCAGTCCTGTGTGTTTACTGTGTGTGTAACATTAGCCACAAGTAGCTAAATATGCCACATTTTTGGATTTCCATTAATAAAGACACTCATCTAATGCTCTAGCAACAATCTTGCTAACATTTTAGCAACAAGCTAACACATTAGCCACAAGTAACTAAATATGCTACATTTTTGGATTTCCACTAATAAAGACACTCATCTAAGGCTCTAGCAACAATCTTGCTAACATTTTAGCAACAGGCTAACACATTAGCCACAAGTAGCTAAATATGCTACATTTTTGGATTTCCATTAATAAAGACACTCATTTAAGGCTCTAGCAACAATCTTGCCAACATGTTAGCAACAAGCTAACACATTAGCCACAAGTAGCTAAATACGTTAGCTATTTTGTCTGCAACTAGTTACAAAACAGCAGTCGGTCTTTGTCAGTCCTGTGTGTTTACTGTGTGTGTAACATTAGCTACAAGTAGCTAAATATGCTACATTTTTGGATTTCCATTAATAAAGACACTCATCTAAGGCTCTAGCAACAATCCTGCTAACATGTTAGCAACAAGCTAACACATTAGCCACAAGTAGCTAAATACGCTAGCTATTGTCACATTAACTACAAGTAGCTAAATATACTAGATTTTTGGATTTGCATTAATAAAGACACTCATCTCACACTCTAGATCTTGCTAGCTAATATGTTAGCCATACATAGCGAAATATGCTTAGCTATTTCTCTGCAGCTAGTTATGAAAAAGCAGCCAGTCTTTGTCAGTCCTGTGTGTGCAACATTAGCCACAAGTCGCTAAATATGCTGTCTTGTTAACTAGGTTTTTTGGATTTGCAGAATAAAGCCACCCATCTGACACTCTAGCCACAATCTAGCTAATATGTTAGCCACAAACTGTGTGTAACATTAGCCTTAATTAGCTAAATATGCTAGCTATTTTCTCTGAAGCTATCCACAATACTGCATTCAGGCTTTGTCAGTCCTGTGTGTTTACTGTGTGTGTAACATTAGCCACAAGTAGCTAAATATGCTACATTTTTGGATTTCCACTAATAAAGACACTCATCTAAGGCTCTAGCAACAATCTTGCTAACATTTTAGCAACAGGCTAACACATTAGCCACAAGTAGCTAAATATGCTACATTTTTGGATTTCCACTAATAAAGACACTCATCTAAGGCTCTAGCAACAATCTTGCTAACATTTTAGCAACAGGCTAACACATTAGCCACAAGTAGCTAAATATGCTACATTTTTGGATTTCCATTAATAAAGACACTCATTTAAGGCTCTAGCAACAATCTTGCCAACATGTTAGCAACAAGCTAACACATTAGCCACAAGTAGCTAAATACGTTAGCTATTTTGTCTGCAACTAGTTACAAAACAGCAGTCGGTCTTTGTCAGTCCTGTGTGTTTACTGTGTGTGTAACATTAGCCACAAGTAGCTAAATATGCTACATTTTTGGATTTCCACTAATAAAGACACTCATCTAAGGCTCTAGCAACAATCTTGCTAACATGTTAGCAACAAGCTAACACATTAGCCACAAGTAGCTAAATATGCTACATTTTTGGATTTCCACTAATAAAGACACTCATCTAAGGCTCTAGCAACAATCTTGCTAACATTTTAGCAACAAGCTAACACATTAGCCACAAGTAGCTAACTATGCTACATTTTTGGATTTCCATTAATAAAGACACTCATCTAAGGCTCTAGCAACAATCCTGCTAACATGTTAGCAACAAGCTAACACATTAGCCACAAGTAGCTAAATACGCTAGCTATTGTCACATTAACTACAAGTAGCTAAATATACTAGATTTTTGGATTTGCATTAATAAAGACACTCATCTCACACTCTAGATCTTGCTAGCTAATATGTTAGCCATACATAGCGAAATATGCTTAGCTATTTCTCTGCAGCTAGTTATGAAAAAGCAGCCAGTCTTTGTCAGTCCTGTGTGTGCAACATTAGCCACAAGTCGCTAAATATGCTGTCTTGTTAACTAGGTTTTTTGGATTTGCAGAATAAAGCCACCCATCTGACACTCTAGCCACAATCTAGCTAATATGTTAGCCACAAACTGTGTGTAACATTAGCCTTAATTAGCTAAATATGCTAGCTATTTTCTCTGAAGCTATCCACAATACTGCATTCAGGCTTTGTCAGTCCTGTGTGTTTACTGTGTGTGTAACATTAGCCACAAGTAGCTAAATATGCTACATTTTTGGATTTCCACTAATAAAGACACTCATCTAAGGCTCTAGCAACAATCTTGCTAACATTTTAGCAACAGGCTAACACATTAGCCACAAGTAGCTAAATATGCTACATTTTTGGATTTCCACTAATAAAGACACTCATCTAAGGCTCTAGCAACAATCTTGCTAACATTTTAGCAACAGGCTAACACATTAGCCACAAGTAGCTAAATATGCTACATTTTTGGATTTCCATTAATAAAGACACTCATTTAAGGCTCTAGCAACAATCTTGCCAACATGTTAGCAACAAGCTAACACATTAGCCACAAGTAGCTAAATACGTTAGCTATTTTGTCTGCAACTAGTTACAAAACAGCAGTCGGTCTTTGTCAGTCCTGTGTGTTTACTGTGTGTGTAACATTAGCCACAAGTAGCTAAATATGCTACATTTTTGGATTTCCACTAATAAAGACACTCATCTAAGGCTCTAGCAACAATCTTGCTAACATGTTAGCAACAAGCTAACACATTAGCCACAAGTAGCTAAATATGCTACATTTTTGGATTTCCACTAATAAAGACACTCATCTAAGGCTCTAGCAACAATCTTGCTAACATTTTAGCAACAAGCTAACACATTAGCCACAAGTAGCTAACTATGCTACATTTTTGGATTTCCATTAATAAAGACACTCATCTAAGGCTCTAGCAACAATCCTGCTAACATGTTAGCAACAAGCTAACACATTAGCCACAAGTAGCTAAATACGCTAGCTATTGTCACATTAACTACAAGTAGCTAAATATACTAGATTTTTGGATTTGCATTAATAAAGACACTCATCTCACACTCTAGATCTTGCTAGCTAATATGTTAGCCATACATAGCGAAATATGCTTAGCTATTTCTCTGCAGCTAGTTATGAAAAAGCAGCCAGTCTTTGTCAGTCCTGTGTGTGCAACATTAGCCACAAGTCGCTAAATATGCTGTCTTGTTAACTAGGTTTTTTGGATTTGCAGAATAAAGCCACCCATCTGACACTCTAGCCACAATCTAGCTAATATGTTAGCCACAAACTGTGTGTAACATTAGCCTTAATTAGCTAAATATGCTAGCTATTTTCTCTGAAGCTATCCACAATACTGCATTCAGGCTTTGTCAGTCCTGTGTGTTTACTGTGTGTGTAACATTAGCCACAAGTAGCTAAATATGCTACATTTTTGGATTTCCACTAATAAAGACACTCATCTAAGGCTCTAGCAACAATCTTGCTAACATGTTAGCAACAAGCTAACACATTAGCCACAAGTAGCTAAATACGTTAGCTATTTTGTCTGCAACTAGTTACAAAACAGCAGTCGGTCTTTGTCAGTCCTGTGTGTTTACTGTGTGTGTAACATTAGCTACAAGTAGCTAAATATGCTACATTTTTGGATTTCCACTAATAAAGACACTCATCTAAGGCTCTAGCAACAATCTTGCTAACATATTAGCAACAAGCTAACACATTAGCCACAAGTAGCTAAATATGCTACATTTTTGGATTTCCACTAATAAAGACACTCATCTAAGGCTCTAGCAACAATCTTGCTAACATATTAGCAATAAGCTAACACATTAGCCACAAGTAGCTAAATATGCTACATTTTTGGATTTTCATTAATAAAGACACTCATCTAAGGCTCTAGCAACAATCTTGCTAACATGTTAGCAACAAGCTAACACATTAGCCACAAGTAGCTAAATACGTTAGCTATTTTCTCTGCAGCTGGTTCTGAAAAAAACCAGTCTGTCTTTGTTAGTCATGTGTGTTTACTGTGTGTGTGTGTGTGTGTGTGTGTAACATTAGCCACAAGTAGCTAAATATGCTAGATTTTTGGATTTGTACTAATAAAGACACTCATCTAACGCTCTAGCAGCAATCTTGCTAATATGTTAGCCACAAGTAGCTAAATAAGCTAGCTATTTTCTCTGAATCCAGTTCTGATTCTGCAGTTGGTCTTCGTCAGTGCTGTGTGTTTACTGTGTGTAACATCACTGCAGCACTATGTTGCAGGTGTTGTAACAGTGAGTGCAGTGGAAGCAGTAGAAACAAATGTAGCTAGTCACCTTTGTAACCTTTAGTAGCATATGAAAGCAGCAAAACTGGAGAGGCTGAATCAAAATAAGGGGGTACAATTCCCGAGACAAACTCAGTAAGGATGCCGGAGATTGTTTTTTTTTTTTTTTTTTTTTGTGGATAAATCGCCATCTAACGTTATTAACTACATTGATCCATACCTTGTTTACAGCAAAGCGTGTACCCCTCTGAGCAGTTCTGAAACCAGGCTGTGAAGCCCACCGATGTTTCATGGTCACATGCCAAAATAATATCTATTAAATGTATTTTAAAATATTGTATTTGATACAAATATATTTTTGTATGATTTATTTTATATTTTATTTCATATTATGTATTTCTATATATTTTTGGACATATATGTTTGTTTAAATATATGTTTAAAAAACATTTGTATTAAATACGATGTATTAAAATACAATTATACCTAGCAAAATTGGTAAACTCATTTTGAATATTTTTTTTATCCAAATGGGATATATATTATATATACATTTAGGCAGGAATAATGCTGATGGTCCTAAAATATAGTCTTAATGTAAACCAGAAACATTGTTATAATATATAAATAAGCAAACAAATGCATGTCATCATCAAAAAACAAGCCTGAGAATCCTAGAAGAAACTCCATGATCCCTTTCGAACTGAATGCTTTCGCTCCCTATGGTTAAAATGTCTGAATGTCTACCCGTGTTGTCCATTTTACAGGGAACTAGTGTGGCGGAAATGCACCATACAATAACACTCCCTGTTAACATACCCTGTTCTGCTGCCCTGCCTGAGTCTCTTTATTGATGGGGCAATTACAACTGTATATAATTAGCTACAGTTAACTACAATTAACTACAATTGTATCATTTCACCTATAAGACGATGTGAATGTCGACACAGAGTACCACCAAAATAATGCTTCACCTAAAATGATCATGCCTTTATGTGATTTGTCACTGACTGATACCATTTATAGTTTTTTATTGGTATTGGTCTTCTCAGGCACCTAATACACATGTGCTGATGGCATTGCTAAAATAATAACTTTTCCCATTTTGCACATATTTCACAGGAAGAAAAGGGAGGGGAAATCAGCTGCTTCTACATAGAAATTTGTCCTCTGTGTGTGTCTGAACCTATACACCCACAGACATAGTGACACCATAAGACAGGTGCCACATTTACTGTTAGTGGACACATAAGAAAGGTGTTTCTAAGAAAATGAAAGGTGAAAGCAAGAGGTCAGCCATAATTCTTGTATAAAATTAAGTGGTCTCAGATCCATTACATCAATGTGCTATCTTTTATTTTTGCTTTACTACTGCCACACTTTCCTGGATTACCTCAGAAGACTATCAGCAGACAGTAGTTTGGTCAGAATGTGGAAGCTAGGACTTAGAAATATGGACTCATAAATCTCAGTTAGCATCATTGTTTGTAAGATGTGTCAGCTGGCTTCTCAACAGTGTCATCACTCTTTGACTTTCGAAGTCTGGACAAGTATTGTTCTAAGTGTTTAAACATGACCCATGTTTAAACACACTGCGTAACTCAAGAGTAAAACACACTATTATGTTCATTAGACCTTTCCTCAAGTTTTACTGACATGGCATCTTCATAGACTTCTAAATTAGTTTACATTATAATTTTAATTGTAATGTAAATGCTAGAGACTTCTGTTCAAGGGCTGAATTTGCTCGGACAGCCTTACCTGACCATGCTGGTACTTGTAAATGACAGTGGAACGACTGATTTCTAATTGTTCTAATTGATCTTTTTAAAGCCCTTCCCAGACTCGTCTGCATCTACAACTTTCTCTCTGAAGGCCTCACTACCGCTCACTACTGCTCACTTCAACAATCAAGAGCAAACCAAACTAAATGTGTAAGGTTGAAATAAGACATGGGTCAATTCTCAGTCTGCATTCTTGTCTGTACTTGTGTTCCTGTGGACTTCATTATCCAGTGAAACGTCAAGCCAAGTACAGTCTTTTTTTTTCTAACTTTTTCCTCACAAAAAAATGCATTTAAGAGACGCAAGGGTGTCACTGTCTCCTACCACCATTGAAAGTTGAAGTGAAAGCTACACAACTGTGCCAGAGGTTAAGGTGTAATTTACTTGTGCAGACTCCTTGACTCTCACTAGAACAGCTAGAATTGCAGTGTTACTGATGTGACTGCTGGCATTAAAAAAGACAAATGAAAACCACAGTCCGTCTGCTTTACATCCTGTTTTGGAGGACTGAGTGTGCAAGCCACACAAGGTACGTTAACACAATGAGGGTCCTTTACCTGTTTCTCACATCTCAGGGTAAGTTTTTTTTTGTTGTATTACAAACATCTGTACGTTCTTCTGTGTGTACCTGCCCAATGCTGGGATTCTTGACGTTAGTACCAGAGATGGTTGCAAGAGCCCAAATCTAGACCTTACCTAAACAGAAGTAGAAAACTAGCTACCAAAACCCACCAAAAAGTCTTTGTAGTTCTCTTTAGAACAATTCTGGATCTGCTTCGCACATTCAATATCGTATCAGCATAGAAGCTGTTTTCAGCCTCTGCTCTGTTGTCAGGAAGATTGTCAGCCTCTGTTCTTCTCTTTTTCGGGATACATTTGCTTAAAAAGAAAACAATGATGCTTAAAATGAGAGGTTTGATTAGTAGTAAAGCAAAACCAAGAAGCTGAACCAACTGAACAGAATTAAATAAAAAGTGTAATTAATAGCACAAGAGGTGAGATGTTGTCACTAAACCTTAAACAATGTCACATGTTAAAAGAACAAATCCAACAAAACTCCTGAAGTACATGGAACTAAGTGATCATGTTGCTATTGTGGTCGGGTAATGTAACCTGCCCAATGTTCACTGTAAAAAATGTCAAAATTTTACAGTAAAAGACTGTCACGGTAGACTGTAAACTCTTAAAAGGTTGAGTACATTGAATGCAGTTTCTGTAGTGAAATACCATAAATACATACCATACTGAAAATGCACTCAATTGTATTTAAACACAAATAATAAATGTCTAAGTATGTTGTAAATATTCTAATAAATGTATGTACTTTTTGAAAATGTAAAAAAGTGGTATCAAATAAAATTAAAATGAAAGACATATAACATAGTATATATTTTATTAATACAGTACTATGAAGTATACTTTATGTAAAAGTTACTTCAATTTAATTTAATATACATCCTGTGAATGAATGAATCCATGAATGTTAATAATGTGTGTGTATGTATATATATATATATATATATATATACACTTATATAACGATTGACTTCCTGGCCTCAGAGTTGAAGGCTGGACCTTAACCCCTTAACACTACAACGCGTATTACACACTAAGGTGTATTATTCAGTAACTACAGGGATTTCTGTAAAAACTTGTGAGGCTAATCTTTGGTAATGGAAATTTGTAATAATGTGTCTTGCCTGCCGGCAGGCCATAGGCTTTTTAAGGTGTTAAGGAATTAAAGAATAAGACTAAATAAATTAGGTGCCACTAATGATTTCACCATAATTTTACCAGAATTAATCATACCCAGAATGATTGTTTTGGGGTGAATGTGAGGTGAAGCATGCCTGAGGGCCTTTAGGACCAATTGCAGAGTCAACAGTGTATACCATGGTAGGGACATGCGTATACCAGAGCAGCCCAGGTTTGGAGGATGTCTGCAAAGTTTTAAAAATGCAACCAAAGCAGATTTGTGTCTAAGCGGAGCTACATGAGTATTAAGTCACCTGAAAGTACCTTTTTGATCAGATATGAGTGGGACTAAATCAACCACAATATACGTAGGAGTAGCTTTTGTCCAGAAAGTCCAGATAAGGAAGCTATGTATACAGAATCAGACTTATTCAGACTGCATTGGGGAGCACTGGCTGTCTCAGGCTAACGCATTAAGTGCCTTAGTCTTTAAACCTTCTTTGAAAACGTTACGTTTGAATAATATTTTGTACCTGCCTTTCATTAACTTCGGAGCTGGAGTGATTTTTGCTTTTTAAGGTGTTAAGGAATGAAAGAATAAGACTAAAAAAAATTACAGTACATTGTTACACTTATTTTATACAGTGTACTGTACTGTAATGTACTATAAACAAAACAGTTAGTTGATATAAAATGTACAGTTGCCAAAAACATACTGTAATGTTTTATACATTATACATTGTGACCATATGTTTACAGTGAAATCCTGGCAACCACATTATTATTATTAGGGTCCTTTACATTTTTATTTACATTTTTTTTTACATACAGAAATTACATTATTGTTTTCCAGCAGTCAGTGCATATCTTCAGTGTGACAAAACCAGGATCCATGCCACAGTCGGGAGAACACTTAATGTTGCCTGTACGTACAATACAAACCAGTTCCACTTCAACAAGAAGTACTGGTGTGCTGGGGAATCCAGGGGAACATGTGAGATTCTGATGGATACAGATGGTTTCACCAAGGCTGAGCTCAAGAGTCGGGCACGCATCACCACAACAGGGTTTAGAAGCTTTCACATTCAAGTGACGAAACTTCAGCTGAGGGACACTGGAATCTACTGGGTTGGAATTGATAAAATATATGCTGACATCATGGTTAAGATCCGAGTGGAAGTATCAGAAGGTAAGAATGTGTCTGGTTGCAATTGAATAAATTGTAAAACCCTGTGCAGCATATTATTGGCCATTTTAATGAGCTGTAGTAAAGACTGAGACCCAGAACTAATCAGCCAACATCAGAGCCTTACCCCACTAAAGCTCCTGTGACTGAATGCAATCAAATCCTCCCAGCAGCGTTCCAATATTTTCCTTGTCTGAATGGTAGAGATAGTAAAACATAGGGTTGCTTTAAAATGATGTTGCAAAGCCAACTGCTTTTATTCAAGTAATTTTTTTCATTGTATGTTTATTTGAGCTAAAACTACCTGTTAATTAAAGTATTTTCTGATTTTCTAGTGAAATATTAGCTTAAATATTAAAAGTCATTTTTAGTAAAGTATTATCATAAATGTTATAATGCCATTTTGTAGTAAAATATTAGTTATTTTAACAATATCAATGTTAAAATAATAATCTCAATATCAATAGCTCAAGTAATTTTTTGGAAAAAGAATACATTTTATAAGTCACTGTTTTAGTAAAATATTAACATATATATTATGCAAAAATATTGCCTTAAATATTATAAGTACTTTGTATTAATATGTTAGCTTAAATAAATGCTTACATTTTATTATTTTCATTTTATTATTATTTGTCAATATTAGCTTAAAACTAGTATGCTGTTTTCATTTACAGTGTGCCATCCTATAAATATGCTAGGAATGTGGGTAGCATGTGGTAGTGCTGTTCAAAGATCAGTAAACTACATAAAAATAAGTGAAGTAAACTATTATTAGCATTTACAGTATACTAGCAGTAGTATAAAATACAGGCTCACATAAAATAAAGAGCAATAAAGCATAAAAGAGGGAGTGGCTAAAGAAATTGTTATTCTCCACTATCTCCACTTCTTATGCTTGTTCTTAAGTTGTCCATGACTTTAACACTATATTATCAGGTAGTCAATGTGTGGCAAGCACCATTTTCTTATAACCTCATATTGACTTCACACATATTATTAATATTATATAATATAATAATATTGTAAATAATTATATTGTATATTTGTTCAACTGTCAATTATGACCCAAAGTACTTACAAACGCTTTGGATTTCAGAAGCTGTGAGCAGGCCAGAGGTGTGGCCTGTGGGCTCCCCTCTGCTGACGTGCCAGGGCCGGTCGCTGACGCTGCGCTGCAGGAGCGAGAGAGGCACTAATGTCCAGTACAGCTGGTACAGAAAGGCCAATCCTGAAGCTGTCCTCTTAGAGAGCGCCTCAGATCTCCCCCTGCACTGTGCTTCCCTCACTCAGTACGGTCTTGTCATCTGCTCGGCTCAAAACACAGTGAGCAGAGAGAGCAGTAAAGCTGTTTTCATTCAGGTCCTGCAGCCTGGAGACAAGGACTGCATCTATTCACTCATGTCTGAAGGTCAGTCATTTGCCAATACACTCTCACCACCCACTTTATTTGAACACCTTGTATTTCCAAACATTGGCCACTTTAGTAGAAGTCCTCACAAGTCCACTGTCTGTCTGTCCCACTCTATTCTCCACTAATTAGTGTCCAGGTATACTATATGGACAAAAGTATTCGGACACCTGCTTATTTATTGGAGAAAATGTTGAGGACTGTCCAATTGGAATGTCCATCATCTCTGTTCCCATTGGACAAACTTGCATTTGGGCTTAAGTTATCTGGTTAATCTTGCTTTGTGGTGTACCCTCAGGTCAAAACCATGAAAAGCTTAGGAACAGCTGAGGCTGATTAGTATTCTGATGACATTGATCATGACAATTGTTCCTGATTGGTTGATTGAATCATATGAGAGTATATGGAAATCTGGGAGTTGGAGTTTTGTAGAGAGCCAGTGTTGGGCGGTATGACAACTAAAAAACAGTTGTTAACAGTTAACAGTTGTTAACTATAAATAGTTCCATGTCTTTGAAATGCAGCACATTGTAGTGCCAGTGTCCTCCCTTTCAGGTATTGAAGGCTACGACTGTCGGACAACCACACCAGCACTAACCACAACTACCATGACCACTGTGGAAGTTCTGAGCTCAACACTTGTCACTTGTCACAGTGAATGGGAAGACCAGTCAGATCATGTCAATCAAACATGGATAGAGAGCCTCTTTCTCAGGTTTGAACAAGAATATCCTGGCTGAACTCCTGGCTGGTATTATTAGTGTTAAATTATTATATCGGCATGATGATATGGGATGTGAGCCATGCCCCTCGTCCAGCAGAAATGATGTGAGAAATCCAAACACAAGCGGTCACAGGAGATGTAGGTGTGAATGGTAATGCCTTTTGGTAGTCATTTGTGATCGGATCACCCGAGACCCACATTAATGACAGGCCTGCCTGTGTGAACAGGCCTGAGTCTAACAGAGATGAGAAGAGCCATTCGAAAGGTTCTTCACACTCACACATTGCTTAGATTTGATGTCCTTATGGTTTGTGAATGAATCAGCATACATGTAGTGAATCTTCACATGCTTGTATTTCTCAGGTCATGGTCAGGAGTGCCTCTGTGGTATGACATTGTTCGCTGGGTCCTCTTCACTGCTATGGTCATCACTTCTGGCCTGGTGCACATGCGTACACGTCCCAGACCCAGCAGACATAACATTCCTCACAGACTGAGAAAACACATCTGACTGCAGTGAGGTCTTTGTCCTAGCTAGACGAAACTACCTATATCCACCTATCCAGCGAAGGAACCACATCTCCCACATATCCCTTGAACTGGGCCTGTGTTGTACTTTTTGTACCTCCATCAGGGGAATTCCATCAGTTCATCATAGTATTAAACAAATCACAAGTGAATGAATAAACGGTGTAAATGCTATATCTGTTGTTTGTGCAGTACTGGGGTATGGAATACCCTACTCTATTGTCATGCTGTGGTTGGAATTTGCAAGTTCTGATGTTCATCCTGTAGGTGGCAGCATTATTGAAGAAATAATCACAAAGCAGAACCCTTATCCTGGAGATATACGGCGATCAGCCAAGACATTAATACTACCCTCTTGTTTCTACACTCATTGTCTATTATATCAGCTCTACTTCCCAATTCCCTTAGTAGGTCTATAGTTACAGACTGCAGTCCGTCTGTTTCTCTGCATACTTCATTAGCCTCCTTTCACCTTGTTCTCCAATAGTCAGGACCCTACAGGACCACCACAGAGCAGGTATTATTTGGGTGGTGGGGCATTCTCATTAGTGTGTTTTGCACTGGTATGAGTGGATCAGACACAGCAGTGCTACTGTGAGAACATTGAACAAAAGTTCCTGTCCTGCCTCTTTTCCTTAATTCTGCCAGGTCTGAAGCTCGGTAGCTCATGTAGATGCACTTACTGGTCAGCTCTCTCAGTATGTTCACATTAGGTCACAGGCCATGAGCTACACATTAGGCAAAATGAGGGAAAACAGACAGGAAAGGAAGACGCAACAGATAACAACAGATGGTTGAACATTGTGTTACATCGAAAGCGCATTACGGTCCTCCTGCATTACACATGAAGCTTATTAGGGCAGAACTTGAGGACCATGTCACAGCTCTGCCCTTTCTGGCTGTTTTGAAGCAGAATCTGCAAAATGACTTTCAAAAGCAAGACAAGACAACCATATGAACCATTTGTGTTGGGCAAAGATGGAATTTGACCTCTGCTTTTGACTCATCCATGCAGTGAACACACACATACACACTAGTGAGCAAACACTATTATATTATACTATTATACAACCCTGTCATCAACAGCCTGATGCTCTAACTGCTGAGCCACCACTGCCAGTAACACAAGCCTTCGTATTTGCATTACCCCTCCAACCCCTGTCATAGCTGGGATATGAACTGGTTGATTTACTGTGCTATAGTGCAAATAGCTTGCAATAGTGAACCTGTCATTAGCGTGTTCTGTGGCCTGGTGTGCACAACCCCCCCCCCCCCCCCGTTCTTGCAAGTACAAGCCAAGTCTAATGTATATTCATTGGCTGTATGGCGGAGTTCAATCACCCTTCTTCCACATTGTTACAATACACTGATCCCTAAAATATTAAAACCTGGGAACACTTTGCACTTTGTAATTCTGTGAAGTGGGCCAAGATACCGAAATTGCCTAGAAAGCCATTAACACACCCCAACCCCAATACAGAAAACACCATCAGCTGAAAATGCCATCAGCTGCTCTGTAAACACATATTAATAAACATCAACCTCTTCCTCTTTCTCATGTTATGGGTGCGGCATCACACACTTCGGTTGTCATATCCTCTCGAAAAAGGGAAACGTTTTCTTGGCTTGTGAAGCCAGAACTGGTATTATTGTCATCTCGAACACACTGCCTGCACTAGAACAGACAACCAACACGGATCAAACATGATTCAGTGTGATTAAATTACAGTTTAATAACAACTACACTGAATCATAATCAGTTAAATCACGGTTATGCAGAATCAATCGATTTTTTTTAGGGTTTTCTGAAATCAACAATAGAATAAAAACTATACATTCAAGCTCAAAACTGTACATACAGCACTCTTAATATTTAGTTGAGAGAATGTCTTGACCAGTGGCTATAAACAAGCATCTGGCTGAATTCTGGTTGGATGTTTGACCGGGTAGATTTGGCAGAGTTCAGTTAAATATGTGGGTTCCCTGGCAGAGGCCTTACCTTTAAGCACTGTCTACATATTTTCAGTAGTGTTGAGGGCAAGACCTTGGGAAGGGACTTTTAAAGATTAATGTTTTAAGCCTGAATGAATAATTCCACAGCCTCCTCTGATGTGTTTTTGGGGTCATTGTCATATTGGAGCACTCAGCTGTCCAAGTTTCGACCACATAGGACAGGGGAGGACAATTTCGGGCGAATTCCTGCCCAGTTTTTTTTTTTTACTTTTTTTGTTTTTTTGTTTTGTGCTTTTCCTGCTCAAGCACACCAAATTCAACTCACCTGTAAATTTCCAAGTGTAGTAGGTCTGTTACAGCAGGGATTATCAGCAAATTGTGAGTTGTGAGGTTGTCCTCCTACTTCATTTTTCCATCTGCCTCATGCGATTCACCAGTTCCTCATTATTTCATCCACTTTGTGTGTTGAATCTGTTTCCTTGAGCAGCAAAACAGTTCCACAGCCTCATCCACTTTTTCCTCCAGAATGCTTGTTCTTTGTCCATGTGGTTCAGCTGCAAAATTTCGATGAGCTGAATGGTGTCAGGTTTGGACAACAGCTTTTCAATCCATGGTGATGTAAAACTCACTCAACTGTAGACAGTGACACTGCTGTTCCAGCAGCTTCCAGCTTGTGGCGGGTTTGTGGCTTGGGGGTTAATTGGGTTATACCTTCAAATAATTATTGAAATTGATGACCTTGGAATCTGCAATTGTTTAGAAAGGGCTCCAAGAGCCATTCCTGACTTGTGTAAATCCTCAATCTTCCTTCTCAGATCCACACTGAACTCCTTGGATTTCTTTCTGGGTGTTTCAGGGTCAATGCTGTCAAAGTGCTGTCAAACAAGCCCTTTTTATGTGGGCACAGAAAAGCTATCAGCTGTAGCCAATCATGATCACTAACAGAAAGTTAAGAGACCTTGACCCTGGAAAGTTAAAAGACATTATTTACTCTGTATGTATGTAATACTGACCATGTGTTGATTTCAGATACCTGCCAAAAATTCTCTAAACTGCCATGTCCACAATGTTCTCAGGAACTGAAACACCCATGCATTTCCTCATTCTGTTGCTTTTTAAAAAACTGCCTCAACATGCATTAAAAACACTTAGCTCAACAGTTATCAAGCCCTGGTCCTGGAAAACTCCTTGCACATTTTCATATATTTTTTTTTCGCTTGCTCAAACAGTCCTGATCTAACTAGTGAGCTCAATAATAAGTCTTTCTTGAGCTGAAGCTGGTGTGTTAATGAAGATAAAGGGGGGGGGGGGGTACTGACAAACCACTATAGTGGCAATCAGCCACCACAGGTGGCTCCTTTTAATGGGTGGGCTCTACATATTAGACAGTGTAAGGCACAACAGGTAAACGTAAGAATCTGAGCCACTTTGAAAAGAACCAAATTGTAGTGACTAGCATCTCCGAAATGACAGGTCTTATGGGTTGTTCTGTACCTACTGAAGGTGGTCCAAGAAAGGACAACTGGTTGCCTGGGTGCAAAGGCTAGCACGTCTGGTCTGATCCACACTTTTTCTTCTTTTTCTGTAAAGTTCTGTACATTTTTCAGCAGGAATAAGCAAGATCATTCATGAACGAACAGGGCAGAGAACATTACAGTTAATTTGAGCAGAATAGACATGAACCAGAATCACAGACAGGAATGGCAGTCAGTGTTTTGCTTTTTTTAACCTGCAGTTCCCATAAGGGACAAATAAATACAGAATTTAATTACAGGAACAGACTATTAGTGCTAATCACATGTTTCTGATATCAGAGCTAATTACTATTATTTATCATTCGTGACATGAATATCATAAATGAAAGTTTAAGATTTTTGGTCTTTTAAAGGAAATATTTTAAGTACATGTAGGAGTGTGTATTTTACTTCAGTAAAATGTAAAAAAGTATTTTTATACTAGAGTGTTTGTACTTTTGCTTAAGTATGGGAGTTCTTCCACCTCTGCTTTTGAACATAGAATGATCATCCTTGCATTAGGACAGCAAAGGTTATCCCATCCAGGCCAAACCTGACAGAAGAACCACCCCCATGGTTTACAGGCATTCCTAGATAAACAGTTTCCTGGAAAGTGGATTGGTCGTCATGGGCCAGTTGAATGGCCCCCAAGGTCTCCCGATCTGACCCCCTTAGACTTTTATCTTTGGGGTCATCTGAAGGCAATTGTCTATGCCGTGAAGATATGAGATATGCAGCACCTGAAACTACGGATACTGGAAGCCTGTGCTAGCATTTCTTCTGCAGTGTTGCTATCAGTGTGTGAAGAGTGGGAGAAGAGGGTTGCATTGACAATCCAACACAATGGGCAGCACTTTGAACACATTTTATAAGTGGTCAGAAACTTGTAAATAACTCATGAAAGTTATGTTAAAACCAGCAAACCATTGTTTTTCTTGTGAAATTCTCAATAAGTTTGATGTGTCACATGACCCTCTTCCCATTGAAAAAACTAAAGTAGGATCCAAAATGGCCACCATGGTCACCACCCCTCTTGAAAAGTTTTCCCCCTCCCATATACTAATGTGCCACAAACAGGAAGTTAATATCACCAACCATTCCCATTTTATTTAGGTGTATCCATATAAATGGCCCACCCTGTATAACGATATAATAATAGTGATAATTGTGCATGTGTATTAAGTACATGAAATGGGTTGGTGGTGGAAAAACACATTTGGTTTTGATGTTTATTTTGTCTTATATTTCTTATTACATGACAATGCCACGTTATCAGTCTAGGTATCCCCCTGTTACCCCCGGACCCCCAAGCAGATTACAACAAAATAATATTTAGTTAGACTGGTTAGCTATCATTAGTGTTAATTAGAGTTATGCCCCATCCAAATGTACCCGGATATTTTTGGTCTGTGTTTTGCCCACATGAAAACGGCATTTTTGGTAAATGAAAACAGTCGTGTGGAAGGGGACGTCCCAACGCATGCAAGTTTCTGACTGTGTCTTAGATAATACAAAAATAAATCAACTTTGCGTGCCAACTCTAATCTCAACTCAAGGGCAACCTTATGAGTAGTGCTTTTTGAAGCAAGCAAAGACGCAGCGCCCATCACTGATAACAGACCAAAGAATGTCCTATGATTAATGAGCCAAACCTAAACCAGCTCATCTTCTTCCTCCTGCTCCAGTTCCAGTGTTCTTATCAGACTTGAGTCTTTGGCCCTAAATCAAGGCTTAAACTTATTGCACACTGGTTGGGCCTCTGTAGGGCCTGGTGAAATGACATGCACCTGGCATTGCTATGTCTCGCCTCCCAGGGATACGGCCCCTGCATTCGATATGGCCCCTGCACTCGATACGGCCCCTGCACTCTCCAAGGACACTGTGAAGCTTCTGAGCACTTCTGGAAAGCACCTAACTCTCTGTTAGGGCCTGCTAGGTCAGATATATTCTACCATATTTATGTCAGCCAAACAGTGTATACTTTTTAAGCATCCTGCTTACTCCACCAGAACCTCCTTCCCTACTGCCTATTCCTCAGTCCAGTTGAGTCCACTTTTCAGCACTGAGATGGCTTGGCCAAAATACAAAATTGATGGACAGGGACCACCAGCTGGTTTCCCTGCAATGTCATCTGCAGGACCCTGTGGTTACTACCACCTTAAACAAGCAGTCATTTGTTTGACCAGAGAGAATTAGCGTCACCAAATAAACATGAGGAACTTGTCAATTAGCGTTAGTGTTCTCCTTGCTGGAAATAAACAGCATATGCAGGCTGGTTAAGCTGGTTGACCAGTTTAGCTCTTGACCAGCATAGGGTATGTTTGCGTTCAAGTTTCTAGTATGACCAAGCTTGACCAAGCTGATCTACCAGCATGACCAGAATCAAATGCAGCGTACACTATGCTCGTCAATAGCTGGCTAACCTAAACTAGTTTACCAGCATAGGGTATGCTTTAGACTGGATGACCAGCTTTTCAACCACCTTGACCATCAAAGACCACCTTAGACCATCTGAAACCTGCGTTGTGTTCTCGTTGCAGGGTTATAATCTGATAACAGGAATAATACAGCCTTGAGTATTAGTCATGAGCCCCTGCTTCTTCTTCTCTCCTCACCTCCTCATATGAAAAGAAAAGAAAGAGCAAGCTTAACTGACTAGTATATTGAGTGAAGCATGCAATCAAAGCTGTCAGAAGCATTCACATTCATTACTCAGGTAGGAGTGTCGATACTGGGGTTTAAAAAGACTTCTATAGAAGTTGAAGTATCAACTTAAGCTTTTTACTCCAGTAAAAGTGTAAAAGTACTGGTTTCAAAACTACTTAAAGTAGAAAAGTAAAAGTAATGTAAAGGAAAGCAGAGGCCAAACACTTAGGCTGAGCCACAGGGGTCAATAGTGCACTACCCTACATTTTTCTAAAAGCCATAATGAGGAAAATGTTCTATTAAAATGTTGATGTTAAAAATGTTGGGCTGCACTAGGCTTCCTCTTTCAGCTGCAGATCTGCCCATTGAAAATTTTAGTATTTTAGTAATATCAGATCTATTAAAGGAGCATCTCTGTGCACTACTGAGCATTAACGTGTGTTTCATGGAGGAACAATATGAGGAGTAGTTGCCTATAAGTATTGTAATGGTGCAAAAAGTCAAACTTCAGAGACGTGTGATCAATAAGCTTTATTGGAATGTAAATGTGGAGCTTAATTGGGATGTTTCACTCAGGTTCTCTTGAGTATAGCGTTTTATTTATTTATTTATTTTTTCAGGATGACAAGCTGGAATGAAAACAAATGGAAATTAAATAGGAGTAATGAGGCTATTTTTTCAAATGTAATGAGTAAAAATACAGATAATTGTGTAAAAATGTGAGTAAAAGTCAAAAGCTGAAAAAGAATTACTCCAATAAAGTACAGACTACCAGAATTTCTACTTAAGTAAGGCAACAAAGTGTTTGTACTTTATTACTTGACACCTCTGCATGCGGTGTAATGCTACCAATAGGATCAGGAGTATAATTCACCATAAAACTGACCACGAGCAAAATCCAATACAGTGCAATTACTTATAAGGAACCCAGGAACATATATGTTTAAACTTTATGGGCTTCTTATGATCTCAATTGAATTCAATTCAATTCAATTAAAATGTATTTATATAGGCTTTTCACGACAAATGTTGTCACAAAGCAGCTTTACAGAGATCCGGGTATGAGTGAAAAACGCCCACAGATCGAGAGCAAGAAGTCTTGAGACAAACCAAGACTGAAAAGAGGAACCCGTCCTCCTTTGCTCAACACTGCATAGCAAAATGATAAGCATTATTCAATAAAACAATACTGAATTAAAAAAAAATGGTAAATGTGCTGTTAAGTCATATAGGATAAAAAAATGTGAGTTGGATGATAAAGTCTGTGCAGATGAAATATAAACATAGGATTAATAAAGATTAGACATAAGGCATAACATGATACCTAACCCTTGTGTTAAACAAGAGTTAAAGGGAGGAGGCAGAGAAGAGGAGGACACTTAATAAGGGGAAAAGAAGAGAAGGGGGACGTCCCAACTTGAACTGCTCATCACCAATATTGGATTTATTACGGAGAAGAAATTTTGTGTAGTGTGTGTGTATTTAGACATACATCCGGTTAGAGCACCGAGCTATCAATAACAGGGTTGTGGGTCGATTCCCGGGCTCGGCAAGCTGCCACTGTTGGGCCCTTGAGCAAGGCCCTTTACCCTCTCTGCTCCCCGGGCACTGGAGTTGGCTGCCCACTGCTCTGGGTGTGTGTGTGTGTGTGTACTCACTGCCCCTAGCTCACTAGTGTGTGTGCGTGTTCACTACCACAGAAGGGTTAAATGCGGAGGACACATTTCACTGTACACTGACAAATACATGCACCTTTACCTTTACCTTTTTAGATGAAGGAAAGCACAGACATGTGGGTGATGTAAAAAAAACCTTAAAAACACTGTAAACAGCAGGGAAACACCACAAAAATGATTAAAAATGTTTAAAAAAACGTTTAAAACACTGTAAACAGCAGGGAAACACCACAAAAATGATTAAAAACATTTTTAAAAATGTTAAAAACACTGTAAACAGCAGGGAAACACCACAAAAATTATTAAAAACGTAAAAAAAAAACAAAACTTAAAAACACTGTAAACAGCAGGGAAACACCACAAAAATGATTAAAAACGTTAAAAAACATTACAAACACTGTAAACACCAGAAAAACACCACAAAAATGATTAAAAATGTAAATAAAAAACCTTAAAAACACTGTAAACAGCAGTAAACACCACAAAAATGATTAAAAACGTAAAAACCCTTAAAAACACTGTAAACAGCAGTAAACACCACAAAAATGATTAAAAATGTAAATAAAAAACCTTAAAAACACTGTAAACAGCAGTAAACACCACAAAAATGATTAAAAACGTAAAAACCCTTAAAAACACTGTAAACAGCAGTAAACACCAGTGACCTCTCCGGCTGTTCGGTGTCGAGGCAGCGCTACTTTCACTTTCACTAAAGAGGCGGAGAGAGCCGCTTCACTTCCGCCTCTTTTCCTGAAAACACAACAAACCCGAGATGTAATTATGTCTGTAAAGCATTTAAAGTTCATGGGGATTTCTTAAAATAGTTCAAATAGATCAAAGGTATTTATTATATCTAGCTAATAATGTCTCCTTAGTTAGCTAGCTAGCATCGTGTTTATAAAGGGGTCGCGCTGGCTAAAGTAGCTAGCTAGTGCTAAAGCCTGCTAGTACTGCTGTTATTACTACTCATATTTCATAATTATAACTCGGGATAACGCATACGTTTCTCATATAGAAGCGTAGCACTATAATGCTATAATTATGGCTAGTTGGTTAGTTAGCTATCTAGTTACTGATTTGTATCATTAACGTTATTATTAACATTAATATTTTGTGTTGAGATGTATCTAGCTAGATTATTGGGAAATACTGAGAAGGCTGCAGCGAACCGTGTGTCCTCTCCCCTAATAGCGTTTGGTGTGTTGTGAGTGTGGGCAGAGCCTGAGAAGCGAGCACCCACTCACACAGCAGCCAGAGCTCCCTGAGCCACACAGACGACGACGGCTCGCTCGCATTTACGGTCACAGCCAGAGCTGAAGATGCTGCGCCACGTCTTCCTGCTGTTCGTTTCCCTCCTAAAGGCTGTAAACATCAGAGGTGAGGTCTGATTTGGTCCACTCTCACTGGACCACTAGCTAGCCCCCACTGTAGGCATCTCTAGGTGGTTACTGCTGTAAGGTTGGTTTCAGTTTGGTAGGTTGTAGGATGGGTTTTTGTAGAGTGAACATTAAAAAGACACTTAAATAAAAAGACAGATTATTTTTAGTTTAGTTTATAAATGTCTCTGAGTAGTTTTTCAGGTTAAATTATGATTGTTGGAGGGAGACCCTCTTTTTCAATGGTTATCTACAATATAGGAACATTACTGTGGTAAATGGGGTCAGATTTAGCTCCTGTGATGAACTCTAATAGCCTGTTTCTGTCTTTTCATTCAGGGCTGAAACGAATTTACTTATTTTTAAATAAAATAAATAATGGTAATTGGTAATATTGGTTTTGGTATGACATTACACACTGCACGGTCATCTGCATAATATTTATGCGCCTTACTGCACGTTACACTTTCACTGCTTTGTTAAATTCTTATTTCCTTATGTTTATGTATCTGTGTATATATATATATATATATATATATATATATATATATATATATATATATATATATGGGAGAATACTTTGCTCTGTACTTTGCTTTGCACTTTTCACTGTACTTGCTGTAATACATGACTTCCCTATTAATAACGTCATCTATCTTTCTAAACTCTATTTTAGGATTTCTTTGTTCGCTTTGGTATCAACATTTTACACTGGTTACAACTTTTAAACTAGCAAAATAAATAGTTCCAGGAATGATGCTACCTGTCAGAAATCAAGAAAATTGTCTCTTTACTTTTTACTTTACTGCAGATTTTACTGTTTTACTGTTTTATGAGACTGATAGTAAAGATGCAGTTCAAATAGCAGTTTAGAAAACTTTGGAAATGTTTATTTCTGTCAATTCTGTAGAATGAAAAAGTTTCATGTGAAAGAAATACTCAAGTAAATTACAGATGCTTACAAAAGTAAAACGTTAGGGTTAGTAACTTACGGTAGTGCTTTTTAAAAAGTTAGTAACTAAATTTATATCAGTGCATTTTTACTGCATTCACTTTTTCCTTCTATGTACTCGAGTATGTCTGAATGTTAATACTATTTTTGAGTAAAGTATCATGATAGAGGTGTTTAATGCGGATGTTTTGGAATTAATTCCTTCACATTCAGTTCTGGCTTGTAATCTGTGTTTTGTCTTCTCAGCTGAATGCCAGGAACCAACTTTACCAGATAACGTGATTTTGGCGGGTGATTCATACGGACAGAAGACATTCTCAAATGGATCCACTGTAAAACTGACATGTGTAGTTGGTTATAAGGCAGTTCGTTTTGCTAAGAAATCAATTCAGTGCCTTGGAGACCAGTGGACAGATCTGGAATTCCAATGCCAAAGTAATTCTGTTAAGCTTTTCTTATAAACTCTACCAGCATCCAGTGTTTTCTGTAATAACTTAGAGTTGTCAGTCGCTAAAGTTCTGCTAAACTATGTGTGAAGAAAAGATCTCACAGGTACTTGAATAAACAGGAAACATGACTACATTTGTAGTAGGTCATTATTGTGGAAAAGTGTAAAGAAATCTCAAGCAGCATCTGTCTCTTTAGGGTCTAATATGTATTTAATTGGTTTGTTATTATTTCTCAGAAAAGTCCTGTGGAGCTCTTGGTGAAATCTATAATGGGAGATATTTGTACGAAGAAGGAATCGAGTTTGGAGCGACAGTCACGGCTGAATGTAACCCAGGGTGTGTGAAATTATTATATTGATAACTGGTTTAGTTTGTCTGTATGTATGTAAATGATTTGAACTGCCATGCCATTAAAATCATATTGGTGTGGACTGATATAGTCATGTCCATTTGTATTAGGACATGGACACCATTTTTGAATTTGTTATTTATATATATATATATATATATATATATATATATATATATATATATATATATATATATATATATATATTTATTTATTTATTTATTTATTTTTTTTTTTTTTTTTTTTTACCTCTACCTGAACGATAGCTTCTACTTGTTCCTGCACTGTACACTCTGTTTACTGTTTACATGTGTCATGTTGTTTACAAAACCAGACTGGTCTAACTCAGGATACACTCTTGAACTTCCTGTTTTACTCTTCATTTGCATGCACAGCACACCGCCGCTCTACATATTTATTAATTAAGTAATATAATATAGGGATGTTACACTAAAGCTGATCCAGATAGATGTGATCCTAATGTCTACATTTTACCAGTATTTTTAAAAAATGATGATCTCAGGATTTCATATATCAGCATTGTCCTATATTCTAATATATCTCCATATGAGTGCATTCCAAATGTAAACACCAGACTTTTAATACATGTACCTATAGAATATTTTAAATACAATTTGTCTGCCTCCAGCTACCAACTTTTTGGACAAAACACCAGAATTTGCAGAGAGGGTGGTTGGAGTGGGAGAGCCCCTGTCTGTGAAGGTTTGTTATTTATTTATTGATAATTTATTTCAAACTAAAGCATGAGCCATTTATAAACATGTAGGGTGGTTCTGGTAGGTCAAAGGGATTTTGTCATTTAAACTGTCAGGAAACTGTAGGGACCTGACTGGAGGCTTAGGCCCCTCCAGGAACCCCTGTGGCTATGTCTATGGTTTGGAGCAGTGGAGCAATCTAATTTTCTTTCAAAATTCTTTATTTTCTTTAATTTGTAAAATAAAATTAACATTTGTATGTTTGTTCTATTTAGCTGTGAAATGTACAGAACCTCCCAGAATAGACAATGGAAGACTTGAAGAACCACACTACGAGGTGTATGAACATGGACAGTCAGTCTCGTACAGTTGTAATAAGGATTATAACATGATTGGAACTGCAACAATAACATGTTCCAGCAATGGACTTTTTCAGCCATCTCCTCCTCAGTGTTTAAGTAAGTTATCACATCATAAATGTTGTGTTGGAATTATTTTGCGACAACTTTAGACATTTATTTATATTATTCATATTTATACACTGTCTTAATGACATTTCTGTTCTAAACAACTTTTTTATAAATCAGATTTTTCTAAAGTAAAAATTTCCAGACTGACCGTCATCCACAACCTTTTTTTCTAAGATCTATAGGAACATCTCTGTGGTATTATGTGCTTAATTGAGCAGCCTGTTCTGCCAAGTTTAGAATGTTGAATATCAAACCACTCTGACATAGTGGCAAATGTAATGGTGACAGTTGAGATGTTTGTAAGTGTGTGCGTGTGGGTGTTGCCAGATAGCATTAAAAAGTGTTAAGGTGTTAATTGTGTAGCGATGCAAGGAGTTCAAATGTTCCTCATTCATACTGTTGATGTTCATTCTACACTTGATCCAGAAATCTCCTGTGACAGTCCATACATTCCAAATGCAATTAGAATTGAAGGAAGGTCGGCACCTTATAAATATAAATCTTTTGTCCGGTACCGGTGTGAACGTGGCTACAAAATGAATGGGCCTGATTACCTGGTCTGTGAAACTGGCGGAAACTGGAACCCACCTCCTCCAAAATGTGAAGGTAAGAATAATCAGTGTGGTTCAGTTCTCCTAAGTGTTGACTCTATCATCAGGTGATCAAGAGTTCGATTTACTAAGCGAAATGCTGTGCAGGCTGTACAACTAAATATTAAGTTAAGCGTACCATCATTTATGTCTAGGCCTGTTTCATGAGTTTATTTTGTAAAATAATTCTGTTGAAGCATGGTTAAAAAGCAATGTCTGACTTTCATTGGTAAATTTTCCTAGCATTTTATTTATTATTAATTTTGTCAGATTCAAGTTATTTCTTTGACCATTGTAGGTTTTTCTTTCATTAACCGAGGGATACCAACATTTTTGTCCACGTGTGTGTATATATGTATATATTGGCAATTCCTGAAATTAGGGAGATCATTGAGGCTATAATTGATAATCAGTGTTTTCTAAGTCATGAGTGCTTTTAATGGGATTTGTTAGGATTTCTGTTTATACTAGACATTTAGTGTAGGCTTATTCTGTTATTAGAGCTCCTGAGTTTTACATTTTGTTCAGGCTGCAGGTCCCAGTGAATACTATGTGAATGGGCTATGTGAACCGAAGTTAAGAAATTCTTGCACTTTGATCGTTTTGTCAAAATGCAACACAAATAAGTCATAAAGTCAGCTAGATTGCATTCAGAGTTTGGACAGAATTTGCAGAAATCAAATATGTAAAATGTGTTTTGGATATCAATAACTATCGAGTGAAGAAGCTAGTAGTATTAAGGCACCAGTATTAAATCAATGGAGTGTAATGGGAAGACATTGTCCTTACATATTGTGATCCACAGTATTTCAGAGCTGGTTGAGTTGTTTTACCATTGTTCAAGTCTGTATTCAGCATTTTTCATTTATTTTGGGGCTGACTATTTTGTCAGAGTACATTTTGCATTAGTTGGCTTTTATTGTTGTTAACAGTGGAGAAATAGTCAATATTTATTGTGAACTACTCTTTTGTTCACTTGTGGTGTACTTGGCATTAGTAGGTGAACCTGGCCACGGGGCGTTATGCACTTGCTGTCTGAGTACACAGTATAACATTTCAGCTAAATGTATTTCTAGCCATCTTTCAAGTCCTTGTAAACCTGTACCAGCCCTGATAGACTGTAAGGCAATCAGTGCAATGTTTCATACTTTTTGAAGATGAATTTTATGAAGCTAAATACCTGCCTGAAAAGATGTGCTTGTCTTGTGTCTTTAGTGATAACATGTCAAAAGCAGGATATAGATAATGGACAAATAAATGGCCCGCGCAAGGAGTCCTATAACTATGGAGAAGCAGTGACATATTCATGTGTGAAAGGCTTTGGACTTCAAGGAGCTTCGGAAATACGCTGTTCTGATGATGGATTTTTTCAGCCTCCTCCTCCTCGGTGTGAGGGTGAGTAATCTCATTAATATTTTGGCATCAACTTATAGAATGACTCTCAGCCAATAACTATGAGAGGTTTGAATTTAGGTTAAATATGGGGGGAAGGGCTAAAACAGTTATTTTCAAGTCAATTCCTATCAAAGACAATTATTTTGGGTGAGTGACATTAACATAAGAGATGTGGAAATGTAACATCTGTCCTGGCACCAAAGTGGTGGAACAAGCTTCTCCTGGGAGTCCGAACGGCAGAGTCGCCCGCTGTCTTCAAACACAGGCCGAAGAGCCATCTCTTCCAAAAGTACATAGGTGCAGTGTAGTGTATGTTGAGTTTTGTGGTCTCTATACTGACTTTTGTATTTAGTAGAATCTAAGCTTAGAGGTATTTTTAGGATCCTAGTTTATACAAACTAGCGAAGCGTATTTTCTGAGTAAACAGTGAAGCACTTTTGTAAGATAAATGTCTTTAAAAACAATTATTAGATACAAATAAAAAATAAACTACTAGACAAATTAGGAGATTACACATTAATATTCATGCCATAACAGTGTAACTTCTGGTGATGTTTTCATGATTCTAGATGAATTTTATGAAGCTAAATACCTGCCTGAAAAGATGTGCTTGTCTTGTGTCTTTAGTGGTAACATGTCAAAAGCAGGATATAGATAATGGACTAATTACTAATGGCCCGCGCAAGGAGTCCTATAACTATGGAGAAGCAGTGACATATTCATGTGTGAAAGGCTTTAGACTTCAAGGAGCTTCGGAAATACGCTGTTCTGATGATGGATTTTTTCAGCCTCCTCCTCCTCGGTGTGAGGGTGAGTAATCTCATAAATATTTTGGCATCAACTTATAGAATGACTCTCAGCCAATCACTATGAGAGATTTGAATTTAGGTTAAATATGGGGGGAGGGGCTAAAAAGTTATTTTCAAGTAAATTCCTATTAAAGACAATTATTTTGGGTGAGTGACATTAACATAAGAGATGTGGGAATGTAGTCCGTTATTAATAATTAATTCCATTTGTTGCATTAATCAAAGTGATGTGCCACTTACTGGACTTGCCACGTGTTAGTTCAGGTTCAGCTGAGGCAGGTCACCTGTTTTAAGGGAAGGTCAGATCTGAGGGAAGCCAAACTACATGTTGACAAGCCCCAAAGCTTCTGGGAGAATGTCCTATGGACAGATGAGACAAAAATTGAACTTTTTGCCAAGGCATATCAGCTCTGTGTTCACGGACGGAAAAATAAATCGTATCAAGAAAAGAACACTATTTTACAAAATAGCGCAGAGGTCTCATTAACAGTTACAGAACTCGTTTGATTGCAGTGATTGCCTCAAAAGGCTGTACAACTAAATATTAAGTTAAGCGTACCATCATTTCTGTCTAGGCCTGTTTCATGAGTTTATTTTTTAAAATAATTCTGTTGAAGCATGGTTAAAAAGCAATGTCTGACTTTCATTGGTTAATTTTCCTAGCATTTTATTTATTATTAATTTTGTCAGATTCAAGTTATTTCTGTGACCATTGTAGGTTTCTCTTTCATTAACCGAGGGATACCAACATTTTTGTCCACGTGTGTGTATATATGTATATATTGGCAATTCCTGAAATTAGGGAGATCATTGAGGCTATAATTGATAATCAGTGTTTTCTAAGTCATGAGTGCTTTTAATGGGATTTGTTAGGATTTCTGTTTATACTAGACATTTAGTGTAGGCTTATTCTGTTATTAGAGCTCCTGAGTTTTGCATTTTGTTCAGGCTGCAGGTCCCAGTGAATACTATGTGAATGGGCTATGTGAACCGAAGTTACGAAATTCTTGCACTTTGATCGTTTTGTCAAAATGCAACACAAATAAGTCATAAAGTCAGCTAGATTGCATTCAGAGTTTGCTAGAATGCAAGCTCAATTTTGGACAGAATTTGCAGAAATCAAATATGTAAAATGTGTTTTGGATATCAATAACTATCGAGTGAAGAAGCTAGTAGTATTAAGGCACCAGTATTAAATCAATGGAGTGTAATGGGAAGACATTGTCCTTACATATTGTGATCCACAGTATTTCAGAGCTGGTTGAGTTGTTTTACCATTGTTCAAGTCTGTATTCAGCATTTTTCATTTATTTTGGGGCTGACTATTTTGTCAGAGTACATTTTGCATTAGTTGGCTTTTATTGTTTGCTAACAGTGGAGAAATAGTCAATATTTATTGTGAACTACTCTTTTGTTCACTTGTGGTGTACTTGGCATTAGTAGGTGAACCTGGCCACGGGGCGTTATGCACTTGCTGTCTGAGTACACAGTATAACATTTCAGCTAAATGTATTTCTAGCCATCTTTCAAGTCATTGTCAACCTGTAACAGCCCTGATAGACTGTAAGGCAATCAGTGCAATGTTTCATACTTTTTAAAGATGAATTCCTACCTGACAAAATGTGCTTTTCATGTGTCTTCAGTGGTGACGTGCCCAAAACCTTCTGATATATATAATGGAAAATTTAATGACCCACCCAAGGAGTCCTATAACTATAGAGAAGCAGTGACATACTTTTGTGAGGAAGGCTTTAGACTTCAAGGTGCAGCGAAAATCTACTGTTCTGATGATGGAATTTTTCAACCTCCTCCTCCTCAGTGTGAGGGTGAGTGTAATATTTTGGCATCTACTCATAGAATGACTCTCAATCAATCACATTCGGAGGTTGGAACTAACTATGGTATACATGAGCGCCAGCTTGTGTTAAATATGGGAGTTGGAAGTGTTGCCATAGCCAGCTTTGCAATTGGAGTTACAAATATTGCACAGACAGTGGTCAATATCAAGTTTTGAAAAATGTAACCACACTTGAGATCAGTGATTTGTTGATTTCTAGGTAGTAAGTAGCTAATTCGGCTGGCACCCTCAAAAGTACAGGTTTCGAAACCCAACCTTATGTGCCACCCAATCAACCTGCCATGTGTCAGATTGAGCTGAGGCAGGTTTTGGCAGGTTTGAGCAATTATTCATGTGTGAAAGGCTTTAGACTTCAAGGAGCTTCGGAAATACACTGTTCTGATGATGAATTTTTTCAACCTCCTCCTCCTCAGTGTGAGGGTGAGTGATCTAATTAATATTTTGGCATCAACTTATAGAATGACTCTCAGCCAATAACTATGAGAGATTTGAATTTAGGTTAAATATGGGGGGAGGGGCTAAAAAGTTATTTTCAAGTCAATTCCTATCAAAGACAATTATTTTGGGTGAGTGACATTAACATAAGAGATGTGGGAATGTAGTCTGTTATTAATAATTAATTCCATTTGTTGCATTAATCAAAGTGATGTGCCACTTACTGGACTTGCCACGTGTTAGTTCAGGTTCAGCTGAGGCAGGTCACCTGTTTTAAGGGAAGGTCAGATCTGAGGAAAACAAGCATTTACTGTAAAACACAACACAGGTTTAATTGTAGTCTCCCTCAGTAAAGCTCTCAAAGCTCTTCAAGCTTCAATTACGACTTGGCTTGAACTGCCATTCTTTAAGATCTATGGAAGACAAACATCTGTCCTGGCACCAAAGTGTTGGAACAAGCTTCCCCTGGGAGTCAGAACGGCAGAGTCGCCCGCTGTCTTCAAACACAGGCCGAAGAGCCATCTCTTCCAAAAGTACATAGGTGGAGTGTAGTGTATGTTGAGTATTGTGGTCTCCATACTGACTTTTGTATTTAGTAGTATCTAAGCTTAGAGGTATCTTTAGGATCCTAGTTTATACAAACTAGCGAAGCGTATTTTCTGAGTAAACAGTGAAGCACTTTTGTAAGATAAATGTCTTTAAAAACAATTATTAGATACAAATAAAAAATAAACTACTAGACAAATGAGGAGATTACACATTAATATTCATGCCATAACAGTGTAACTTCTGGTGATGTTTTCATGATTCTAGATGGATTTTATGAAGCTAAATACCTGCCTGAAAAGATGTGCTTGTCTTGTGTCTTTAGTGGTAACATGTCAAAAGCAGGATATAGATAATGGACTAATTACTAATGGCCCGCGCAAGGAGTCCTATAACTATGGAGAAGCAGTGACATATTCATGTGTGAAAGGCTTTAGACTTCAAGGAGCTTCGGAAATACGCTGTTCTGATGATGGATTTTTTCAGCCTCCTCCTCCTCAGTGTGAGGGTGAGTGATCTAATTAATATTTTGGCATCAACTTATAGAATGACTCTCAGCCAATCACTATGAGAGATTTGAATTTAGGTTAAATATGGGGGGAGGGGCTAAAACAGTTATTTTCAAGTCAATTCCTATCAAAGACAATTATTTTGGGTGAGTGACATTAACATAAGAGATGTGGGAATGTAGTCCGTTGTTAATAATTAATTCCATTTGTTGCATTAATCAAAGTGATGTGCCACTTACTGGACTTGCCACGTGTTAGTTCAGGTTCAGCTGAGGCAGGTCACCTGTTTTAAGGGAAGGTCAGATCTGAGGAAAACAAGCATTTACTGTAAAACACAACACAGGTTTAATTGTAGTCTCCCTCAGTAAAGCTCTCAAAGCTCTTCAAGCTTCAATTACGACTTGGCTTGAACTGCCATTCTTTAAGATCTATGGAAGACAAACATCTGTCCTGGCACCAAAGTGTTGGAACAAGCTTCCCCTGGGAGTCAGAACGGCAGAGTCGCCCGCTGTCTTCAAACACAGGCCGAAGAGCCATCTCTTCCAAAAGTACATAGGTGCAGTGTAGTGTATGTTGAGTATTGTGGTCTCCATACTGACTTTTGTATTTAGTAGAATCTAAGCTTAGAGGTATCTTTAGGATCCTAGTTTATACAAACTAGCGAAGTGTATTTTCTGAGTAAACAGTGAAGCACTTTTGTAAGATAAATGTCTTTAAAAACAATTATTAGATACAAATAAAAAATAAACTACTAGACAAATGAGGAGATTACACATTAATATTCATGCCATAACAGTGTAACTTCTGGTGATGTTTTCATGATTCTAGATGAATTTTATGAAGCTAAATACCTGCCTGAAAAGATGTGCTTGTCTTGTGTCTTTAGTGGTAACATGTCAAAAGCAGGATATAGATAATGGACTAATTACTAATGGCCCGCGCAAGGAGTCCTATAACTATGGAGAAGCAGTGACATATTCATGTGTGAAAGGCTTTAGACTTCAAGGAGCTTCGGAAATACGCTGTTCTGATGATGGATTTTTTCAGCCTCCTCCTCCTCAGTGTGAGGGTGAGTGATCTAATTAATATTTTGGCATCAACTCATAGAATGACTCTCAGCCAATCACTATGAGAGATTTGAATTTAGGTTAAATATGGGGGAGGGGCTAAAAAGTTATTTTCAAGTCAATTCCTATTAAAGACAATTATTTTGGGTGAGTGACATTAACATAAGAGATGTGGGAATGTAGTTCGTTATTAATAATTAATTCCATTTGTTGCATTAATCAAAGTGATGTGCCACTTACTGGACTTGCCACGTGTTAGTTTAGGTTCAGCTGAGGCAGGTCACCTGTTTTAAGGGAAAGTCAGATCTGAGGAAAACAAGCATTTACTGTAAAACACAGCTCAGTTTTAAGTGTAGTTTCCCTCAGTAAAGCTCTCAAAGCTCTTCAAGCTTCAATTACGACTTGGCTTGAACTGCCATTCTTTAAGATCTATGGAAGACAAACATCTGTCCTGGCACCAAAGTGTTGGAACAAGCTTCTCCTGGGAGTCCGAACGGCAGAGTCGCCCGCTGTCTTCAAACACAGGCCGAAGAGCCATCTCTTCCAAAAGTACATAGGTGCAGTGTAGTGTATGTTGAGTTTTGTGGTCTCCATACTGACTTTTGTATTTAGTAGAATCTAAGCTTAGAGGTATTTTTAGGATCCTAGTTTATACAAACTAGCTAAGCAAATTTCTTTGAGTAAACAGTGAAGCACTTTTGTAAGATAAATGTCTTTAAAAACAATTATTAGATACAAATAAAAAATAAACTACTAGACAAATGAGGAGATTACACATTAATATTCATGCCATAACATTGTAAATTCTGGTGATGTTTTCATGATTCTAGATAAATTTTATGAAGCTAAATACCTGCCTGAAAAGATGTGCTTGTCTTGTGTCTTTAGTGGTAACATGTCAAAAGCAGGATATAGATAATGGACTAATTACTAATGGCCCGCGCAAGGAGTCCTATAACTATGGAGAAGCAGTGACATATTCATGTGTGAAAGGCTTTAGACTTCAAGGAGCTTCGGAAATACGCTGTTCTGATGATGGATTTTTTCACCCTCCTCCTCCTCAGTGTGAGGGTGAGTGATCTAATTAATATTTTGGCATCAACTTATAGAATGACTCTCAGCCAATCACTATGAGAGGTTTGAATTTAGATTAAATATGGGGGGAGGGGCTAAAAAAGTTATTTTCAAGTAAATTCCTATTAAAGACAATTATTTTGGGTGAGTGACATTAACATAAGAGATGTGGGAATGTAGTTCGTTATTAATAATTAATTCCATTTGTTGCATTAATCAAAGTGATGTGCCACTTACTGGACTTGCCACGTGTTAGTTTAGGTTCAGCTGAGGCAGGTCACCTGTTTTAAGGGATGGTCAGATCTGAAGGAAGCAAGCTTTTTCTGTAAAACACAGCTCAGTTTTAAGTGTAGTTTCCCTCAGTAAAGCTCTCAAAGCACTTCAAGCTTCAATTACAACTTGGCTTGAACTGCCAGCCTTTAAGATCTATGGAAGAGTGAATTTTTGAATTTAGTATAATCTAAACTTAGAGGTATCATTAGGATCCTAGTCTACACAAAGTAAACACGTGGACAAAATTGTTGGTATCCCTTGGTTAATAAAAGAAAAACCCACAATGATCACAGAAATAACTTGAAATCTGACAAAAGTAATAATAAATAAAAAGTTTATGAAAATTAACCGATGAAAGTCAGACATTGCTATTCAACCATGCTTCAACAAATTTATTAAAAAAAATAAACTCATTAAACAGGCATGGACAGAAATGATGGTACCATTGACATAATATTTTGTTGCACAGCCTTTTGAGGCAATCACTGCAATCAAACGATTCCTCTAACTGTTAATGAGACTTCTGCACCTCTCAGCAGGTATTTTGGCCCTCTCCTCGTGAGCAAACTGCTTCAGTTGTCTCAGGTTTGAAGGTTCCCTTTTTCCAGACTGCATGTTTCCGCTCTTTCCAAAAACGCTCAATAGGATTTAGGTCAGGGCTCATAGAAGGCCACTTCTTGGGTGTTTTTAGCTGTGTGTTTTGGGTCATTATCCTGTTGCAAGACTCATGACCTGAGACTGAGACCAAGCTTTCTGACATTGGGCAGCACATTTCTCTCTAGAATCCCTTGATAGTCTTGAGATTTCATTGTACCCTGCACAGATTCAAGACACCCTGTGCCATATGCAGCAAAGCAGTCCCAGAACATAACAGAGCCTCCTCCATGTTTCACAGTAGGGACAGTGTTCTTTTCTTGATATGCTTAATTTTTCCATCCGTGAACAAAAAGATGATACAAGGGGTATCATCATTTTTGTCCAGGCCTGTTTAATAAGTTTACTTTTTAAAATAATTCTGTTGAAGCATGGTTCAAAATCAATGTCGGATTTTAATTTGTTAATTTTCATAGAATTTTTATTTATTATTACTTTTGTCAGATTTTCTGAGTAAACAGTGTACACTTTTCTAAGCTTAATACCTTTAATAAAATTAGATACAAAAAAAATAAATACATACTAGACAAATGAGGAGATTACACATTAATATTCATGCCGTAACAGTGTAACATGATGTTTTCATGATTCTAAATTGTTTTTATGAGCTAAATACCTGGCTGAAAAGATGTGCTTGTCTTGTGTCTTTAGTGGTAACATGTCAAAAGCAGGATTTAGATAATGGACTAATTACTAATGGCCCGCGCAAGGAGTCCTATAACTATGGAGAAGCAGTGACATACTCTTGTAAGGAAGGCTTTAGACTTCAAGGAGCTTCGGAAATACACTGTTCTGATTATGGAATTTTTCAACCTCCTCCTCCTTGGTGTGAGGGTGAGTAATCTCATGAATATTTTGGCCTCTACTCAAAGAATGACTCTTAGCTAATCACTCTAGGAGGTTGGAACTAACTGTGGTATACATTTGTGCTCTTTAATGGGGGAGGGGGGGTTGAAGTCTATTCCCATCAAAAAACAAATTTGAGTGGAAAGATGGTGCTCTATTATCTCAGCACTATTAAATCAATGTTGGTCAGCATGGGCGTTGGTCAGCTAGTGTGGTGGAGCTGGGGACCCAGCATTTTTTCTCCGAGCAGGTCGGCTGCCTGTCAGTGCCACATTGGCAGCAGTTCGAAAAGAGGCTGTAGTTGGCTTTGCATTTATCAGAGAAGACATGTTAAGTCTGTACACTCCTAGTGTTAAGTGCATTGCTAGTGCTAGAGAGAGTTATGATAGAGTGAGGTACTTGGTAGTACTACATTAAGAGAAAATGGGGGGAAATTATTCAACATTCAAGATTGCAGGGGAAAGATTATCTGGTCTGTAATGAAAATGGATGGAATCCACCTCTGTGCATCAGCAAGATCATTCTTGCGTTATAAAAATGCATTATACCCTACCTAATCCAGATATGTTCAGTGTTTGGGCAGGCAGAAACCAGGAAAGCATAGGCTAAATTAGAACTACGCAAAATAGTGAGACAAACCTTAAGAACACACACAAAGTCAAGGCCCAGATGTGAAAAGTCTAGAGGGGAATCTGAACTTAATACAAAACTAGACAATGGAAGTACTAAGGCAGAACTGAAGGACAAAGGCAGTGCTAATGCTGAGCAAAAGGACAAAGGCAGTGCTAATGCTGAGCTAAAGGACAAATGCACTTCTAATGCTAAGCTAAAGGCAAGAAACACATTTACATTTACATTTACGGCATTTAGCTGACGCTCTTCTCCAAAACGACTTACAAGGTTACTCGTATTACAGATGTGGGCCAATGTAGTGTTAGGAGTCTTGCCCAAGGACTCTTATTGGTGTAGCGCAGCACAGTCACCCACACTGGGAATCGAACCCCAGTCACTTATTGGTAGATAGTGGTGTTATCTGTTGCGCCACACCAACCACACACAATACAATAACCAGAAGATGATGATGATGATGACTGTGTTTTAATTACAGTTTAAAGGAGTTTCATGTGTTTCCATGAAACCAGGGCCCAGTTAATATACATTAACGGTCACATGTTGGTCAGAGACTTTTCTTCAACAATGGCAGCATTAATGGGCCTTAAACTCATGCTGAAAATATTTACCAACAGAATAACACTATTTCAGCTCTTATGTGTGTATGAAGGTGTGGTATCTTGATGCAGTAAAACATCCAAGTATCTCCCTGACAAAACTGTAATTCTTATCTTCTCAGAGGTGACGTGTACAGCACCCCCTGCTATAGATAATGGACAGTTTGATCCACTCCAGAAACTATATGAATATGGACAAACAGTGACCTACTCTTGTACAATAGGCTTCAGTCTTGATGGAGCTTCCACCATAAACTGTTCTCTTGATGGAACTTTTTATCCGTCTCCTCCTCAGTGCGTGGGTGAGTGATCTCATTAATATTTTGTTCAGATAGGTTTAGTGTAGGCGATCATATAATTATGTAATGTAATATGTCCCCAAACATCACAGGTATATGACAGTAACTACAGACTAATAGAAAATGTCTATAAAATATAATGAACTTTGCTTTTTTATAGATTATTTGAAGAATGCCATGGTAGTTTCCTTGTGTCTTGTTTCTCGTAAGTATTACACTCAACTGACACATTGGGGCAAGTGTTAAACTGACTGATCAGCCCCATATGCCCAACATACATATTTAATAAATCTAATATATATTCTATTCTATTCTATTCTATTATATTATATTATATTATATTATATTATATTATATATATCTTCAATAAGTGGTGTTTCAGTGGTACTGAAAGTTCCAGAATGTCTTTTAATTTGCCATGGGCTCATAACTCCCTGTTTGTGATCATGATTGACTATAGCTGGTAGCTTTAGCTAAACAGGAAGGAAGACCAAAAGGAGTATGACCAAACCTGTCACCCCCAGCTGAAAGGAAAATACTTTGTATGGTCAGGAACAGCTATCAAGGCTCAAAACTATCAAAGCCCAGGCCTATCATGAACTGGAAATGGCTAGAATACCAGTGTTACTCTCCGCAGTAAGATTACATTTATATTACCATTGATTAAGAGGCTGCTGTCCAAGAAAGAAGCCCCTGAATCCAAAATCAGCACCTTTAGATATAACTGAAGTTGTTGGAGGGTTGTGGTATCATAACACTCTGGCTGTTTTGCTGCCAGTGGATCTTGTACATTGCACTACGTGGATGGAAAAACCAGGAAGGAGGACTACCTGAGAATTCTTCAGCATAACCTCAAACCATCAGCTAGACGGTTGAAACTGGGACACAATTCGGTGTACCAATGACCCCCAAAACATATTAAAGATGGTTGTGGAATGGATAAAGCAGATTATGCATTTAATGGATAAAGCTAACATTATGCATTTAAAATGGCCTTTGCATTTTTGGTCCTGGCCTCAACCCTCTCCGAAATATGTGTGCTTTGCTTGTCTGTGTCGTTAAAATAACTTCTATTATGTCTCATGTACAATTTCACGTGACCCTGCATGGTAAGGGATGGAACTAACAGAGGAACTGTTGGAATTAGACACTGGAGATGGGCTGTTTGTCACTGAAACATGTGGGGATAGGTGGAGCTATGCATCATACTGCAACCGGCCAGCAGAGACACTAGAACTTTTGAGAGACGTTGCGCTGTCCAGTTTTAATAGAAACATTTAGTGGGACTTGTTTACTCTCACAAACATGCTTATAAAAAAAGTTTCTGTTTCTGTCATGCAGTGATTCTGGCACTGGTGATTGTGGTGTTTCTGGTGAAGAAAAAGAAATCGTAAGTAACTCCACTCAGTATATGGGAATAAATGACAATTATTTTCTGCATAAACTAATGCCTGCATTAGTCACCTTTAGTCAAATCCTATTCATGATCCATTGCTTTACTGACATACTGCTTGCAGCTTGTTTAAGCTATAATAAGTATCTCTTTGACTATGTATGAGCACTAATGCCTATTTTACACTCATTGCTCCATGAAGCTGCTATGAACTGAATGCCATGCAAACATCACACACACAGACGCCTGTAGAACACCAATGCTGCTCTTGTGCTGCCTTCTTTTCTGAAGTTGACCTGGGTGATTTGGTTTGATCAGAGAAGTGGGCTGAGATTAAGTGTGCTTAGGTGTTTAGCCATGCTCAAAGTGACCAGTGCTGGACTTCTGGCTTGCAGATCTGCACGTGTTAACTCTGGAAAGGTGACACTAAAAATTGAAGAGGGCAAGCCACTATCACCCTCAGTATCCTGGTAAGACTAATGAATGCCTCTCAGCTTCTTTATTGAATAAAAGGAATCTGTTGACCCCACTTATTTAGTTTCTTGAGTGTAAAGGAAATTCTGTATGAGTTTGTTAGCAGCTCGTCTTGCTACGCATAATACTGTTACAGATGAGCATCATAGAAAGCTAGCATGTAGACTACATAATTGTGAAAAATGCCTCTGCATGTCGGCCTCTTTTCGTCACGAAAGTATTATTTCTACATGTGTTGCTTCCAATCACAATCAGCCTGTAGCAAAAAGCGGCAATTTCTGGGTCCAAGCACAATAAGGCATGATGGCCCCACATAGGGCCTTTTTGTGAGCAGAAGATAAGTGGAAGTCAAGAGTTTTGAAAACGGACCTCATTTGTTGAGTGTTGATGAGTGTTGTTCAAAGAGCATGTCTATAGAGGGTCATATAACTTCTGTTTTACAGAAAATAATGGCACTAATATTTTTAATGAATTAGGAAGCTCAGAATCTTTGAATCAAAGCTTCAGTAAAGTACTGTTAGGTAAAATATTGCAATAACTGCAATAAACAAACCATTTCAGAGTGGTCACAAATGGTCTCAAATGCAATGCTAACTTAGAAGTGGTGACAAAACAAAAGAATGTTGAGTTGATGATTTTTTATATTATTTCTTTAAGTCATGACTGAGCAGCAAAAGGTTTAATATGTTTCCAAACTTCACACACACAGTTTTAATGGGTGTTATATTAAGGCATATTGTAATAGAAATGTGGAATTTCATCATTTGTTTTAGTGCCTCTCAAACACAACACCCAAAACAACAAACACGAATAGCATTTAATATAACAGTCAATATATATTTATATATATAAATGTATATTAGTTCTGTCAACATTATCACACATGATTAATCTGCAAACTTTAAAACACGTTAGCCTTTTTTTTTTTTTTTGCAAATGAATTATCTTGCCAAGTTTGGCCACCACTTCCTTCCGTAGGTCACTCTCTTTACAGAGCCTAAAGATATATTAGCAGTTCTATTTAGCTATGTAAACACAGTGTCGCTACTGTTGAGCTCAGAGGATTGATTACACTTTATTAATGATGAAATATGGATTAAATCTCACAAGTTACTCTCATTCATCTTACACTCCTTCATCTCACTCTCACACACACAGAGCTGTTCTCTTTAAGCTCTTGGCTTAATCCAGCCCAATGACTGATCATCCATTTATCTAGCATTTAAGCATTTTCTCTATTAAAGCTTCTTTGTCCGAGCTTCCTTGTGTTCATGGCTAACATTCTCAAAACTACACTGAGATATTATATATTATATGGCCCAAGGACGTGCTAGCTATAATTTTAATTTGTCATTAATCAGAATTAATCACAGAATATTGGGACCAGGGACGGAAGCAGCTTAAAGGGAACTGTGCTACATGAGCGTAGATTTGTAATCCTTTACAGCCTATATTCTGATACTGCTCTGCCATGCTATTGTGTTGCTGTACTAAACAATAATGGAAGTCAGTACCTTCCTACTTAAGAGACTTAGTGATGGTTGTCCCTGAAAACCTTAGAATCCACCCTGTCCAAGAGCTTTAATCTGCATCAGGCCTGCTTCATCTGCCTTCCCTGCTTCATGCATCTAATGTACTGTAAACTTCAGTTAGACACTACTCAACAGATTCTGGTTAGTCTCACTTTTGAAACTTTCCTATTTTTCTGTAATGTTTTCTAGATCGGAGAGCTATTCCCTGGCCATGGTGAACTCCACGAAGGATTATTCAAATAATTGCCCTGATGCGCATGCTGAATGTTAATCATGGACACCCCACGGCTTCAGCCTGAACCCTCTTTAGTTCATTCAAATACTCAGAGACTTTTCTTCATGAAGGTATGCATTAACTGAACAACATGATGTACTGAATGATATTTGGCTTAAAGTTGTACATCATGTTCACATTAAGGTCATTATGTTCTACACCGTTATGACAAAAACTGTGTTGATGTAATACAGTGATGTTGATGTAAAACATTTGGGCACCCCTGGTAACAAAATATTTTGTTGAGTGAGTAGATCATGAGCAAAGGCACAGAGTTAAAGATAAAACATTATTTTCAACATTGCAAGCAAAATATATGTATTACAATCCTAGAGTGAAAAGGGGAAGAAGCACCAAGCATAAGGTTGGCAATCCCCAGACATTTGAACTCTTATCACTTTAACAAGGTCTTTAGACCTTAATTAGCTTTTTAGAGCTATGGTGTGTTCAGAATCTTTATTAGTGAAGGCTAGGTGATGCACATTTCAAAGCTTTAGAAATACTCCAAATCCTCCAAACTTGTCCCAACTGCCTAGAACTTTGAAAATCAAAATAATTGATGCCCAAAAGAACAGAAGAAAGCTGTAAGGAGACAGCAAAGTGTTTTCAAATTGAAGAAAACATCACACCAAAAGAAAAAGCCAAAGAAGTAAAGAGGATGGCTTTTACAGCAGGTTCCCCAAATGTTTGCTGTGGGGCATCTAATGCACTGCCACTATGGCCCGGAGGTCGCAAGTTTGAATCCAGAGACCCAAGCTTGCTTTGAGTCCAAGAGAGCACAATTGGTACTTTTAAACCTTAAAGTGATGTTGGCCGGCACAGGTGTTCTGTTTGTGAGTTGGTGAGACAGAGCTGGGGACATATCGCTTGGCGCTTTTCTCTGAGCATGTCGGCTGTCTGGCAAGTTGGAAAAAGAGGCAGTGGTTGGTTTTGCATGTATCAGAGGACCTTATCCTCCTAGTGTCGGGAGCATTGCTAGTACTAGGGGGAGTTACAAACAGGTGGGTTTATTGGCAGTACCAAATTGGGAGAAAATGGGTAAAGTTTGACAAAACAAAACAAAAAAAGAAAGTATGATATTTAACTTTGTGCTTCTTGAAAATGAGGTCATATTTAATTGCTGTATGTTCACAATAACAGACATTTTAACCACTGGTGCCCAAACTTTTGCATGCTGCTGTATATTTTGTTTTTTGTGGAAATATACAAATGTACTCAATTTAGTCCATTATTTTTTGCAGTGGTGCTGAACTTTAAGACTCTCACTGATGCTGTATTTTAACGGAGGTTAAGACTAGTGCCTCAGGTGTTGTTGTATATTATGTTATATATTACTGTCCTTTAGAAAGGATATGGTTAATCTGTAAAAAAAAAAAGGGGGGGAGCCATTTAGAGTGGTTAGGTGTGATATGCTGTGTTAGAATTGGTCCCAGTAGTGGCGATGGGAACCAGACATCCAAAGAGTTTGATGACATTTGGCAGTGCCGGCCAGCATTCCTCTAGAGTGGTGTGGGGAGAAAGTGCCACTCTCTATATTTATATATAGAATGTTTTTGCCTTTTTTTCTCACCACCACTTTTAACAGTGGGTAGAAACGCTTTAATTTAGATTAATTCGACACCCTGTTAATGTTCTGCAATTTTTAATAACATTTCTATTGTTCAGTGTTATTTAGTAGAACCTGTATATTCCAAATTACTTTTGAAGCTCTGATTGCAGTGGACTAAGGCCACTATGATCCGAGGATTGCTAGTTAGAATCCTGGGTCACTCTGTTTGCCATCAGCAGCCGGAGTCAGAGAGAGCACAATTGGCCTTGCTCTCTAAGGGGTGGTTTGATGGAATTTCCTCCCCACATCACTCCTACTGTGATGTTGTTTAGCACTGGTGCCTGTTAGCTGTTGTATCGGAACTGGGGAGCCCCACCTACCTCCAAGTGTGTTAGCTACCTAGCATTGCTGCATCAGCGGCAGTTGGAAAATTGCATTGTTTGTAGTGTCAGAATTTCATGAAAAGTAGACTGTAAGACATGCTACTAAATGTCCCCAGATGTTCCACATTGATGTCCATTGAAGGTTGAGAATATTATTCTTAATCATTTTAATTTGCCATTTGGTGGGTTGACGGTAAATGTATGTGAATGGCTTTGCACAAAAAAAACCACACACACACAGTCTGTTCTATCAGCAAATTACTACGTTAAGTCTAAATTGTTTAGGTAAACTAGTACATTTAAGGTCAGACAGAACTGTGTACTATGTACTATGTGCCTATTTGCAATCTGCCCAAGGCTGGCTATACTAAGCACTTTAAAATAGGAGTAGTTTCTGCTTCTGTGGAATAATATTGAGCAGAATGCAGTCTGTATTTTTGTAATGTGTTATTCTTTCTTAACATAGAAAGAGATCACCCTCATGCAGTATTAAACCTATAAATAATATATAATTATATACTGTCATAGAGAAGTTATGATGTGGAGTATGTATAAGGTGCAGGCATCTCTCATGCTTTCTAAAAGGAGCTGTTGTCATTCTTAGCTTGTATTTTGAATGTTTTATGTTCATACTTGAGTGAATTAAAGATGATTTCCCTAATGCACTGTATGCTTCCTGTGTGTGTCTTGTCGTCTTTATGTGATAAACATCTTGTTTTTAGGCAGCTTTTTTGAGGGTGAGATTGGTTCTGTATTCAATTTAAGGTAAGATGATGTTCTGAGCAAGTGGCCAGGTAGCCAATGAAATTAAACTGCCCAGATTTATAAAACACACTGTCAGATGTAACATGACATCATGAGCAAACAGCGTCATGGTAGCACATTTGCTCATTCGTAAACGAGGGCTTGTTTTTCTGTTTTCCTGTTACAAGTCTTTTCCCTTATTTGCATATGCAGTAAGTGATTCGTAACCCAACACCGCCCTACAAAAAAGTAACGCTTGAAAGAATTCTGACCCTTTTGAATGCTTTTTTTAAAGCAAGTCCTCTACAAATATGCCCTATACTTATCATCTAAATACCTAAGACCCCGTTTACACCAGGTCACTTCATGCGTCTTGAGTATCAGGATTATATCTGGATCAGGCCAAGACACATAAAAACACAAGTGTAAACATACTCAAATCCATTTGAATGTCAATGCATGTGGCTAAAATCTAATCAGGATACAATCCAGATACTAGTCCTGATCAGGTGTAAATGGGGTCTACTTTCGTCTCTTTGGTTTGAACACCATTGCAACAGTTTTAGTAGAGCAAGTAGTGAGTGTAGTCCATTTAGACTACACAGACGTTGCTGAGCAAAATAGCATACGATTTTACTTACTTAGAAAAAACAAACAAAACAGACCCAGGTTCAATTAAGTCATTTGTATAATCTTAATAATGTGCCTTGTTTATTGCTCTACTGTTTTTTACAGTGGACAGGTTTTGGTACATTTAAAAAAACCTGTTGATTTTCTTTATTTACTTGAAGCAAAATATTACAAATTTATGAAAAAAAGTGTGCTAAGATGTTATGAATATGATTATTCAGCAATAACATGAACATAGTAGCAATATTGACTGTTACAATAACCTCTACCAACTGCCAACGGCAAGACAGAAAAAAGAAAGTAAAAGCATCCAGGCAGTTCCAGTGCTAGGATGTTTGCCATGTTGCTCAACAGGGTGGGCTTTTAAATATAAAGGCTATTGGGTTGAGTTTCGAAACTTGTGTTTAGTCTAAAGGATATTAAACATGTATTTAAAAGTATGTAGCTAAACAAAGATATTTAAAATGAGTTAAACTCCTTAGCAGGTCAAATGTGTCAATGATTTATTATTAATCAGCAAATTAGGGAAAATTTGCAATTCAAGCAATACAGCAAATACAGCAGTTAAACACTGGTTGTGAATAATTCAGGACTAGTTGTAATATTTACAACACTCTAAGCAAAAGGTTATTTTTTTTAGTGACAAAACCATTTTTGTGCTATATAGAACCATATTTAAAACATTTAGCAGACAACTATCTGCTACCAATGTGAAGAATCTTTTAACCAGGCAAAGAACTATTTAAGAATCCAGATAGCTCTTTGAATTGTGATGGTTACATGTAGCACCACTGCACTGGTGAGTGGTGAGAAACAGTTGCCTGTTTGCTGTCAGAGTTCACAGATCATGTTGCTATGGATGTGTTCAGTTATTATTATATCAGTTATTTATCTCAGTGTTACTAAGCTCTACTAAAGCCTGAGTAGACTGATAAATCACTGTGCTGATCAGTTATTTATCTCAGTGTTACTGAGCTCTACTAAAGCCTGAGTAGACTAATAAATCACTGTGCTGATCAGTTATTTATCTCAGTGTTACTGAGCTCTACTAAAGCCTGAGTAGACTGATAAATCACTGTGCTGATCAGTTATTTATCTCAGTGTTACTGAGCTCTACTAAAGCCTGAGTAGACTAATAAATCACTGTGCTGATAAATCACTGTGCTGATCAGTTATTTATCTCTGTTACTGAGCTCTACTAAAGCCTGAGTAGACTGATAAACTCTACTAAAGTCTGAGTAGACTGATAAATAACTGATCAGCACAGTTATTTATCTCAGTGTTACTGAGCTCTACTAAAGCCTGAGTAGACTGATAAATCACGGTGCTGATCAGTTATTTATCTCAGTGTTACTGAGCTCTACTAAAGCCTGAGTAGACTGATAAATCACTGTGCTGATCAGTTATTTATCTCAGTGTTACTGAGCTCTACTAAAGCCTGAGTAGACTAATAAATCACTGTGCTGATCAGTTATTTATCTCTGTTACTGAGCTCTACTAAAGCCTGAGTAGACTGATAAATCACTGTGCTGATCAGTTATTTATCTCAGTGTTACTGAGCTCTACTAAAGCCTGAGTAGACTAATAAATCACTGTGCTGATCAGTTATTTATCTCAGTGTTACTGAGCTCTACTAAAGCCTGAGTAGACTGATAAATCACTGTGCTGATCAGTTATTTATCTCAGTGTTACTGAGCTCTACTAAAGCCTGAGTAGACTAATAAATCACTGTGCTGATAAATCACTGTGCTGATCAGTTATTTATCTCTGTTACTGAGCTCTACTAAAGCCTGAGTAGACTGATAAACTCTACTAAAGTCTGAGTAGACTGATAAATAACTGATCAGCACAGTTATTTATCTCAGTGTTACTGAGCTCTACTAAAGCCTGAGTAGACTGATAAATCACGGTGCTGATCAGTTATTTATCTCAGTGTTACTGAGCTCTACTAAAGCCTGAGTAGACTGATAAATCACTGTGCTGATCAGTTATTTATCTCAGTGTTACTGAGCTCTACTAAAGCCTGAGTAGACTAATAAATCACTGTGCTGATCAGTTATTTATCTCTGTTACTGAGCTCTACTAAAGCCTGAGTAGACTGATAAACTCTACTAAAGTCTGAGTAGACTGATAAATAACTGATCAGCACAGTTATTTATCTCAGTGTTACTGAGCTCTACTAAAGCCTGAGTAGACTGATAAATCACGGTGCTGATCAGTTATTTATCTCAGTGTTACTGAGCTCTACTAAAGCCTGAGTAGACTGATAAATCACTGTGCTGATCAGTTATTTATCTCAGTGTTACTGAGCTCTACTAAAGCCTGAGTAGACTGATAAATAACTGATCAGCACAGTTATTTATCTCAGTGTTACTGAACTCTACTAAAGCCTGAGTAGACTGATAAATCACTGTGCTGATCAGTTATTTATCTCAATGTTACTGAACTCTACTAAAGCCTGAGTAGACTGATAAATCACTGTGCTGATCAGTTATTTATCTCAGTGTTACTGAACTCTACTAAACCCTGAGTAGACTGATAAATCACTGTGATAACAGTGATAAAAACCTTGGGAGCTTTCAGACTGGCCGAATCAGCCACTTAGCCTTAACACAATCATGCATGCATTTATTCTCTGGGAGGAATGCGGCATTCCAAAAATTCCTGTTTAAATATGCAGAAATGTCCTTGGAAACTGGCTAACGCACTCATACATTATAGCCACACAATGGTGTGCATTCAACTAGGCCTTTTTCCACAGAGTAGTTCTCTCCAGCAACCTGGATCAATACATATTAGTTCATAATTCTGTTCTAATCAAAAATATCATACTTGAAAGTGGCAGGTGGAAGTGGATACACCACAGAGTCAACAGTTTTATTCACCCATGCACACTGCTGCCAAAAAAAACAATGGTGGCACAACACAGTCCTAGGGGTTTCTCGATACAAAGTACACCAAGTTCAGACTTAGAACTGACTTAGCAAGTTCGACAGGAGGGCGTTATGCGGACATTTTTGCAATTGGAACAGCAGCGTGGTGCGTAATGCATTCTGGGATATTTGGCTGTACCAAGTCCACACGGGCAGAACAAGAACACATCCAGGCATTTGGTAAAAGTGACCCTTGCATATACTCTTGCTAAAACCATTACTATTAACATAACGAATCATATTTATAATTATACATAATAAAAAAATATAAAATATAATTATATTTCACATTATTACATACTTTACATATTAACCTGTCAATCATAGATCTAACCTTCATCCCCCTAACAGGACTTAACATTAACATTAATCACTGGTTTTCAGTATTGTGCTAAATGTGCTAAATGTGGTACTTCTGGGGTTTTTTTTCCTTTCTCATTATCATACAACCATTAGTTACATAATCATTTCATGCTTTTGCTTTTCGTTTGCCAAACTGTTATCATCCAGAGCAAGATGGGATCCCCATTTGACTCTTGGTTCCTCTCAGGGTTTCTTCTTCTCTCTCTGAGGGGGTTTCCTGCTACTGTCATCGTTGGCTTGCTCACTTGCTCACTAAGCTGTTTTTTGACAATGTTAAAACAAAGTTGTTAAAAGTAGAAATAAACTTTACTTGACTTGACTAGTGAGAATTATCCCAACTATTACTTAACAGTGGGCTCTGACCTTCGAAATGTTGACGGACCGAGCAGAAACCTGACAAACGTCATACTTTCAACTACTTTCTCCACTGTCTGCTGTCGTTTGCAGATTTGGATTGAGCTTCTGAGTAACGTGTTCATTTTTGTATTTTGTTTATTTGTTTATTTTACTTGTGTACACATACAGTATAACAAATACAGCCCAGTACCTAGTATAGGGGGAAAGAGGCAGTTACAAAACAAACAATTTACAATGTACGACAAGACAACAGACAACAGATAGGGGGTGTCACTGTAGTAAGTATTGAGCAGGCATGTTAAAGGAGGGGGAAATGTACATAAATAAATATAAATAAATCAAAGAGGGATCACCTCTGGATAAATTGGGGACCAGATGTTGTTGTAGTAATTCATCTTTTATGCTAAATGTAAGTCGTTCTAAAATTGAATATTTAAGTAGCTTAGTGGTGTGTTTAGTCTGCAAGCTAAACAAACACTAGCATTATCACCGGCTCTACTGTTAGCACAAACAGAGATGTGTTAGTTAGCTGTGCTATTGCACTTAATTTAATGAAATGTCCTGCCTGTGATGTTTTTCAGGTTATCTTGACATCATCTCAGGATAATTATAATTTTCAAAATGTGATAATGTGTGTTAATGTGATATTTTTATGTGATTTCTGTGATTCAGACTATTGTAATGGAAATGAATCACTAAACTAAACTAACTTTTGTTTTGATGATAGTGAATGGGCAACTGGCCATCTGGCCATACCGTAGGACAATTCAATTTAAGAAGAAAAATCTAAGGTCATTTCGCAGACAGAACCATTTTTTACCCATTACAATTATTATAAGACTAAAATAAAAGAGAACGAAGAACAAAGTTAAAGTTAAGTTTAATTCTTACTGAACTACAGTAAAACCAATGATTCAAAGCACACTTTAGTCTTTAAATGCATACCAACCTCATTAATATATACAACATAAAAATGAATGTAAATTTTTAATTTACAAAATTTGTAAACATTTTGCTGTTGCTTAACCCCAACAAATGCAAATTTGTGAGTGTAATCATATAAAAGACAAATGATTACACTACTTTCAGGATTAAAGCATGCCACTGAAATGAATATCCTCACAACAGTAAACATTTTAAAAAGTAATTTAGAAATAATTCCCTATTATTTTATTTCCCTGGTATAGAATTCATCATGTTTTATATTGTCTAGCATTTATTTAAATATTTTTTATACTGGACAAAATAAAATAAATTATATAATAAATAAAATAAATAAAAAATATTTTATGATACATAATACATAACATAATATTATGATACGTCAGCTTCGGCAACAAAACTATTAGAGCTATTGCCAATATAGGGATCAGAAGTATCATTTAATTTATAATAATAACAACACAATCTCTTATAAAATACATCTTATAGAAGACAAGACAATACATTTGGCTTGTCCAGTGTTGCACAGCTGAGGGATACACATAGGAGATGGTGGTAATGTGTTCTGCTGAAGCAGGTTTTTGAATTCCAGGGAAGTTCCTGGAACAGCAAGTTAATAAATGACTCATGAATTAATGAATGACTCTAAATATGTACTATGTACTCCTCTACTAGGAGTTCAACTAGTGGAGCCAAAAGCAAAAGAAATGTCTTATAAGATTAATGTAGTTTATACTAATCTTTAAAGTGTTCTTGTTGTGCTTAGCAGTTATCTACATCTTGATCTAGTGTTTGATGAACTGTGTACTCATTGCCAGTTATACTGCACTGTTAGCTATTTTAGCTATTTTTTTATACTGCAGACTTAGCTATTTTAGCTATTGGGTCAGAATACATATATACAGCAGCGTCCAAAAGTTATGGCACCCTGAAGGTCCTAATTTCTGAAATTTGCAAACATTTTGCTGTTGCTTAACCCCAACAAACATTTGTGAGTGTAATCATATAAAAACAATAAGACAAATAATGACAATTCTCCCAAGATAATCAAGAAAGCATGACACTGAAATTAATATCCTCACAACAGTTAATTTGTTAAATGTTAAATTTCAATTTTATAAGTCATTTGTTTTTTTTTCAGACATTAAGTAATTTAGAAATAATTCCCTATTATTTTATTTCCCTGGTATAGAATTCATCATGTTTTATATTGTCTAGCATTTATTTAAATATTTTTTATACTGGCCAAAATAAAATAAATATTAATTATTTTATTTTTATTTATGTATTTCTCAATATGCTGTCATAATATTACAATTGGAATATGAGGGGAGATGTTGCTTTAGGCCTTGAAATGTTGAAGAATGTGTCAGGCACTCGGTATCGCGCCCTCCCCGGACTTCCCCTTCACTTCCTATTCGTTTCTTTTCATTTATGTTGATTCATTGTTCATGTTCACCACTGGAGCCGTGAGCAAAGGCCCAACAAATATGTCACCATTTACTCGAAAGGCAGACTTAGCTATTTTAGCTATTGGGTGAGGATATATATATAGCAGCATCCAAAAGTTATGGCACCCTGAAGGTAATAATTTCTGTTACAGTGAATAACTCAAGAAAGATAATTTTATACGTTGGGGTACCCTGCATGGTCAGTACTTCCGCTGCTTGCAAACACTTTTTGTAGCCAAAGCAGTCTAAGCAGCTAAGAGTCGTTCCATTCTTGTTTGGGGGATTTTTGTTGTTGTTTTGTTTTTTACAGGTGGTGTGATGTTCCTTCTAGATTTTGCTGGTATTTAATTGAATCTATTCTTCCCTCTACCAGTGAAATGTTCCCAAATCATGATTTACTGTGCTTAACAGTTGGAGAGGTGTTCTTTTCATGAAAGTCTGTACCATTGTTCTCCAAACATAGCTTTGCTCAGGGTGGGCAAAACATCCTATTTTTTGTGCACCACCACTCAAGAGTCTGCTAAACCTTTTTGAGGTTTGATTTTTTTTTTTTAGCAGTCCTACAAGCATTTCTCTTTGAAAGTCTCTTGGTCTTCCAGATCTCAACTTGACCTTCAGAGCTCCTGTTGACCATCGTTTTGTAATTACATTATGAAGTGAGGAAACATCTTTCTGAAAACTCATTGCAATTTTAGCATAGCCTTCTCTTGAGTTATTTTAGTACCAGGCTAGTACTAGAGTACTAGGCAGATGCTTAGTGGACCTCATTGCTGCTGATTGTTGAGACAAGGTGTAAAAAGTCAGAGCAGTTATAAAGCTTTGACATTTGCATCACCTAATCTTCCCTAAGGATGATGTAAACAAGCTAAAGCCACAACAAGCTACAATGTGAGTGACTTACATACTTCTTCTTATTCTTCTAATAAATCTGTGTCAATCGCTATATTGAAAAGCACACAGTCGTCTCACATTTTACAGTATGAGTTTGTTTTTATTGATTCTAATGTAATGTAGTGTTCTTACTGCAAACAGTACTTAAACAGTACTGTACAGTTTTTGTGACTTGCTTTTGCACAGTACTGTATTATTTTGGCTTTCTGTGATGTCTGTGGTATGTTTATGTGTCCTTGTTTTATGGACGTCATGGTGTGTTTGAAAGATGATTGCTGCTTAAGAAGGCCACTGTGATTGAGATAAAGACTTTCCAGACACGGTGTGACAGTCTGATATATCCTAAGAATATGATTTCTGTGAAAATACACAGTGTTTCGTTAGCTTTGTTGTCTGTGAGACAGCAGTGAACCATGGGCCTTCAGTTCAGGCCACAAATCTCAAAACTATGTTAGTGCTAAGTTAACAGCAGTACACTTGAAAACCTTTGCCCGTTGTGGATTAAAGATTGACATTTAAAGCTTTTGAAAGACACCCAATGTTTTACAGAGGTGTCAAGTAACAAAGTACAATTGCTTCATTACTTAAGTAGAAATTCTGGTTATCTATACTTTACTGGAGTACTGGAGAATTATTTTTCAGCCGACTTTTTACTTCTACTGCTTACATTTTCACAATTATCTTTTAAAAATAGCCTCATTGCTCCTATTTCATTTCAGTTTGTTTTCATTCCCGGCTTGTCATTGTTAAAAAAAAAAAAAACTATCCAGATAAATTAAAAAAAAAAGTGCGACATAGCAGACATATGTCTAGTATAAAGATGTCCGTGGCAGAGACTCAAAAGAATGTGAGTGAAATGTCCCAACTAAGCTCCAAGTTTACATTCCATTACAACAGGTACACCATTACAATACTTATAGGCAACTACTCATCATATTTCCCTCCATGAAACACACATTGAAGCTCAGTAGTGCACATAGACGCTCCTTTAATAGATCTGATATTACTAAAATGCTTCATTTTCAATGGGCAGATCTGCAGCTTAACAGGCAGCCTAGTGCAGCCCAACATTTTTAACACGAACATTTTAATAGAACATTGTCCTCATTATGGCTTTTACAAAAAGTGTTTTTTTGGGGAGGAGGGGTAGTGCACTATAGGCCCCTGTGGCGCAGCTTAAGCTTTTGGCCTCTGCTTTCCTTTACATTACTTTTACTCTTCTACTTTAAGTAGTTTTGAAACCAGTACTTTTACACTTTTACTGGAGTAAAAAGCTTAAGTTGATACTTCAACTTCTATGGAATTCTTTTTAAACCCTAGTATCTCCACTCCTACCTGAGTAACGAATATGAATACTTTTGTCACCTTTGATGTTTTATTTGAAGCTTGTAATGGAATATGTATTTTACCTTTTATTTTGCAGCTTAACAGTCCTGGGCTGTCAATGCTGTTTTTTTTTTTTTATCTGACTGAATCCTGGTTGGAAAAAAGGATTGCATAGAGTCACATGTTTAGAACTTCCAGAAGGCCTAAGCCCTTTTCTGAAATGTAAGCTCCCAGGACTTGTGTGTTTAGGATGGTAGTAACTTCAGGCTCCTGCAGATGGCGCTACACGAGGATGACTGGGCTATAAATAACTATGGGGTCAAATCCTTCATAGATTGAGAAAAGGTGGTACAGTGCAGTGAGTGTCCTTTTGGATGTGTGAAAAGTAGATTTCAAAGCAGATGTTAATGATTGGCAAAAAGGATTGATTGCATTTGGGCGTGCCAAAGGCCATAGTGTGAATAAAGTAGCTGGATTTGCAGCTGTATGGAAGTGTATGGTCATACAGGTCTACCAGCAGTGGCAGAAATCCCAGACTACAGGTTTTTAACTGAACTGTGTAACTAAGCAGTGGTGGTGTGATCATGTTAGTGGCATTAAGAGACAAATCTCTGTGTCAGGCATGTGTTGTCTTGTGTTTGGCTACCACTACATGCCATATTTCATTTATGAGTGTGCATATTCATCTTTCTTGGCTAAATATTAGACAAAAATGGAGGCTTCATAAAAGATACTCAACCACTTTCTGGATCTGGGTAGGAAACGCCATGTTGTGAATGAAAGGTGATCATGTGATCATGCATTAAACTCATGCATAGTTTGATCATGTTTATTTCCAATCGTTCCTTTCAAACCCGTTCATAATAACAGGTTATGGTCAGACAAAGCCAGTCCCACCCACTGAGAATCAGTTTCTAATTGTTTTGGCAGTAAATCTGTTTCATAATGCCTTCAGTTCTGCTTGATACCAGTGACTAAAAACAAATCCTGGTTGGACATTTTGGTATGTCGCAAACCTAGCCCTTTTGTTGCCAACCTAGATGTAGTAATTACTAGTACTGTAATACTGGAATAAGGCCTTTTGTAAGCAAGTTCCTCACTGCTAGAAGGCATGTAGTGTATTTCTGTGGTGTTTGTTTCTTCATGGACATCATGGTGTGTGGAGCGTGACTGTTGAGAAAGTTATTTTGATTGAGATAAAGAATAGTTTACACTAGTCTCCAAACTGTTCTACCAGACATTATGGCGCGGCCTGTGGCCATGGAGCTGAAACTGTGCTAAAAGATTACAGATTATCACCCCTAATCAAAAGTATATCTTTGAATATAGAACATATATCCTGATAATATATTTCTGGCACATGAGAAAATACAGCTCTACATATGCTTTTGTGTGTCTTCAATGCCTGGCATTTGGAGAGTGATTGTTCTATGAGAAGGTCCTCTTGTGATTAAGATAAGAACTTGCTTATGAAAGTCTCCAAAATATTCTACCAGCTGAAATGCAAAGGCCTATTTCAGAGAAGTAGAACTGCTCATTCGAGAACTATGATGGCCTCAGTGACTGCTGTAGATGTCATTAACCAATAAGGTTTGTGATCCAAACATGGGCAATCAGCATTTTCAAGCACAGCCTATCTAATTCATGCATTATTTGAACTGAGGTATAACAGCCTGGGGGCGCTGTCAAACTCCTCACTTCTATCTCTATCTATCTCTCATCACATTTGGTCTAGTACACAAGTGTAATACACCAGGCTAGCCATTGCTCCCCACACATTTTGCCTGTTGTGTTAGCATTAAGCTAACAGTGGTGGAATTTTGGGCGTTGCCTCCTTCAGTAAACTTATCAAAGCAAATTCATCACAATGGAACCACAGTAGAGTATAAACCGCTCAGTACAAAGCCAAAAGCATGTAGGCAACAGGTTGCTGAGTTGTACAGACTGTTCTTCTCTTCTACTCCCAGAACCATTACCATCCATTACCATCACAGCATGACGCTGGCTGCAGTTTGCCCAACATAGGACTAACAAACTAAAATCTAATAGAATACCTCAGCTGTTAGCGGTAGCCAACAACTGGTACACCAGATTGTACGCCATTTTTGCTAAGGTACTTCTCAAGGATGAGGGAGCAGGTTTCCCCTTGACGTAGGAGGAGGAGTCACATCTGAAATGATATGGACAAAAGTATTGGGACACCTGTCATTCAGTGTTTCTTCCGAAATGAAGGGTATTAAAAGAGTGTATCCTGCTTTTGTTGGCACAACTGTCTCTACTGTCCAGGGAGGAAAGCTTTCTACTAGATATTGGATCATTGCTGTGAGGATTTTGTTGCATTCAGCGACAAGTGAAGGTCAAGGTGTTAGTGAGGTCATGATGTTGGATGATCAACTCATCCCATACTTCTCAACTCATCCCAAAAGTATCCAAAAGTATTGGATATAACACCATCCATCATTCCAGAGAACACAGTTCCACTGCTCCACAGCTCAATACTGGGGGGCTTTATAGCCCTCTAGCCTACGCCCGGCTTTAGTCATGGTGCCAATAGGTTCTTGTTTATCTCCTCCAGAGAGTCCTGTTCTATTGGCAGTATGTCTTTACAGGGCTTAGACAAGCCATGTTTGTGTGTGTGTGTGTGTGTGTGTGCATTTGCACATCTGTGTCAGCAATGGGTGCAACTTAAAGTAGCTGAATGTATTAATCAGAAGGGGTGTCCACAAACATTAGGACATGTAGTGTATGTACACAAGCCACTATTGTGTGACTATTATTACAAGTCAAAGGTCTCTTTTCAGGGTACTGTATAGAGCCTTTTTTCTTGTGTACACACTAGAATGGAGCACCACAAATCCTGCATTCTGTGTTCAGGATCTGTACCAGCTCACACTTTTTACTGAACAAGAGCTGATTCAAAAGCTGAAGCATGGAAAGGACATGACGTAAAAATAGAACTTTCATTAAATAACTGAAAAAAAAATCCTCTGTTTTTGTTTGGCAAGCGACACAATGACACAATGACATTCCAATAGCACCTCCCATGTTCAGTGGCATATACGAATCACCAGGGCTAGTTCTGAGTAATGTAGTATCTATCATGTTGCTCAATCCAGCAACTTTTTCTCAATGAATATATCAGTGGTCTATGGTTATAACGCTTGTGGCACACACTGGACCTCACAATGTTTCAGGAATGAGAGTCTATTTTACCTGCGCTCTTCCATTAACAACTGGTTTGTGATCTTGATATGTATGATATGTAATTTAGTTTTTGTAATTCCTAGTGCCTGAATCATGACTGGCAATTACGCAGTGAACTATATCAAACAGATACCATGCCGCTCCCTTCCACCAGATCAGTTATAAAGGGTGCGGAAATGGGTGCAGTCCAAGGACTTGGCTAAGGCTCAAGGTTTTGATCCCATTCAAAGGCAGACATGGCCTCAGCTGCTTCTTCCACTAATGCTAATCTTTTTTATTGCTTTTATAAATGTAATCATTGCCAAAAAATGTGTCAAAAATAAAAGAAAAGTGAATGAAAGTGAATTAACCAGTGAGCAGAACATGTTATTACAAACTTCTATTATCAAAGAATAGCTTCACCAGTCTGTACAGAGGTCCCTGTAGTTACTGAGTAATACGCCTTAGTGTGCAATGAGCCTTGGGCATTGTTGCTGGCCATCAATGCAAAAACATGTAAAAATGCCTCAGAATAATATATTGAGGATACAATATCATAAATTGAGGCCAGAAAATAAAATACACAGGCTACAAAATAATATATTAGGTGCACAGGATAAGATATATATCCAAAATATCATTTGATATAGCAAATTAATTTCTAGTGGCCACAAAATAATATATTAAAGGAACAAAATAATATATTAAGGAAACAAAATCATATATTGATGCTTAAAGATAATAAATTATGGCCACAAAATAATATATTGAGGCCACAAGATGATATATTGAGGCTTACAGATAACATTGAGGCTACCAGATATATTAAAGTTTCTAGTCCACAAGATAACCTATTAAACAGTGATGAATATTACTGCCCTATGTGAATCCACCGGCAAAGAGATCATGCGCAGGTGTTTCTATATAAAGATAATGTTATATCTTTAAAGATGCAGCAATTTAGTTCAAAGTCTTTCGATGACATCTCCAACAGTGACAATTTCCTAACTTTATCTTTTAATCTTTTACAGTTATGTCCAAGAGTTGGTGATGCCTAACTGCCTTTCAAGGGGTCCAAGTGGCAAATTATTGATTGTAATTTATATGTTTTAATTTTGTCATCTTTTCTTGGTACATTCAAAATTTCAGATGTCTGAATGTAAGTGTAGTCTACACCGTTGAGCTGTGTTCTTGCAATGCCAATAAGAACAATATCGGCACCATCTCCTAGACAAGATCAGAGACTTGATTACCGAGTGTTACATCTGTTTCATTCTGAGGTTCACATTTGGAACGACAACATCTGCGGTTTATTGGTTGGAGAAGGGCATTATCACAGGATTTACCATTTCAGTGATTTTGTTTGCACTGGCTATGAATATAAAGGTAAAAGGTAAAGGTGCACGTATTTGTCACTGTACAGCGAAATGTGTCCTCTGCATTTAACCCATCTGTGGTAATGAACACACTCACACACACACACCCAGAGCGGTGGGCAGCCAACTCCAGCACCCGGGGAGCAGAGAGGGTAAAGGGCCTTGCTCAAGATCCCAACAGTGGCAGCTTGCCAAGCCCGGGAATCGAATCCACAACCCTGTTATTGACAGGCGCTCTAACCGCTGAGCCACCACTGCCCCAATGCTGGTGAAGTCAGTAGAAGTGGAGTGTAGAGGTCCATTCACCAGGTCAGGTGTGCAAAAGCCCCCCATCAGAGCATATACGGACAATCTGACAGTGACTATTATCAGGTTGCAGATGGATCCTTCAAGGCCTGGAACGTCTCATCACCTGGGCCCAGATGGACTTTAAGCAGCTAAATCTTAATCCCGGGTACTGATGAGGGGGAAAGTCACTGTCAATTTCCGCTTCTCCCTTGGAGGTGTCCAGATACCTTTGGTCAGCAACTGCTCCCTGAGGGACACTGCTGCACTTCAGGCAACTGGCAGAAAGCTGGGATGTTGGCTAACAGCAGTGGACAAGTCGGGACTGCCAGGCAAGTTCAAGGCCTGAATATATCAGCATGGCATTCTATTTCGTCTGTTCTGGTCCCTGCTGGTCTACATGTCAATGACCACCATCGAGGGCTTTGAGAGGAAGGTCACCCAACAGGCGGACGTGGCTGGGCCTGCCACGTAGCCTCAGCAGCATTGCCTTGTACGGGAGAAGTAGTCTGAAGTCAAATGATAACAAAATTGCCGTGGCGGGCATTGAAGTGAGGACTTGCAGCAAGTAGAGAGCTCAAGAAGAGGTGGATCAGTCAGAAGCTCGGCTTTGGCACAGTGTACTGGTGGGAGTAGTGGTGTCAGTAAGTGCTGGGCTTGTTAGCAAACCACGACCTTGCTACAACCAAGTCCAGGGGGAAAAAAGGCATCACTTAGTCCAGGAGGAGGTCCGAGTGGATGGAGGATGTTGGGGATGCAACAACATGCAATGGGAGAAGGACTGGAAGATGACATGGAAAGTGCCACTTTCATTAAAGATTTATGTGTCCTGTCAGATGATATTCATAAAGTACCAGTGCAAAACTGTATTTCCCAGCAAAACTAGTTTTAGTACAGGCATTACAGCCAAAATGCCTGAAATCCACAGATTTTCTGTTTTCGCCTAGTATAAACCAAGATGCCAGCACATGAAAGCTGTATATTTTCCTTCATAATGCCACTTTTATTAAAGATTTGTGTGTGCCGATAAAGGTTATATTAAAAAAGTGACAGAAAAACTGCTTCTCAGCCACACTAGGAACATTGTCAGAAACTCACAGCTTTTTCCTATTCTAAGAGAGTGTATGGTGCCAGTGGTTAAATGATCTATTTTCATTCATAATGTCAAATTTCTTAAAGCTATACATTGTGGTTAGGATGCCAGGGGGCTTCAAGTAGGCCTGAGAAGTTGGCCATGACAGTGCGTAGGGTAGGAGCGAGATAAATATAAAAAACAAATCTGGAAAAAATGTTAATGAACATTAATACATGAACATGTATCATTTACCAAGACTACGAAATAGCCTAAATAGCCTATATGGCCCGACCATCTTCTTTCAGTTTTAGCCTGAGTGTCTCTCAGGTAAAATAATAGAAATGCAAAGTTTTACTTTTACCATCTTTTACATTAACATCTTTACGTTTTTTAATGCTAATTATAAGAAATTCATGTTCAAGAAATTCTAGAAATTTAAATTCAAAATAAAATAAAATTAGTCACCAATGGCGGCTTGTAGACGGAGGTACAAGCAGGCCAGTAACGGCAGTGGGAAGGCTTAAGCAGCGTGGCTGACCTACAGCAGAGCGACTTACAAGGTTACTCGTATTGCAGAGGTTTGGCCAACGTAGTGTTAGGAGTCTTGCCCAGGGACTCTTACTGGTGTAGCGCAGCATAGCCACCCAGACCGGGGATCAAACCCCAGTCTCCCACATGGTGTAATAGCTCCCTGGCAGGCAGTGGTGTTATCTGTTGCTCCACACCAACAACCTACATTATTCAGCTCAAACCTAAAACACATAATACAGGCCATCCAAAGCAACGAGCTGAACTGAGGGTTTTCTCATCACGCCGCTATAATAATTTTCGATAGCGAATTCTTTCTGCTGGACTATACGACTTTACCGTCCGGCTTTTATTTAGACGGAAAGGTCACCTGACAGCTCGTTTCACAGGGCTTGGTGAGTTTCTACAGAACAGTGACTCAGGAGCGCTGCCCCGCCGCCCCGCCGCCCGTTTCCTGATGACAACATTTCCTGCCTTTCTAAAGGGCTTGTTAGCTAAACAGCTTTCAGAGAACCACCCAGACCCGAAGAACTGAAGAGGTAACGAAGCTGCAGTTAACTACGACTCGGAGCTTTCTTGTTGAGCCCGTTTGGGCTTTGTCTGGGTGGGTTAGACAGTGCTGCGGGGGCAGGTCGGTGGGAGAGGAGCCGCTGTTTAGTAGGGAGCTAGCTATAGGTAGGTATGTAGCTAGCGAGACTGATGAAGTGGGGTAAAGCTGCTGTAAAGCCGACAAAAGCAAGGAAAATGAGCTTTTAGCTGTGTGTTCAGCTTTAGTTGGTTTAGATTTAAGGCAGCTATCTATCTAGCTAACTAAAATAGCTAGCGCTAGCTAGATAGCTAGCTAGGTGTTTCTATCAAGATAGCTATCTAGCGCTAGCTGGGCTAGGCGTTGAGGTGACATATCAACGGAAGTGGGTTTCTGAACTTGAACTTCTTCATTTGTGTGACTTTAAAGCTTTTTATTAGGCAACCAAACCTCAGCAGTGGTAAATTACGGGCAAAACATCCAGCGACACCGATAGCTAGTTAGTGTTAGCATAGGGACGTTAGCTAGCTAGTTAGATAGCTAGTGCTAAGCTAGGGTGACAGTTAGCGCTAGCTAGTGCCAACACCTCATATATCGTAGCTAAAGCGAGCCAAGCCCACTTGTTTTTATTTGTCCAGCTGATGTCTGCTTGCTCACCACCCGAACAAATGACCAACTAACTGCGTATTTTTGGCTTTTCTAGACCCTGTTCCTGCTGCTTGAGTTCTGGAGAAGTTTGTGGATAACCTCCAAACATCATGTCTAAACCCGAGTTCCGCAGTGGGAGCATTTTCCTCCTGTGTCTCCTGCAGATTGTACACATCAGAGGTGAGTTCCTTTGCAGCCTTATAACTTTTAGCTACTATTTTCGAGACACTCGAAAACACTCTGTAACTTGCTGCTAGTAACAGGCCCAGAGATTTTTCCCAGCTTCAACAGATAGCCTTGAGCTGTGCCCGGTTTCAAGGAGAGAAGCCCATTCAAAATGTTTACACCACAAACTACAATGCATCTGGAGGTCATTGCCAGGGCGGCATGCTTATCTCTGTTTTTCCTTTTGCTTAAACCTTCCTGTAGAGGATTAGGTCTAATTTTAGGCCCTTGTTAAGTTGGACAAGCTAAACACAAGACCATGTGGCCTTGACACCCAGATGTCAAGATACAGTAAAAAAAAAAAGGTAAAGGTGCACGTATTTGTCACTGTACAGCGAAATGTGTCCTCCGCATTTAACCCATCTGGTAGTGAACACACACTCACGTGTTAGGGGCAGTGAGTACACACACACACCCAGAGCGGTGGGCAGCCAACTCCAGCGCCCGGGGAGCAGAGAGGGTAAAGGGCCTTGCTCAAGGGCCCAACAGTGGCAGCTTGCCGAGTCCGGGAATCGAACCCACAACCCTGTTATCAATATCCCGGCGCTCTAACCGCTGAGCCACCACTGCCCTGTAGTAGGTGGAGTGGGCAGTATGTCAGTATTAATAAGAAATTAAGTTTCCGGTGGCCACAAAATAATATGTTGAGGCCGCAGCTTCCGTTTCTAGTGTCAACAAAATCATATATTAAGGCTTAATGATAATTAAAAAAACGATCATAAAATATGTTTGTAATAAAGGATTAGGTCTTATTTTAGGCCCTTTTTAAGTTGAACAAGCGAAACACAAGATCATGGGGCCTTGATGTGCAGATGTCAAGAGTGCTAGGTAGATTGGGCAATATGACAATATTAATTAGAAGTCAAGTTTCTAGTGGCAAGAAAATAATATATTAATATAATATATAATATAAGAGATAAAATATTAAGGCCACAAAACAAGTTTAGTGGCCACAATTTATTTTTTCATAAAGAATTAGGTCTAATTCCAGGCCATTTTTTTGGTGAACACAAGGCCATTTGGATTTGACACCCAGATGTCAGGAGACTGGGCAATAGGGCGATATTTAATCGTATCATGGTATATTTTGTAATCGCAACACACAATTTGCTTTTCTAAGCATATTGAGGATATTGTCAGTGCTTAAAGAACACTGATAAACTGCGATTCATTACAGACAGTGTAATTAGTTCTGTTTTTAATTAGGTGAACTGCAGCAGAGCTTGAATAGTAGTGTTTTGAATTTGTCACTGCTAAGGCATTTTGTCTGTGATCATGTATTATTGCAGTTAATATTGTGTATTATGAAAATGTCTTTAAATATTATGACTAACATTTTTACCACATCACCCAGCCATAGTAATGGGGTAAAATGTGTCTGGCCACTGAGATTCAAAGTTAACTATAAGTTTAATTAAGGAGTAATTAATTAATATCGTGATGTAATATTTTTACTGTCTTGCCAAGCCTTACCGTGACCCTTGTAGTGTTAGTGTTATGACCTGTTAGTTTGCTTCAGTGTCTTTCAGTACTCTCTCTCTCTCTCTCTCTCTATATATATATATATATATATATTAGTATGTATGTATGTGTGTATGTGTGTGTGTGTGTGTGTGTATGTATATATATATATACACAGTGCCCTCCATAATTATTGGCACCCCTGGTTAAGATGTGAAAAAAACGATGGAACACGATGGAAAAAAAGAGTAAAATCCAACCTTTAACTCAAGTGAATTTATTCAGTAGGAAAAAAATCCCACATTAAGAAATAATTGTTTAACATCAAATCATGTGTGCCACAATTATTGGCACCCCTGATGTTAATACTTTGTACAACCCCCTTTTGCCAACAAAACAGCACCTAATCTTCTCTTATAATCTTTCACAAGATGGGAGAATACAGATAGAGGGATCTTTGACCATTCCTCTTTGCACAATCTCTCTAAATCATCCAGCGACCTGGGTCCTCTCCTCTGCACTCTCCTCTTCAGCTCACCTCACAGGTTTGGGGACTGAGATGGCCATGGGAGGAGCTTGATTCTGTGTGTGGTGAACCAGTTCTGTGTAGATTTGGCCAGATGTTTTGGGTCATTATCTTGCTGAAAGACCCAGTGACGACCCATCTTCAGCTTTTGGGCAGAAGCCACCAGATTTTGTTTTAAAATGTCCTGGTATTTCAAAGCATTCATGATGCCATGCACCCTAACAAGGTTCCCAGAGCCTTTGGAAGAGAAATAGGCCCACAGCATCACTGATCCTCCCCCATATTTCACAGTGGGCATGAGGTGCTTTTCTACATACTCAGCTCTTGTGTTACGCCAGTGAGTGGCTATTTTCTTGTAGCCATTGCCTGACTTGTGGAGGTCAACACACATCTGCCTTACTTGAATGGTATGTTCCTTTGTCTTTCCCATGTTGAAGAGAAATGGCCTCTGTGTCACGTCATATTTATACCCAGGGTAACAGGAAGTTGTGAATTACTAATTAAATGTTCCTACATACTCTGATCAACTTCGTAAACTACTGTAGAATTGACAGAAATACTTTAATTACGTTTATTTCCTAAGAAATGTTAGGGGTGCCAATAATTGTGGAACAGGTGATTTTATGAAGAATAATTATTTCTTAGTCAGGGATTTTTTTTTTCCCCTTAAAATTCAAAAAAAGTTAAAGGTTGGATTTTACTCTTTTTTTTTTTTTTTCATCGTGTTCCTATGTTATTTAGAAAAAAACTCAATTTATTAGAAGCTAAAGAACACATCTTAACCAGGGGTGCCAATAATTATGGAGGGCACTGTATATATATATATATATATCTATATATATGTATGTATGTATGTATATGCATGTGTGTGTGTATGTATATGTATGTATGTATGTATGTGTGTGTGTGTATATATATATATATATATATATATATATATATATATATATATATATATATATGTATATGTATGTATGTATGTATGTATGTATGTATGTGTATATGTATATGTGTGTAACTCTAATCTGTTTTTGCCTTTTCAGCACAGTGCGAAAAACCCAACTTAGGGGCTAACAGAATGCTGACTGCAGATTCAGATAAACCGTCTTACCCGGATGGCTCTACTGCGACATTCACATGTTCAGTTGGTTATCTGCCTGAGGATTCTAAAGCTTCCAAAACTATTGTCTGCAGTGGGAGCACATGGACAGAATTGGCACTTCGGTGTAAAAGTAATTCTACAGATTTCTTTTCACTGCACATATAAATTCCCTTTTTTCTGTTTACTGTTTGCAATGAATTTATTTATTATCTATGGAATATGTAGGTGAAAATGCAAGTGATCATATTGTGCATATTTTAGAAAGGTCATGTGGACCCCTTCCAGACATCAGCAGTGGAAGGTATTCATATTCCCCAGATGGAGCGGATGGAGTTTTATTCGGTGCGACAGCCACAGCGCAGTGTAACAAGGGGTCAGTTAAATTATTACACACACCCTTGTCTATTTTGATAAACTGATCAGGTTCCTTTGTTGAGTAGGCCTTGTATACAGAAATACTGTTGCTCTCTGCTTGCAGTTATATGATTTTTGGAAAAGATAAAAGATATTGTCGAGAAACAGGTTGGGATGGGAGAGACCCTGTTTGTGAAGGTTTGTTACTTTGAAACTTTTTGGATTGTTATTTTGAATGAAATGTTTAAAATAATGTTAAATTGCAGTATCTCACATTTCCTTTTAGAGGTCAAGTGTTCATCACCACCTGATGTAGAAAATGGAAAACTAACTGAACCAGCAGAGGAACACTATGGCTACCAAAGTGTGGTCACATACACTTGTAATGAAGGTTATTTTGTTTCTGGACAACTCTCAATATCTTGTTTGGAAAATGGAACCTTCTCGACTCCTCCACAATGCAAAAGTAAGTGGTGCTGGAAAAAATTACACTTGCCACTGCATTTAGAAAGTGGAAAATGCATTACTTAAATCAGAGGTCTGGGGGCTGAAATGCTTTGTGCTTTGTTTTTTTCCTATAACACTATAACACAGCTCCCAAACTATTGTTTATTCACAAGTTGAATCAAGAGCATTTGAGCTAGAAAATCACCAAACATTGTAACATTTTAGGTTCGTCAGTGCCCTCCTCCCATTTTGCTTGCTGAACTTTTATACTTTCATGATTTGTCACTTGCCATCTGAAAAGCCCATTTGTTTTATTTGGGTCTGCTTTCAACTTCAGGATGAGGCATATTCGGCATTTTCTTCATTAATGTTTGTGTTCTTTATTCTTTTTGCTCAGAGGTGCTCTGTGGAGACCTGGAGATTGATCCAAATTCAGAGAGAACTGGAGCAAGGCCGCCTTATAAATTGAAAAGCTTTATAGAGTTCAAGTGTAGGAGTGGCTACACATTACAAGGATCTAATTACCTGCGATGTGAGCCATCTGGATGGGATCATCCTCCTCCGCGGTGTATTGGTGAGAACAATCTGTGTTTATGAATGCTGTCTTGTCAGTTACAATCATAACCCTGAGCCGGCAGTTGGGGCCCAGAGAGAGTGCAATTGGAATTGCTCTCTCCAGGGTGGGTAGATGAGTTCTGTTTCCCCACATCGCTTCAGTGCAGTGCTCGCCGGCACTGGTGTCTTCTTTTTGATGCATTAGAGCCTGGTACACAGCGCTTTCCTCAAAGCACGTTGGTTGCCTGGCTAACGCATGTGCACTTGTCTAAGGAGGCGTATGCCAGTCTTCACCCTCACAGTGTTGGGTGCATTGCATCTGATAGGGGGAGAATATGTTTGGGTTGGGTAATTGAGTAAAATCTGGAAAAAATAAATTAATTAATAATTCCATTCAGTGTTTTAAGTTATATGTGGTTATCAATGACTGTAGACAACCTGTAGTGTATGTGTGGTTCCATTTCCTTCCTTTCTGTAGCAGTAAAGCTAAAACTGTCCTCCATGTTGTCAGATTGAGCTCTCCTCATTGAGCTTACAGTTCAGCAACAGAGCGAATTAAATGCATGTGTTAAAATGCATTAAATGCAAGTTTTAAAACCTGATTTCTGGGGGAAATTAAAAAATGTGTAACAAAATTAGAGCAAGGAACATAGCTGTTGGAAGTTTTCATGTTCTCTGCAGTCATTTGTGTTTCTCAAAATAAACCTGTGTGAACACCTGACTGATTAGCTAAATGAAGATGTCCAGTATAACTGCTTGAAGGCTGAGTTTAACCTCTGTAATGTGCCACCATAATTGTTGCTGCTATACATACCTCAAGACCTAGAACTGATCAACTTAATGAAGGCCTGTCTTTTCACTGTTTGCCGTCAGAAACAGTAAGAAGTTAATAGGTTGTAATCCATCATAATTGGATCACATTGAGGGTTTTCTAAAAAAGCGTTATGTTCTATGTGAAAGTGCTTTTTTGAATATTTCTTTCCAGTGCTCAAAGCTCTATCTCTCAGCTGAAATTGTTCAGTTGTTTGTTTACTACACTAAGAGCCTACTGACATCACTGAGTTTCTTTGAGATGCTTTGCAGATCTTTTACCAATCTATCTATCAACCCAGCTGTATGTCTATCTATCTAGATAGATACAGTACTGTGCTGGTTTTAGGCATCTAAGCACATTATCTGAAACCATTTATTGTGGCGATAAGAGTTTATTGCTCATAAAAACAGTCACATTAGAACAGGTGCAAATAAGCATAAATACAGTAAGAAGTTACAAGAATTTCTCATTCTGAAGAAAGTAGTTGAGATCTTGTGAGCAGGTCTGAAGAACAAAGCTTGGTTCCAGGTGTTGGATAATAATTATAAATGATACTAGACTCCCACGAGGAGAACTTTTGGAGATGTTTTAATATTCCATAGTGATGTGAAGTTACTAATTTTAGTAATAATGATATGTGTATTTATTCCCATATTAGTTTTTTTTTTTTTTTTTTTTTTTTTTTTTTTTTAATCCTACTGTCAGATAAGGAGCTTTAAAATTTTATCTTTCATGGGTGTGTAAACATTTGCACAGTAGAATTTGTACAGGAAATATACCTCTGCACATAGTTGTGGCCAACTTAAGTCAGGTCGTCAGTAAAGGGAAGTGATGCATCATTAGACTGTGGTCATATTACAAGTCTTCTTGCTGCTCAGATCTGATATTTCTGCCTTAAGTTGTTTGTAAGTGACCCGTATCGGTCATCAAAACTGATTTGAAATTTTCAAGTGCTCAAGCATTTTAAAAAGCTGAAAACAGTTATGTTTTTTTTTCTACAAAAAGGTGATTTGGCTTGCATCTTGCATGTAAAGTAAACAGACATAAGATATGCTTAGTTCTTAGGATGCTTTAGGCTTGGTGGTTTAATGCAAAGTGACTTCAAATATGGCACTACAGTGAGATCACTGGCTTGTAGGCCTGGTTTTGGCATTAAGGGTTCAGTACTAATACTTTACTAGTTACTAATAAAGAATAACTAATTTCTAATTTTTGCTAACTTCATGTCATTGTAGATTTCATATAATATATATATATAATTTTTTTTTTTTTTTTCCTTTTTTTTTTATTCTTCTTCTTCTTGCTTGCCTAATTATTTTTGCTGTGTTCTTGTATGTATATAATAAGTCAAATAGCAAAATCAAATCAGTTTCAGTCCACTGTGCACTACCATATGTATGTATCTATGTATGTCCTATATTTCCTTGCATAGCCTACTATCTGGTAGTCTGTATTTTCAGCCCCAAATTCATGAGTTCAGACAGAGTAACAACCATGATTTCACATTTCTTTTGCATTTGAAGCCCCAACAACAACAACAACAACAACAACAACAACAGCACAGTCTCCTAAAGCCACAACACCAAGAACTCCTACTAGACCCACAAGGCCAACTCCTGAAGGTGGGGTACCAGAAATATCTGTACAGCTCTATTCTGCACAGTAGCCCATCAAAAAAAAAAAATCATCATTAGTGCATGTTGGAAACAGAACAAATTAGACCCAAAAGCTTTTTGCCTTTCGGATTTCATAATCTGTCTCTGGAAACCCATGCTTATCTAATCGTTAACAGAGAATTTGCTTTCATCTTACTTATACTGTTGCCAGTTTATTAGGTACACATACCTTGTACTTTCCTTTATTATCCATTTTATACCAGTGTACCCACTATATAGGTGCACTTCTAAGTACGCTAGGGATGCACCGATATGGAAACTCAGGGACGAATGGCAAGATCTCCTATTGTTTTAGCATCAATAAAACATTCTGCTCCTCCAGAATGTATCGTCAAATACATCTGTTAAATCTAATCATCTTCATAAAGCTATGTGTGTTTTAATAAGGTTGCCAGTAAGTGTACACAGGGTGTGAAGAAAAACCCCAACACTGCAAATAATCCCACAGCAGTTCACTAACTTGTCGTTGTGTCTGTTGTGCTGAGAATGGTTCACCATCCAGATATCTCAAAGCTGGCTAGATCATTTTTAACTCTTATGTAAGCCTTTGAAGTTCTGTGTTGGCAAGAGCTACATCTTCAGTACAATAAGCTGGTTACTACAGTTGTGATATGCATCACCAGTTTACTTCCTGAAGTCTTGCAGGGGTGGGCAATTTCCCAAACGTCACTCAAAAACAACACTCTGCATTTGTCAAATGGCCTTTCTTTTGTAGATTGTTCATGGGGAAAGGTAAGCTGTGATGAGCACCAGGCTCTGATGCTAGGCTGTTGGCTTGTTTGACTACACACATTCATGTACAAACACAGCTATTATTGGTAGTTGTTATTTCTTTTTTTGTATACGCGTTGTATAACACAAAAATATTTGAACCCCAAAATTAAATTAGTTGCTAAATGTTAATGGCAAAGATGTCATGAAATGGAGAGCCTAAATATACTATACAAGTATACAAGTCTATGGACTATACAAATCTCCTTGTCCTATGGTGGTCACTTTCCATTGGTGGATGGGATAGAGGGTAACTTTACTAACACACTTTAACCATGGTAAAATCCCTGCAACATGCACATTCAGGTGACTTCTTGCCTTCTTTACAAATATTTACTTTGTTTTTACAAAGTAGGTGTTTCTACTGACCACTCTTTGCCCACTACCAATTCTGTACCATAATGCTTTTGTTAATTGTTCATTTCTTTTTTTTTTCTTCTAGAACGTGAAGTTGGACCAACCCCAACACCTCCATCTTCAAATGGTAGGTAATGTACAGTGTGTTTCTTTAACAACATTTTCAACATTTTGATTATATTAATAACCATTTGTTGTACAGGCAACGGATTGAAAGTCGGCCTGGGGATTGGAATATCACTGCTAATAGTATTGGGTAAGTAATGGACTGAATAACAATTTACCTGACCCACTGTATTTAGGCAACCCCCACAGTTGCTCTACAGATTCTTCTTAATATAAATGTTTAACAATCATGGGTTGAAAACCATTTGCCAAGTATGAATACCTGACACTTATGATAAGTGCTAGAAGCATTATGGAGGTTTAGAAGTGTTTTTTTGTTTGTTTGTTTGTATTCCATGTTTAGGTCACAGTTACAGATTTGAGCACGAGTGCTAAAACCATGTTGCTTTTCTGCTAGTCGAAGGTGCTGGAAACAGATTGTAAAGAGGTCCAAGCCATCTCATTTTGGTTTGGCTTGGATTGTTGTCTAGTTCCTGAAACCCACGAAACTGTATTAGAGCAGGGTTCCTCTGTTCTGGTGCCGGAGGGCTGGTTTCCAGTGCATTTTCAAAGGCACCTAGGTGTCTTTGAGCAGACAAAGCCGTTTTGGGTACTGGACCTTCAGAAAAGGAATTAAAGAAACCTGTGGTAGGGTAGTGTTTTTTTACCTACTTTGGGAGTCATTCCTTTTTTCTTTTTTCTTTTAATCCCCCTTTTCATCTGATTCCATCTCCTGATAAAGAAAACAATAGTTACTGCAAGCAACTAGTGGCTATAAATGACAGTGGCAATGTGCACTATGTGTGGGTACTATTTAAGGAAAGATTGCAGTATTGGATCAGAATTTATTTTTAAAATGTTTTTTATTGGTATGCTACCTTTTCTATTTAAAGAAGCGTTTCTACTTTTTAATTTCTACTTGTGGCTATTGTGTGGCTCTTCACCTTAGATGTATCAGTTTTGTTATTCAGTTCAAGGTGTTTGTGTACATATATCTTTTATATTTAACTTTTTTGTTCTTGAACTTTTTTCATTATTTATTTTTGTTTGTTTTTGGACAGTTTTTCATCTGAAAACATTCCTCATCTCCTTTTTGTTGGGCACCAAGTGTACAAGCAAAATAATGTATTGATGCATGCTTTCACTTAAAGCTATAATTCAGCAAAGAAAAAAAAGCAAAAAGCTAGTTGGATGCATAATATATAATGGCATTCCATCAGGAGTACATGATGGCAAACCCAAAATTGTTAAGCATTAGTTTTTTTCCAGACATGTCTCTCAGCTTTGAAATTGTGCTTTCTGTATCTACCTGCTGTAGATGAGGAGTTATTGATACTGATAAATTGTAAAATATCGGGCTCCAAGTGGTCCAGTGGACTAAGGCACTGCCTCTATGACTCCAGGATCGCTGCCTGCCATCAGCAGCTAGAACCTGTGAGAGCACAATTGGCCTTGCTCTGTCCAGGTGGACAGATGATTTTCCATCCCCACATCACTGCTAGTCAGCTAACTAGATATCAAAGCAGGGTAGCTGGCACCTTCCTCCGAGCCCGTTGGTTGCTGGTGTCTTGCACATGCGTCGGAGGAGGCATGTGTCAGTCCTCGCTCTTCAAGTGCTGGGAACATGATAAGAGATGGGGAACTAATGAGTAGGTTGGGTTTAAAAAAAGAAAGGTCTATAGTAGGAGACCAAAATCAGAAACTCGACACAGGAATGACCAAAAGATGCGGAGACCTTATCGCTTTACTGTGTGCAGTGGATTGCAGTTGAATGTTTAATGTTTGTAGTGCTTACAGTTATGTGTGATATTCAATACATATATTTTGAGTTATGAGTCATGATCCATTTGCTAACTCCACTCTTACTTTCCAGTCGGTGGAGGATTGTTTTATTGCTACAAAAACAAAGCGTAAGTGTAATGCCATTTTCAGTTCACTGCTGTCAGTATCAGCTGCTTTTTTTTATTTATTTTTTTTAACTTGTGACATAACACAGTCTGTTGCATACTAATTTGCTCCCATCAATATCCTTGACCCATTGCTTTTTCTGTATTAAGTAGCATGGCATTGCATAACCTGCTTTTTTAGTGGTGCTTATTTATTTGTTTTCAATACGCACACACCATGTTCAGTGTCAGAGAGCACAAAATGCTTCTCTTGCCTAAGAATGGATAAAAGATGTGGTCAAAGATCTGATTGAAAAACGGAAAAAAGAGGTGGCAGAGAGAGAGACTGGATGGTGTGTCCTATTGCCGTTGTGGTGTTCTGGGAGGAAGGGTTTTGTGATTTGGTTTGGTGTCCGGGACGTGGGCTGAGTTTAAGTATCTTTGGGTATTCAGCCATGCCCAAAATGACCAATGCTGGAATTTTGGGTTTACAGCTCTACACGTGGTTACTCTGGAAATGTGGCCACAAAAAGTGAAGATGGCGAGTTGTAGCACACTCACAGTCCTGGTAAGAAAACAGAATATGTATCTGTTTCTCCGTTCTATCAGAAATGATTGAGTGCGTTGAGTCATTAAGTGTTAATGGTGAGACTGTGCTCACTGTTGACTGTAGATCAAATTTCTGTAGTTGTAAGATCACACGTTTACCTTTTAGCTCTCCAGTTTGCTTAGACTCTGAGAGGGCGTAGTCATGTTAGCCTTGTAATTGGTCAGGGTTATGCTGACGTAAGTCTGTCCCCACTTTTAGGACTGCCCCTTCCATATTGAGAGGAGAGCTGTACTGGTGAATAACAGCAGACTTATTTATTAGATTTGGGAAGATTTACATTGGTGGCCCGGAGGAGCCATATTAACTTCATTAAAAAAAGAAAAGTCAGATTTGGGTTCTCTGGGGCTTTTAATAATTTAGCTTAGAAATATTAGCATTTTGCAGAATAATTGGAGTTTTGTAGTCTTTCATCTTTCATTGTTCATCCCCCCCCTCCACCGAGTTTGGTTTAGTCATTGTTTTTTTTTTTTTATTTGTTTTTCTTTCATCGCCGGTCATCTACAACAAAACCTGAACTTGGTGGTTAAAACGTTGTTTGTTTAAAACACACAAGATGGATTAGATCAGAGGCAAGCTTCAACATCAAGGCTCCTTTTTCAGCAGCTTCTCTGAACGGTCCAGGTGGAACGGTAGTCTTGTGAATGAAATGTTTGGGGGAAAAAAGTACATTTATACAAAAAATACATACATTTTTTGTCAATAATTCAGTTGAGACTAACTCTGCTTCTACTCACTAACATTTTCTTGAATGGATTGTTTGTTTGTTTGTTTTTACTTGGCATAGTGTCAGTCTATGAATCTAACCTTTTTACTGCTTATAATTTACAGCACGCAGAAGCATGCATGTGAAAATTTTCTTGTACTTTCTTTAAGATCACTTACAATCTCCTTT